>NW_024424786.1:35632522-35756026 GCF_017311325.1 Ursus maritimus | reverse complement strand
GGGGATATTCGGAGGGTCACGTCCCTCCCTTGTTGATTACTCCAACTCCACTTACCTCATTATGTATTGAAATTAAATTGAGAATTCAGAGAGCCCCACATGTCTTACAGTGATACCACCCTCTGACAAAGCTTTTCTCCTTAACCAAAAGAGCCGGGCTCCTCTGAGCCCTCTCTCAACGAGGCCTGTCAACCTCTCCATGAGGACTTGAACAAACAGCAACACTAACATGGTTTCTAGGCATCCCCAAGGTGACCCTAGGTGCACTTGAAGTGCTGCCTGAGAAAACAGAAGGCTGCCCAATTTACCGTTGGTTTCAGCCAACACCCGAACACAGGGCCCATGTCTCCCAGCCTCTGTGGGGAGGTAAGGAGCCTAACTTCCATCAGAGTTAAGAACCACATGGGGTTTACCAGGACCAACTCCACCGTTTACAGATTTTTTTTGTAATTTTCGCTTCCTTAACTCTACTGAGCTCCATCCCACCCTTCCCTGTTCATTCTGCTTTAAAATGCCCAGCCACTCTGTACAAATAGAAGTTGAGTGCAGTTCACGTTGGACACTTTTCCCTCTTGCAATAGTGCATTACTGATTAAAATCTGTGCTCTCTCTGGCACCTCCCATCTTTCAGCTGCTAGAAGTTTCCTTTGTGACCCTTCAGGGATAGTCTTTGCATTCCAGTATAGATGTGCCTTTCCTTTATCAGCCACTTAGGATTTTTGTTCAAAACATAGAGTACCATAGGTACTGTTCCCCTCGTCCCAACGATATTCTGAAAATCGTTCTATGGCATTCACAAGTCTGGTCATCCTTTGGATTTCCCTGTCGGGATGTATCACAATTGTTTAGTCTGTGCCGTTTGATGAACAATTACATTGTGTTCGATCTTACAGACAGTGCTGGTGGTGGATTTCCTTGTTGATTGGTTTTGGGGTAGATCGACATAAAGAGTAATAATAGCAAAATCTTGACTTGGTATTTCCCACGTGGCGAGGCAGGAGTCTCAGTTGACTCAGGTAACACTCAGGATGATGGTATTATTGTCTAACCCATTTGGGAGATGAGGTAGAAGCGTAGGGAGGGTAAGTGATTGCCCAGGGTCACACTGGTCAGGGACAGAACAGGGTATCAACCTAGGCGGGCAGGGTATTGCCTTTTTGTCTTAGAAAAGGAATTGCTGGGTGTATATATGTTATATTTCTATGAATGTGGCTACTTGTGCCTCCAAAGAGCTTGGACAATATTATATTCCCACCAACATGCTTGCTTCACTTCAGTCTCTCTCAAATAAAAAGTATTAATAGGCTTTTGGGTCTCTTTGCCTTTTGAAAGGGGAAAATGTTTTAATTTATAGGTCTTTCATCAGAGTAAGTTTGACTATTTTTTCATATGCTTAAAAAACATTCTTTTTCCTCCCTATCTTCCTTTTTCCCTCCTTCCCTTCCTTCCATCCTACTATCTGTTCAATTCTTTTGTCCAAATTTCTATTATATTGGTAATGTTTTCTTATTGATTTTTAGGTGCTTTTTATAAATATAGATTTAGATATGTTTTGCAAATATATTTCCCAGACTTACCATTTGCCTCTTAATTTTACTTTTGATATTTTGTGCTATGCAGAAATTTGAAACTTTTAATGTAGTCAAATTTATTATCCTTTTGTTTATTTATTTTTGAGGGGGAAGCTTTAGAATTTCTTACCTAGAAAATGCTTCCCCATTCTGAGATTATGTTCCAAAAATGATGCTATATTTTCTCCAAATACTTATTTCCTTAAAATTTATCTGTTACATCTTTGGTCCTTTTGAAATCTTTATAACTGGGTGCTGTGATCTGAATGTTTGTGAGCCCCCCCCCCCACAAACACATATGTTGAAAGCTAATCCTCAGTGTGATGGTATTGGGCGTTGGAAGATCATGAGGATAAAACCGTCATCGGTGGGATTAGTGCCCTTTTAAGAGAGGCCCCAGAAAGTTCCCTCATCCCCTCTGCTATGTAGGACAGCAAGAAGACAGTGATCTATGAACCAGGACTATGTGTTCTCACCAGACCAAATCTGCTAGTGCCTTGACCTTGGACTTCCCAGCCTCCAACACTGTGAGACAGATTTCTGCTGCTCATAAGCCATTCAGTCTGTGGTATTTTTGTTACAGCAGCCTGAACGGACTAAGGCACTGGGTAAGCCATGAGATAGGAACAATAGACCCCTGTAGAGGGATTTTATAAAGCACTCTGGAGGATTGGGATGTGTAAATCAGTCAACTTTGTAAAATCACATATATTCCAAAAATTAAACTGGTCCTGTCTGTTACATGGTCTCTAGCTTGAAGTTCCTTAATATCCTTTCCTTAGAACTTTCCAGAAGCTCTGCTGATGTAGGCTTCCCCTCTGGTACTACTTTGACTCATTAAACCATCTTCCTTCTGCTTTTCTGTGTCTCATAGGCTGGGTTCATTCCTTCTTACAAAGGGCATAGCTTTGGGTGGTGTGGCAGACTATACAAGATCAGCCTGTAGACTCCAGATGCAAACTGTGGGTTCAATACCTGATTCTGTCTCTTTTGGTTGCGTAACCGTGGCACAGTACATAATCTGTCTGTGCTGTGTGACATTGGGTTAGTTGCTTAACTGTTCTGTGCCATGGTTTCCTCCTCTGTAAAATGAGCATCAAGCTCAGCTTAAGATTCTGGGGAGGATTTAGTAAATTACTGTATGTAAAGCATTTCAACGAAATGCACAGAGCAAGCACTTAGCAAATGTCATCTATCATCATCATTATTATTACTGATTTGTCAGATAAGTCTGGTAAGTTTAGGTGGAACAATATGGTTTTCTCATAGGGACATTTTAAGAAAATGCTAAGTGCTAAGAACATCAGCTCTGCGTTTACTGGCCTCTCTTCTAGGCTTGCAGGGTGATGTAGGAAAGACATTAGGATTCAAAGCTGACAGCCAAGAAAGAATTCTTGTGAGTCTTTGGTGCAAAAAGGTGGTTTTATTAAAGCACGGGGCAGAAAGAGCTGCACTGGGATTATGAGGAGTGGCCCATTATAGACTTTCAAGTTGGGAGGGGGTTAGGCAAAGTGTAAGCTTCCCAGGTGTTTTGGAAACAAGGTTGCCAGGATCCTGAGGGGGCTAGCTATTGTTAGGAAAGATCATTCGTTACTGTTTAGTAAAAACTCAGTCATGAGACCCTTCAGATATATATCGGAGGGTCATATGCTTGGGGGATGATTGCCAGCCTGTATCTGGGATGGTGGGGGTAGAGATAAAGGAGCTTTCCAAAGGAAGTTTTATATGTTCAAGTAGACTTGCAAGGTATTGGGGGTTGGGCTAAGATTGCCCTTTGCCCTTAGCAAAGTATCAACCTCGAGGCAGTTGAGTTCCTAGAGGAATGTCACTCTGCCTGTTTCAAGGACTTGTCAGTGGGCCGTAGGGAGTAAGGAAATTTAGTGATTTTTCTTCTGCCTTTGTTTCTCGCATCACAGGGGACAGTCTTCTCCCTCTGTCTCTTCACGATGTCTGTCCTCCATCTGCGTCCTTGGGTCCAAGTGTCCCCATTTCATAAGGCACCGTTGTACCGGATGAGGGCCCACCCTAATGGCTTCACGTTAATGTGATTATCTCTGTCAAAACCCTGTCTCCAAAGAAGGTCATGTTCTGAGGTCCTGGGGGTTAGGACTTCAACAGATGAATTTGTGGATGGGGGGACACCAGCCATGACATAACTTGCCCAAAACAGAACATGCAATGTTGCCCAGAAACATGATCTGTCCTGTATTTCCCTTCTTGGCGAGCCGTGTGCTACCCCCGCACCCCAACCCAGCCAGAGGCCCAGCACTTTTCCCATTTCCTCCTCCCTCTCCCACCATCCAGCACCAGAGCTGGCAGATTCTCTTCTCTGTACCCATTTCTCCCCTGCTCCACCAAGCTCAGGTTTCACTCATCTCCTCCTTTTACTGCCAGGAGGCATCCTTGTCTCCAGTCCTGTGCTTCTGGAAGGGACCAGAGCAACTTCTCTAAAATGCAAATGGCACATCCCCTTTTCCTCCCCCACAAGCCCTCGGAGACGTGGTCTCCCTCTCCAGCCTACCCCTCCTCTCCAGCCTACCCCTCACCTCGTTTCTTCCCTTTCCTGGTGCCTGGGGTGCCTTTCCTGGCGCTTCTCCCCACTCCTCACTATCATCTTTGAAGAGCAGCTGCTCCCTGTCCTTGACAGTTTGGAGACACTTCTGTCTGCTTTCCTGACTTCAGCCTGGGCACTCATGCAGCTGGAAACCCCTTCCCGTCCCCATTCAGTTCTGGGCATTAAGGTCCATGAGGTCAGGGCATCTTGTTCATTCTCCTGTCTTCCCCTCCCCCAGCCCAGGTACTGTTAAAGGAAAAATTATCCTGACACTTCTTAAAACAATAGGAAAGACTTTATTCAGGACTGTTGCTATAGGTGTCAAGACTGTTGGATAGGGGACAGAGACTGGGCTCAACTCTGAATACAATAAAGTCAGCTGGAAACTTATAGCCATGGAGCAGAGTTGGAGGACAGGTTGGGGGATGGAAAATTACTAAGTGGTTACATCAAGGTAAGAGGATTCTCAGTAAACCGACATCACAGGATTCTTGGTGAAGGTAGGCCAGGGTGAGCCAATGTCGAAATGCAGGGAATGAGGAATTTGATGTGATATTGATCAAAGGTGATCAGATGCCGAGAGGGGAGAGATTCTCGCTAAACTGACTCCGCAGGATTGTTGGGAACACTGGGCTGAAGGCAGGATGGGGGCGAGGTCTAGGCATGGAGAAGAGGAGAGGGCCCCCTGGGAACCTGGCTGAAAGTCTGGCCAAAAGAGAGTCTTTGCTAGCACCCCAGTTCCCAGTCTGTAATAGGCCCACTATTCATGCCCAGTGATTTTAATGTATTTCTGAGTAAAGGGCCTTTAGAATAGTGGTGTTTTAAAATTTTTTAAAAAAATATTTTATTTACTTATTTATTCAACAGAGATAGAGACAGCCAGCAAGAGAGGGAACACAAGCAGGGGGAGTGGTAGAGGAAGAAGCAGGCTCATAGTGGAAGAGCCCGATGTGGGGTTCGATCCCATAACGCCGGGATCACGCCCTGAGCCGAAGGCAGACGCTTAACGACTGCGCCACCCAGGTGCCCCGGTGTTTTAAAATTTTGCTCTTCTTGTGAGTTAAATTTAATTCAGTTTCTTCTGTAACTTTTCTACCAGAGGAAGCTCAGCCCTTTTGGAGTTTGTCTTTCAAGGTTTTCAAACAGAGCACCCACTTTGCAGAGGAACGTCTTGTCAGAAATCACTATATTTCAAGCTTCAAAAAGACAGGGTTTATGATAGGCCTGAAACTATCAGGTATTTTTTTCTATAAGATATAGGAGAAAACCGTTGTGACTACTGTTTAGGCAAAAAAAAAAAATTCTTAAAAAGGACACAAAAAGTGTCCCTAAAATAAACAATAAATTTAACTTCATTGAAATGTAAAAAAAAAAACAACACAAAACAAAACCCAAAAAACCCCGAAACACTTCTACTTGTCTAAAAATACTCTTAAAGTAAAAGACATGTCACAGATTGGGAGAAAAATATTTACCAAAGGCTTATCTGATAAGTCTTGTATTCAGAATTTATTAAAAAGACCTCTTATGATGCAATAATAAGAAAACAAACAACCTAATACAAAAATGGTCACAGATCTGAACAGACGTTTCACCAAAGACACACACCAATGGCAGGCAAATGCATAAAAAGATGCTCAACAGTATTAGTCATTCAGAAAATGCACAGTAGAATTACACCACGCACTTGTTAGAACACATAAAAACAAAAACTTAATGCTAACAATACTGAGTGCCTAAAGGACAAGGAGTAACTAGAATTCCTGAATGTTGCTGGTGGGAATGCAAATGGTATCGTCACTTAGGAAAGGAATTTAGAAATTTCAATAAAAGTAAACACACTTATTTTACCAACAATTCTACTTCTAGGTATTTATCCAAGAGACAGAAAGCATACGTTTACATAAAGATCTGTGTGTAAATGTTTATAGCAACTTCAGTCATAATCTCCAAAAACTGGAACCAAACGCTGTGTCCTAGACAAGCAGATGGTGGAACAGCCATGCCGCGGAAAACCTTCCGCAAGAGAAAGGAATGAGCTTCTGACGCACACAGGAACATGGATCCGTTTCAAGAGTGTTACGCTGCGCGAGAGAAGCCATATAGAAAAGACTACATGATACAGGATCGCGTGTTTAGGACTTTCTGGAGAAGGGAAAATTATAGGCACAGAAGACAGACCAGAGGTAGCATTCTGGAAGCCTGAGCAGGATTTGGCATGACGCCCCAAGATCTCACATAGCTGAGGATGTTTTCCTGTGGAGGAAGAGGGCAGTGTGGGTGCCAAGTGGGACAACGGAGCTTTCTGAAGTGATGGAAATACTCAATATCTTGATTATAATGGCGGTTACAAGACTTTTTATCTTGGTCAAATCTCATTGAACTATACACCTTAAATGGCAAATGTCGTTGTATATAAATTATACCTCAATAAACAAAAAAGGTCGCGTGCATAGCACAGTGCAGGCTCCAATTAATGAACATAGAATCAACAAACACATGAAAAAGTACTTGTTGGAGGAATGAAGGAACGAAGTGGAGACCGGATTTTGGGTTGAGATTGATAACAGTTTTTTTTAAATTTTATTTATTTATTTGATACAGAGAGAGAACACAGGGCAGGGGCAGAGGGAGAGGGAGAGGCAGACTCCCTGCTGAGCAAGGAGTCCAATAACAGGGATCAATCCAGGACCCTGAGATCGTGACCTGAGCCCAAGGCAGGCGCTTCACCGACTGAGCCACCCAGGTGCCCCAAGATTGATAACAATTTTATGTGACCATAACTTTGTGGATAATTTTTGCGATCTTTTCCCATTTCTTGGGGGATTGTTGGACAATGGAAACTGGTGATAAAGCAGGCTAAGTCACAGGTGTATCAAACCTCCAGATACAGAAGAGGTCTCTATGTGATTATGTTTAAAGACGCGGAAGAAACGATTTTGGGGGGGGGGTAATTTTTAAGAAGAAAAAAATAACTTTGTGGGGGATAAGGAGAAGGAATATGGGCTCAAGGCATTAGAAGCCCTACATCATTTTTCAGGCTATCCACGGGAAACGAGAAGTGAGACAGACTAATTAAGTTAGAATTGTACAGCAGGGGCGCCTGGGTGGCACAGCGGTTAAGCGTCTGCCTTCGGCTCAGGGCGTGATCCCGGCGTTATGGGATCGAGCCCCACATCAGGCTCCTCCGCTGTGAGCCTGCTTCTTCCTCTCCCACTCCCCCTGCTTGTGTTCCCTCTCTTGCTGGCTGTCTCTATGTCTGTCAAATAAATAAATAAAATCTTAAAAAAAAAAAAGAATCGTACGGCAACTTCGTGGCTGCCCAGGGTCACTTGAGACCTAGCAGAGTCTGGAGACCACGCTAGTCCCCTCCTCATCCTGAGAGTCGGGGGTGAGCAGGGCAGCACAGGCAGGGTAGAAAGGATAGAAAAAATCAGACACAAAAGATGAGGGAGCGTGAAGGAAGAGAGAAACCGTGGGAGCCTAGAGAGAAGGAAAAGAAGATGGAGAAGGAGGAAGGCAGGAGGAGGAGAAGAAAGAAGAGAAAAAGAAGAAGAAAGATGTCACCGTGAAGGGAGGTGTCAAGTGTCCTCTGCATTTGGTTCTGGTGTCACTCATCGGTACCAGATCTTTTACCAACTTGCGTCTGAGCTTTCCGTCTTCAGGGCTGACCTCTCTTTCGACAAGTTGTATATTAAACAGAATGTAAACAATAACTGCTTTAAAATGGTTTGGTGCCGGTTTTCACTTCTTTAGCCAAGCTGTGTGTTGCTTTTGACTTCAGTTCTTTCTCGAAGGCAGATGGTTTTACACACTGAGTTTTCAGTGCCATGAGGTTGTTCAACACACGGGGTTGAGGAGGATGTGAAGGCCCTCGGTCCTTTGGGAGCCCCACCATCCCCTATTTTCATGACCTTTCAGCCTGCTGGAATCTCCTGGTTTATTCAGGCCCATGGACGCTCAGGATTCAGAACATGGCTCCGTGTAGTGGCAGCTTCCTGTTCCCTGAGGGCTGACATTGGGCAGAGGTAGTAAAGGGACCAGAGCAGAGAACAAGGGACGCCGTTCTGTACTAATGGGTCTGAGGGTTTGGTAACCAGAACTGGTGGCTTGGAGACTTCACAAAGTCCAACCAGAGAATATGTCCCTGCCCAGTGGATCGCAAGCTCTTTTCACTGAAGCACTGCTAATATCTATGTTTTATTTACATCAAGACCATTACACTTAAGTACATATCCAAAATAAAGGCTTGAGGAAACAGTGCTTTTTTATTATTTGAAGAATTCTGTGCTTTTTTGTTCTTCCCTAGACTATTCAATTTCATTAACAACAACAAAAAATGCGTGTGCAGACCTACTAATGACAGCACACCCCTTAGAGTTTCTGTAGGTTGAGAAACACTGACCTGGAGCAGGGCCCTCAAAGTGTGGTGAGACCCAGGCCACTCACACCAGGACCGCCCAGAAGTGGGTGTGGATTCCCGGTATCCACGACAACTCTCGGATCTCCTAGAGATGGTGCCTGGGACTTTGCATTCTAACCACATGGCTAGGTGATTCTATGCTCACCGAGGTTCGGGAACCACTGGCCCGAGAGCACATAGGCTGCTCCTAGCAGAGGTTTCCAGCTCTGATCTGTGGAGCCCTGAGGACTATAGCGGGTGCACGCTGGGGAGACATCTACGGAGCTGCCCCTCTTGATCTGTGTAGGAGTTCATGTGCACAGTCGTTTCTGCTTCTGAAGAAAAGGTCTGAAATTTGGGGGAAAGAAAATGCATGTGATAAGGGTTTTGAGGCTTCATCTCTGGAAATAAAAATCTCAGTTACGTTCTGTCTGCCAAAGGGAGAATCACAGAAAGGGAATGGCTCCCTTTAGTGGTAAGGAAACATTACAGAACATTTTGCTTCGTAGACACTGGTCCTAAGTCAAAAGGAGCCCCTTTAGAAATACAGCTTCCCAATGTGGGAGATATCGAACAGTTTAGCAAAAACTTAAGTATCTTGTATTAGAATCCATATGTTGGAAGATTGTTGTCAAACAGGACATGCTTATCACCTTGAAAGAGAAGAAACATATTTTCTTGGGAAATGAATTTAATGTATACCACTTGTCTCTAAAGTACCATAACCTTTTTTTTTTTTTTTAAGATTTTATTTATTTAGAGACAATGTGCGAGCAGGGGGAGGGGCAGAGGGAGAGAGAGAATCTCAAGCAGAATCCACGCTCAGTGTGGGGCACGACGTGGGGCTTGATCTCAAGACCCTGAGATCATGACCTGAGCTGAAATCAAGAGTTGTGGATGCTTAACCAGCTGGCCCACCCAAGGCGCTCCTAAAATATCATAGTCTTAGGGTGTCTGGCTGCCTCAGTTGGAAGAGTATGTGACTCTTGATCTCTGGGTTGTGAGTGCAAGTCCCAGGTTGGGTGTAGAGATTATTTAAATAAGTAAATAAATCTTAAAAAAAAAAGTACCATAGCCTTTTGGGAACACTATAATCAATTGTTTCTTAAAAGTGTGTGTATGTGTGTGTGTGTGTGTGTGTTTTAAAATGAACTCCATGCTATATATAATTTTTCTTATACTAAGCAGTCTATATGTAAGCACACATATGTGTATATACAGGACACACACACACACAAACATATTTTTTTTGTCTTGTGAATCCTCAATTCATTATTTGCCTCTAGAAAGTAAAGACTAAATGCTAAAAAAATGTATAAGGGAGGGAAGTTTAATTTTTAAGAAAAGCATGACTTTTTTGTAATTAAAAAATGATTTGTAAGGTGGGTTGAGAGGATGAGCAAAATAGGTGAAGGGGACTAAGAGTTACAAACTTCCAGGTAGAGAAGGACTAAGTCACTGAGATGAAAAGTACAGCGTAGGGAATACAGTCGGTGATGTTGTAATAACTTTGCGTGCTGACGGGTGGTGAGCGCACTTATTGTGGCGAGGGTTGCTTAATGTACAGGATTGCGGAATCACTGTGCGGTGCACTGAAACTAGTATAACACTGTATAGCAACCATACTTAAGTAGTAACAATTTTAAAAAATGATTTACAAGGAAGAAAATATCTACTGGTTATGGCAGAACATACTGGTTAGGGCAGAATGTGATTCTGTATTCTGGCTCAAAGGGAAGTTTGAATTATTCTTGTTGTTTTTGATATATGAGTGATTAGATATAAAAGTCGAGGCTGAGGTCAAAAGTGAGGTGAATGATTTTAATTCTAGGCAGGAGGTCATAACTACACCCAAAGAAGCAAATGCAGATTTTCAAAAGATCTTCCAACTTTAGTAAAGCACCCACGAGTCCAGGATCTGGCATAAGCAAATGTGAATTTTGTTAATAATGTCTGCCTTGCTTTTCCGTGTGGAAATGGTCCATCCTTCTGTACCTGGGTCTTCCAGGCTACCTTTGACAGCCTGGGCTTGGACTCACCCCCTCCATCCAGCCGCTGCAGCTTTCCTGTTCTGTATCTCTCCTACTCTAGGAGGATACCTGGTGCTTTGACTAGTCCAATAAACCACCTGAAATTAATCCCCAGAGAGGTCCCACTGGGAATAGACTCAGAGATGCCCCCTCTCTACCATCATCACCAGCAGGTTGCTATGGCCATCCAGAGATGTATCTAACTTCCAAAGTTGCGGCATTCTATCTAACTTGTCCCCCATGAACTGTGTCTAACTGAGGAAATATTCCAAGAGCAGGGATTCGAGGCCAGCACCAAGGGAGGAACGCTAGGCAGTGATAGAGATGTTCGGGATTGGCTATATTTTGGAGCAGGTTTCCCTTGCTTGTTTTTCTCAGAATCAGGCTGTGTACGTGGCTCTTTGCTTCCCTTACTTCACACTCCATCAGAGAGATTGCATGGGAGATAAGACTGGGATCCAAAGGCAAGCCCCATTTTAGTTGACTACCAATTTCATCTATTTGCTTGACAGATTAATAGGTTGCCAGGAGACCAACTCAAATATGATATTGTTTTCTATTCTGTTAAAGAGGTGGTCTGGATAATGAAAAGTAACTTATTCTTCAGCCGTTGCTTCTTGTGGGTTTGAGTCAGGCACATTCTAGCAATGCACACAGGATAGGATTCCTTTCTCTGGAGGGCTGGCTGGGAATGAATGGCTGGAAAATGATGTTGAAATTCTTAGAGGGGCCTGAAGCCTTCAGGTGTCTACTCCTTGGTCAGATGAAGACAAGCAAGCCCCTTTCGGGATACTACAATAGAGGAGAAGTTTCTGTGGGCGAGCTTGTTTCAGACCCTGGGAAATCCAGTACGAGGCAGCAGGAGTAGTAAAACATGCAGTTAGCTGAGGTTCAGATATCTCAGATCTAGCCTTGCCTCTGCCATTCATTAGCTAGGGAAACTCTGATAAAGCATGAAACTTACCTCAGCTTCTGCAAGGGAAACCCAGAAGCTTCCATAGAAATATGCAGCCCAAATCCTCCAAGGTTGGCAATGGAAAATGATTTCCACAAAGGGAGGGGTGGCTGGACTTTCCAGCCTTGACTCCTGGTCCCTGGGCCTCATTTTACTAATTACTGGTTGGGCAACAAGAGCCACAACTCAAGAACTGAGAGGTAACTTTCTCTCAGACCTTATTTCCTCACCCGTAAAGCTCACCTGAGGTGTTTGGGTGATGTAAGCTTTGGAGTCTCATTAAGAGCTGACAATTTATGAGTCTGAGACTCTAAGTTGTCAACAATCTCACCAAGAGAAGACCTTTCAGAGAAGATTGTTTCAGGCCACCCTTATTAGAGGACGCTGCTGTAGGTCAAAGGGAGAACTTTGGTCTCAAGATGACCTGTTGACTGGGGTCTTCTACTGTGTTGTGAGAAAATACTTTTCAGTTCAGACTTTCAATCTGGACTTCATAGCATCTATTCTTTTTCAGAAGGTCCAAGTCTTCTCCTCAGTCTCCTCATGGATGACTTCATCTCCTGGTTCCTCAGGGTGTAGATCATGGGGTTCAGGACAGGGATGATGACTGTGAAGGTGATGGAGACAGCTCTGTCCATGGGGAGGGCAGTGAAGGGCCGGGCATAGACATAGATGCAGGGCACAAAGTGCAGGGTCACCACGGTGATGTGGGAGGTGCAGGTGGAGATGGCTTTCCTCCTGCCCTCCCCAGCGTGAGACCTCAGCATCATCAAGATGACTGTGTAGGACACAAGGAGGAAGACAAACCATAGTGTAGAGATTAAACCATTGTTGGAAATCATTAAGACCTCAAGAGCAAAAGTGTTAGTGCAGGCGAGTTTGAGGACCTGGGGGACATCACAGTAGAAGCCATCAACAACATTAGGTCCACAGAAGGGGAGGGGCAGCAACAGGGAAATCTGCACGATGGAGTGGACAAAGCCCCCCACCCAGGAGGCCACAATGAGGGCAGTGCATCGCCCCCTACTCATGATGGTCACATAGTGCAGAGGCTTAGAGATGGCCATGTAGCGATCAAAGGCCATCACAGAGAGAGAGAAAATGTCCGCCCCACCAAGGAGGTGGAAGAAGAACATCTGAGTGATGCAACCATTGAAGGAGATGGTCTTCGTCCTTGACAGAAGGTCCACGAGGACCTTGGGAGCAGTGATGGAGGAGAAGCAGATGTCCAAGACTGAGAGATTGCGGAGCAGAAAGTACATGGGGGTGTGAAGGCGGGACTCACAGGTCACGGTGACCATGATGAGGACGTTTCCCAGCACAGTTGATGTGTACACCAAGAATAACAACGGAAATAAGACCAAGCTCAGCTCTCGGGACTGGGTCAGTCCTTGAAAAATAAATTCTTTCACTCTGGTGTAATTTCCCTGCTCCATTGTATCATGTTTTCTCTTCTTCAACTACCTGGGGAGAAAATAGAAAAGAGAAAGTATATCATTAAAAACAAAAGGAATGGGAGTTATAGGACTGGAGTGTCTCAGGGGTTATTTTTTCAATTATTTTCCTTTTGGGCAGGGATGACTACAGTTTAGTAAGTTATCCCCAGTAGATGGTGTTTGAGTTCTTTCAGAGCAAACCAAAGAGTGGGTTTCCAATGGAGGCAATTAATTGAAGCACCTAAATCAGCATGCTATTAAATTCTTATTAAAATTTTTTAGAGTTGCATAATTTTACATATTCTGTAACTCTTTTGAAAAGCCACTAAGTGGTTAGTTTTGTTTTGCAATGAATACTCCTGTATCTAATTGTTAGGAAGTGGGAAACACACAGGGGAGAAGTATAAAGCACAGCCTCATGGAAGCTTAGAGAGTCTTCTCTCATCATCTTCCACAGTAGACAGTCTGTTTGGCATAGTCTGTGCAAAAGTTCATGGTGCTTGATGATCAGCACTGAGTTCAGGCAAGAAAAACAGTCTCCAGTTGGCTTTCGCCCTAGCACAGACGTGTTTGCCGCAGCTAACACAATTCGAGCACGTGCTGCTTTTGTTTTCACTTCTTCTTCTCCTTGGTGTCCTGTTCTCTTTTGTCCATGGGGCTCGGCAAGTGGGAGCTGCAGTCCCTGCTTCACATCATGCCCCTGGCAGAGACTTTACCGCCTGGGCCACCGGACAAATGGCTGTCGTTTCTTGGGCTCCCTCCCTTCTCATCGCCTACGCTTGGATGGCACTTCCTCTCATCTCACTATTTGTAAAAGCTTCAGTTTTGTGCAAAAAACACAGTAGACCTGAATTTGAATATAGATTTTGTCTTAATTGAGTAGGTGGCTCAATGCCGAGGTGACTGTGAGCTTCCGTTTATCATCAGTAAACCTGGGTATAATCATGTTTGTGTCATAGTGTTGTGCCGTTTGAATGGACTTGTTTTATTCTTTAACCTGAGTTCCCCCAGACCACGTGTCCCCTCATATAGCAGCTGCTGCCAGTTTGCAGGGCCCGCCTTCTCTACAACAGTATTTGGGAGGTACTGTTAGACTTTTCCTATAAAAGACAGTTTTTTGAAAGAATTGCAACGATGACCAAACGTAGCATTTGAAAGGCAGATATATTCCATAGAATGGAATATTATTCAGTTAGTTATAAAAAGAAATGAGCTATTGAGGCCATGGGGAAAAAAAGAGGGGCCTTAAATGCATATTGCTAAGTGAAGGAAGGTCATCTGGAAAGGTGCACACTTTATGACTCCAACTGTATGATATTCTGGAGAAGGCAAACTGTAGTAGAAAGATTAGTGGTTGCCAGGGGCTGAGGTGTGCAGGTGGGGAGGGATGAGTAGGTAAGGCAGAGGGGATATTTAGGGATTATGTTTTTAATCATGGATTCATGGCATTATGCGTTTGTCAAATCCACAGAACGCACAACAAAGAATGAACCCTAATGCAAACTAAGGACTAGTAACCGTATCCATATGGTTCCTCCGTTGTGAATGAGGGCCGCACACCTAGTGCAAGATGTTAGTAATGGGGAAGCTGGTGCGGACAGGGAATGTGTGGAGCTCTCTGTACTTCCTGGTTAATTTTTCTATAAGCCTAAACTGCTCTAAGAACTAAAATCTATTCATTTTTGAAAAAGCAGATATACCAAAGGAGAACTAAAATCTATTCATTTTTGAAAAAGCAGATATACCAAAGGATACAACAATTTAGATCATTTCCATTTTGTAGAGAAACACATTTTATAAAAACTTTTGTTACCAAGGTTCACTTTCTATGAATCCTAATTCAGTGCTTTCCGCCTGCTTCCCAGCCTGTTGTAAAGAGAATGTTTACAATAAGTACTGCTTTGGGTGGTGACAGGCATCTGGCTTTTGCGGTTTTGTCAACTGCTTACAATAAGATCGCCCTTTGCAGCTCTCTCTGTCTCAAAAAAAAAAAAAAAAAATCAGCTTTGTTAAGGTGTAACTTGTATATAATAAATGGCACACATTTAAAGGGCACGATTTGATGCCTTTTGACAAATACATACACCTGTGAAGCCATCCCTACGATTAGGATGAGGAACATCTCCATCCACCCCCAAAAGTCTCCCTGAGCTCTGGAGAACTGTGGAATTCTTGGCACATAACCCAAACCTCTGCACCGAGACAGGACCTGAGTTTATCAGGGCCTTGGGCCGCAGAGGGCTGTGTCCTTAGGATGACCGCAGCGTCCCGTTAAAATGCCTGCCTGAGAAAGCACAGAGCTGCCAGGAGCGTTTACTGTCTGTTCCAGCTGACACGTGCACACAGGTCCCTGACCTCCCTTTCTCAGAGCATTTACTAAAAAGGGCTTGCAATTGTGAGCGTGAATTTCCTGCAACACAGGTTTTCTCAAGGACCTGAGAACCGTTCCTTTGAACGTGATCATCAGGAAGGACCGGCCTCTGTCTCCCTGTGTCTGTGCGAGGTCAGAATCCTGACTTCCCTAACCGCCCCTAGCAGACAGAGCAAGACGAGTCTCAGGGACACTGACCAGCCCCTCGCCATCTTTCCCTTGTCAGACGCCCTCCTCTTGCTCATTCCCCTTCCAGAATGCCTGCCCAGTCACCTCTGCGCAAACGAAGATGGAACTCACTTTCCCCGCTGCTAGTGCTTACTGAATACAGCCCGTGTCACCATTTCAACTAACGTCAGGCGCTGTTCAGTTCTGACACTGCTTTGTACTCCTTCTCTCCGTATTCCATCCACACTGAAGCCAGCCGGGTCCTGCCGTGCAGCATGGGGTTCTCTGCTCTCACTGTACTTTCTCTCTCATTTTCTCATCAGAAAAGAACTGCTCCTTCACTAGCTTTCCGTTCTCTTTCCTTTGAAGCCCAAGCCACAAACGCTAATTTTCTAGGCTTTCTGCCAATGATCCATTGACCCATCATAACTCTCGGGGAATTTCATTGCCTTCAAACCTTTTTCGTTTTTAAAAGGGCCAGATATTTGAACTATGGCAGAAAGTAATATGGTGCAGAGGAAAGACACCAGCTTAGGGGGACAGAAGCTCTGGTGCCTTCGCAGAACAACGGTAGAATCTTGAAAAGCAGCGAACTCCAGGAGGGTCAGTCTTTCCATCAGTGAAATGGCAACATTTGCTGCCTTAAGTCCTTTTGAAAGTAGGCGAGGTCTGCCCAGCACAGAACAATATTAAGTGGACCCATTGATCTGGGTGATTTCTAGGCCTTTGGAGCTTTAATGCTGAATCGTTTTTTTAAGATTTTATTTATTTATTTATTTATTTATTTATTTATTTATTTATTTATTTATCAGAGAGAGAGAGAGAGAGAGCGCACAAGCAGGGGGAGTAGCAGGCAGAGGGAGAAGCAGGCTCCCCTCTGAGCAAGGAGCCTGATGCGGGACTTGAAGAATCCTGGGATCATGACCTGAGTCAAAGGCAGACGCTTAACCAACTGAGCCACCCAGGCATCCCAATGCTGACTTGTTTTACATAATTTTGCCTCAATTACCTTATGACTAGTCAAGACTGCGTTCCACCCATTTCCTACCAACAGTTAAATCCCATTTAATCTCGGATTGTTTCTTGATATTTAACTATAAGCTGAGCGGTGGCAGCAAGAAAAATTGCTGACATTAAGAATTCCCAGGGGCAGTTGGTCGTAGCAGTTGAGAGAATGGGCTTTGAAACCCACGTGCATGAGGTTCTGTGCAGACATTAGTCATGAGCGTGACCAAGTCACCAAAACCACCAAGAGATACCCTGAACGGTGCTCTTCTGTGCACAAAAGGGATGTGCAACTAGGAACGTAAAACATGGAGGAGAATGGGAGGATGAAAGAGAGCCCCTGTGTATGGATGTGTCTGTTTGGAACAAACAAGAAGAAAGAAAACAGACAAGTGTCAATTATTCGTTGGCTTTTGTTTTTGTTTTTGGCAAGAACAAACTCAAGATCCCAAGCACGTCTTCAGAAACATGTCTGGGTAGAGCCACCTTAATAAAGCAGGCTTACTGAGTGGCACAGAATCCCCAGCCTGAGGGAACCCCCAGCCCCACTGTCCAGCCGCCCCATCTCTTTAGAACTGATTTCCCTGTATGCTCTTCAAGTCACCTTCCTCATATCGAAGAACGAGTTTCCCTTCTCGGCATCACTGCGGTTTCTAGCTTTAATGTACATAATAGAATACATGGGAGCATTATTAATATTCAAAACACTTCTGTAATTCACAGTGATATTTCAAAATTGCCTATGCATGGGTCCATATGCACAGACACACAGACATACGAGCACACACCAAAGAGCCCTCGTAACGAAATGATCTCATTAAAGGTCCCAAACTCGAAACCCTACCTGTTAGAAGTAGAGCTGGCCATTCGGCTGCACACACTGACCTTAGGAGACACTAATTGTCAAGGAATATTCTCCTTTAAGGCAAACATGCATCTGAGCGTCGGTTGGGTCAGTATCTTCTTTCCTCCTGTCAGAGGCAAAGGGCAGCTCCAAGAATCGCCTCTGCGTGGTCCTACCTCAGTTCTATCACGCTGCCTTGTGGTGCCTCTGACACGAGTACTGGTCTCTCAGCCCCAGACCTGGCAGAAGCTCACCAGAGCCAGAGGGAATTACTTTTGGATGTGACTGCTAACTCGAGTAGCCAGACTTTCCTTTTGGGACGAAGCTCCCTTGAGTGTTATTAAGAAGTCATGCCGTGGAGGACACACTTCGGTTTTGCAGTTTTCCTAATGTAGGGAAGGAGATGAATCCTCTCAGACCTTGGGCTTAGAGCCCAAATATCTTTGCCTGAAGGGCTCACAGGGAACAAACAGGAGTCTGCCTCCTTAAGAGGTAGGAACTCAGGGAAAATGAACAGAACTCCCAGTAGAGTGTGTTTCAGCCCATTCCAATTGTTTTCTTTCTAGGCAGACGGTTTGCTTATTGTCCTATTGATATACATCATCAGAAGCATCATAAAGATTGAGAAATGCATTTTCTCCTTGTTTCCCGCCAAACTTCTCATATGAAGAGGGGATATAAGCAGATAAAAGATATGTTGGAACTATTCATTCATCGAGTATCTAGTTGCGAAATATTTATCGAGCATCTAGCATGTTCCAGGCTCTATGATTCCAGAGGTCCTCAAAGCAGAGAGTTGCATGCTCCTTCTCATCTTATTCCCTATATCATTTTTGAAACCTTGTCTCTCACCATAGATCTATAGATGGTCTCACTTGGATATTGCATACCTCCAACTGAAAATGTCTATAGTAGGGGTGCCTGGCTGGTTGAGTTGGTAGCACCTGTGACTCTTGCTCTTGGGGTTGTGAGTTCAAGCCCCATGTTGGGTACAGAGATTATTTAAAAATAAAATCTTTTAAAAAAGTTGATCTGAGCGGTGCCCGGGTGGCTCAGTTAGAGGCATATGTGACTCTTGATCTTGGGGTCAGTGAGTTTGAGCCTTGCATTGGGTGTAGAGATTACTTCAATGAATAAACAAAAAAACTTAAAAAAATTAAAAGTTGATCAGATCTGATCATTTGATCTGATTGTTGTTATTAATATAATTGATCTGATCATTGTTATTAATAAATTCTTCTCTCATTATATCTGGCACTATTATTCTGCTTGTCACAAGGGCTTAGTGTCTCTGGATTGCCTCTGACAATCCTCACTACCCATTTTTTTTTGTCTCTTGTAATCTTTTCTGAATAAATTGATTTTAGATTTCTTTCATAATTTGCAATAGTTTTTCATAATTCGCTTCTAGAACTTGTCAGTCCTGGCCCTGATATTCATGGTCTTGTGCAATCCCATCCTCTAGTGTGTGGACTGAATTTAGTGACTTGCTTCTAATGAATAGAGTAGTGCAAAGATGATAGGATGTCACTTCCAAGATTAGGCTAGAAAAGACTGACTTCTACCTTGCTGCACACTCTTTTGCCTTGATTGCCCACTCTGATGAAGTAAGCTGCCATGTTGGGGAGGTCCACATGGCAAGGACCTGAGGATGGCCTCCAGCCAACAGCCAGTAGGGAACTGAAGCCCTCGGTCCAATAGCTCATGTTTCTGGCCAGCAATCCTGTGAGTGAGCTTGGAAGCAGCTCCTTCCCCAGTTAAACCTTGAGATGAGACAACAGCTCCCAGCTGACACATTGAATATCACCTTGTGAGAGACCCTGAAGAGAAGACTTAGCTAAGCCATGCCTGGTTCCCAGCACACACAAACTGTGTTGTTTTAAACCATTAAATTTTGGGATAATATGTTATGGAATAAGAGATTACTAAGACAGCACTGAACTGATAAGTCTTCTCTATTGAATAAGAGGTATGTTGACAACTCTTTCAAAGTTGAAAGAGTTTGAGTTTCTCAAAGAAATCCAGAATGGCAGGATCACTCCTAAACCAGCTGGTTTGCATATATAAATATGTTTACTTGCTTAAAAAGTTTTGTGGGAATTTAAAATCAACCTTCCTTATATAGAAAAAAAGTCACGGGCAGTAGGACCAAGCATATGTGACCTGTGTAGGATAAGCTAGAATCAGTTTATATGTAGTAGTTATCTAAGGACATGTCTCTACCTGGAGAAAAATATAGATTAATCCAAGTAATTATATGATATCATATTGCAAGAGAAGTAATTTAATGGTGTTTTCATGAATTCAATTGCTTTTCCTCACTGTGTTTGATTGGGTGGTTTTGCATGTGTAAACAGTCCAAGGCAGCTTCTTGGGCACCTTTTGCTGGATTGCTGTCATTTGTAGGGTCTTGTACTGGGAAACATAAACTCTGATTGTACACATCTTTGGTCACTTAAAATTCCACCCAGTCACAAAGGTTCTGCTCAAGGTAAAGTCAACATAGAGGTAGAAAAAAAAAAAAGGCATCGTTGTGAAAAGTACATAAGATCTGGAGAACAATGATACCAAAGCAAAGACAGAGCCAGGAAGTAAATGGTCATTTGGTCTGCAGATGGATCTAGCCTAAGACAAATTTATGTCTTTATTGGAATTTTAATGCTTGGGGAAGTATGTCTAATATTGGAAAATGATTCAGAACATTTTTGAGTGGTGGGAATAGAACAGAACGTAGGAAAAGACAATCAATAAGAAAAAGACACTCATCTCTGTAAGAGCTTCTGCATTAATGTTTGTTTACAATTAGCCGAGGGCAACTATGGGGATAAGTGAGAGTTGTCTTTTCTAAGGGTGTCTACCAGGCCAATCTTCTTTGGGGACTTTACTCCAGTGTTTTTGCTTTTGGGACCTGACCTTTCAGTTTACTGTCACACTAATTCCCAGGATTACCTTGATCACCTTCCCCTTCCTTTAAATTAAATTTCCTTTCCCCAACTTTCTCCATTTTGGTTTGGTTCTCTGTGCATTCCAAGGGTCCAGCAGTGCTTCCAGCACATCTACACATTAAGAGAATCCTTTTAGAGACAAAGTCCTAGTCTTTATAATCTAATCCAATTGTGATTTCTTAGTAATGAATCATAGATGTGGAAGAGATTATTAGAGTTCACCATTTTTCATGTTCTCCTTTTCCTTCTGGGAATAGAACTAGATTACATTCTCCAGATTCCTGTGCAGTGAATTGGGATTATATGACCAAGGGCTGGTCAATGGAATGTGATCAGAAGTGGAACATACCACTCTCAGGACTGGCCAATAATGACCCTTCCCCTCTCCCCATAATTCTTTAAACATTTTTTAAAAGATCTGTTTATTTGAGAGAGAAAAGTTATTTATTTGAGAGAGAAAGAGCACATGAGCAAGTGGGGGAAGAGGCAGAGGGAGAAGGGAAGCAGACTCCCTGCTGAGCGTGGAGCCCCACTCGGGGCTCAATCCCATGACCCTGAGATCACAACCCCAGCTGAAACCAACAGTTGGACACCCAACCAGGTGCCCCCTGCCTCCCATGATTCTTAATCCTCTCTGCCTTACTCCATTTGCTGGATGAATGGAGAGATTTAAAGGACCTTGAGAAAGGTGGAGCCCAAGGTGGAAGAAGCCTGTCTCTCTAAATGACTGCATGTAACAGCTCTTTCTAAAGAGCAGTGTTGGCCTGTGCCATGAGCAGGAAATAAATTTTTACTCTGGTTATTAAATATTTTGGTTTTGGGTGTTTTTGTCACAGCATTTGATCTACTCTGATTAACAGACAAGTGCCAGCTTCTGTGGCTTGAGCTTTGTCATGAAGAGAGACATAGTCTAGTAAAATCAATAGGTGCCAGCAAAACATCAGTTGGATTTTTAGGTAAACCTTCTCCTAGTATCCTTCTATCCCTTTCATTACAAAGACTAGCAAATTCCCAGATTCAATGATTAAATCTTCATGCTTTTTATGACCCTTTCTTTATGTCTTACTGGATCAAGTGGACAGTGTTAAAAAGTTTTGGGGTCCCTATGTTCAGAAACAATAAGGAATTTGGGCGTGACCCATCTGCGATTGGGTTAATCCTGCTATACAATGAGGAGTCAGTTTCTTCCCCAGTGGAGTGCTTAGCATCCTGTTTGCTTCAACCTTGCACAGATCCAGGTGAGCTGTCCACAGCCTTTACCCATCACTGTTATTTCTTGATGAACGCTCCCACTCACAGCATTACCTTCTTCTGTCTAGAGGAAACCATGGCCTTGAAGTGATTTGAGGATCTTCTCTTCCCAATAGAAATCATGGATTTGCATTGCTTAAGGGGCCACCAGTGGAGTTCTGCCTTCTTGAATTTCCTCATGAATGTCAACTAGTGGTATTCACTCCATGAACGTGCTATTTCATGGCTACGTTGAGCTCACCGTTGCACAAATGCAGCATATTCTTACACCATTCTCTCCATTTGTAATACTTGTTTCTTTTCTTGAGTTGTGTTTCTCTGTCTCTTCCCCTTGAAATGGTCTACTCACTGTAAAATGCCTTTTGAAGCTCTCAGGTGAAGTGCCTACAATATTTCCACAGCACTTTGCTTATGTCTTCATTAGAGCATTTTGGAATATGGCTGTAGGAAAGTGACTATCTTTAATCTTTTTGCAGCAATCTGAATTCTAGCACTGTCAGGCACATAATGTGTGTGCTGTAAAATATTTGCAGAATGAATAATTGAAAGTGAGTAATGGAAGTGATTAATGAGCTTCACCTTAACACAGTGTCACCTATAGGTCCTTAGCACATACTATACTACAGAACCAACCTCTTTGAGGACTCCATGATATTCATAAATGCGCCCTTGGTTTTGGCATTAGAGTGATCTCTTCCCATTTTGAGAAAGTGAAGTTTAATGTCTACATTTACCGTTTGGGGCTATCTCATTCTTACAGAATTTAAATCCTTTCTGAATGCCCTAGTCTTTTCTTTAGTCTCCTCATGGCTGACTTCATTTCCTGATTCCTCAGGGTGTAGATCATAGGATTGAGCAAAGGGGAGATGACAGTGAAGGTGACAGAAATGGCTTTATCTGTGGGGAGGGCAGTGAAGGGCCGGGCATAGACATAGATACAGGGCACAAAGTGTAGGGTCACCACAGTGATGTGGGAGGTGCAGGTGGAGATGGCTTTCTTCCTGCCCTCCCCAGCATGAGACCTCAGCATCGCCAGGATGACTGTATAAGATATGAGGAGAAAGAAGAAGATAAACCAGCTGACCAATCCATTATTGGAAATCATTAGGAGCTCCAGAGTGAAAGTGTTAGTACAGGCAAGTTTGAGGACCTGCGGGACATCGCAGTAGAAAGTGTCAAGAACATTGGGTCCACAGAAGGGGAGAGGTAGCAACAGGGAAATCTGCACGATGGAGTGGACAAAGCCCCCTACCCAGGAGGCCAGCACCAGGCTAGTACATCGTCCCTTACTCATGATAGTCATATAGTGAAGGGGTCTTGAGATAGCTATGTAGCGATCAAAGGCCATCACAGAGAGAGAAAAAACATCTGCTCCTCCCAGAAGATGGAAGAAAAACATTTGAGTGACACAGCCATTGAAGGAGATGGTTTTTCTCTTTGATAGAAGATCAACTAGGACCTTGGGAGCAGTAATGGAGGAAAAGCAGATGTCCAAGATAGAGAGATTGCGGAGCAGGAAGTACATGGGGGTGTGAAGGTGAGACTCACAGGTCACAGTGACCATGATGAGGAGGTTTCCCAGCAGAGTTGTCATATACACTATAAACAAGAAGACAAACAAGACCCAGCTCAGCTCTCGAGACTGGGTAATACCCAGGAAAATAAATTCTTTCACTCTGGTATAATTTCCCTGATCCATTGGGTCACAGATCCTTTTCAAGTATGCGTTTGGAAGAAATAGCAAAGCAGTTGAAGAATGTGTTATAAAATCTACTGTTGTCTTTTCTGTCCCTTGACTCTTGTTTGCCTTGGAAGGAAGCTCTTTTTCTATGCCTGTGCTGTGCCTGCAATTCAGCATGCCACCAGTAGGTGGAAGATTATCCAGGTTTTTGACTCAGTCATCCAAGTGGATAGGTTCTATCACTGTGGTCACTGAAATATAGGTGACAGGTCTGTGAACTTATTCAATTGTACTTTTACTATACAATCTGACACTTAAAATAATAAATAGTAAGCATAAATTCAACTACATGAAGAATTTTGTTCACAAAATACATCATCACAAGAGTTAAAAGATAACCCACAAATGGGATGAGGTATTTACAATATATATAGCTGAAAAAATATTCATGTCCAGAATATATAAAAAAACTTCTACAAATCAGAGGGAAAAAAGATTACAACTGAATCAGAAAATGGCAATGAACCACAACTGCACAAAAGAGAATATCCAAATGCCAGTTCGACTTCACTACTTATCAGGGAAATGCAAATTAAAATTACAGGAAGAAACTACTACATACACACCAACATGGCTAAACTGAAAATGATGAGAAATACCAAGTGATGGTGGAGATGTGGAACAACTGGAACGCTCATACATTGCAGAAGGGCTTGTGACATTGTACTGTACTGTCAGGTTATATCTGCTCATGCTGTGTATGTATCACATAGGATGCAGATATATACCTAAGAATGGCTATTCCACTCCTAGGAAATCTGTACAGATGTCACATGCACCACAAGACATATCCTACAATGTTCACAGCAGCACTATTTGTAATTGCTTCACACTGGAGAATGCCACAAATGCCCATCCACAGTAGGAAAGAGAAATCGTGTTAAATCCACACAGTACATCAGTGGGAATGGTCTACACTATGTGTAATGGTATAAATGAACCTCGTTATGTTTATCACACGACGCAGGTAATCCAGGCACGAAGGAGTGCACACTCTCTTATTTTGTTCATGAAAAGGATAAAAAGATACAACACCAAAGGAAACACGAGGGAGGTTTCTGAGGTGCTGATGATTTTCTGTTTCTTGATCAGGGTGTTGTTACAAAGCCGTATTCAGTGTGTGTGAAAATTCATCAAGCCGTACACACATGGGCATTTTCTGTATGTATGGACATTATACTTCCATAAAATGTAAAGCATAACGAACATGTGGTGATTATAACATTTTACTCTCATATCTAAAGAATGAATTTCATTGACAGTGACATTAAATGGATTACTCGCTTTCATAATAGTTACTTCGAGAGTTTTGTAGTTGTAGCCTTTACCAGCCACAGCCTGAGGGCGGCCTTCTTATTTTTCTCCCACTTAGGGACTTAAGGTCCTCCCAAATCCTTGTGTCAGGCAGGCGGCCCTGTAGTTCTTTCTCTGATTCTGATTTTAATTTCTGCATTTCTTTTTCATTTTGCTCTTCTAATCTTAGGAAAAAAATCCTTAACTGACCACGGTTCCCCAAGTAGTAGTCTCCTTTTTGCTCCCACAGAAACATAAGATAAGAGCCCCCCCCCATTCCATTATCATTTATTCCGATTCATCTCAGTCTCACTGTCTTGGGGGTTTAGTAATGACATGGAGTGACAAGAATAAAGGTTCAGAATAATGATTGCAGGAGACTTCAGGTCTCCAGGAGCCCAGAATTAAGAAATCCCCTCACTATACTCACCGTGGCTAGAAGGCGGAGAAATCTTACCAGGAGTCTGATCAATCTGCACTGCAGGAACATATTTTCATGGATGACCGCAGTCCACTCTAGAATCTTTCTTTTGGATAGTGGAATGATAAGTTAATAAGTTTCAAATCTTCTGCTCCAGAAACCACCGCAAGAAAGCCTAAGAGTTTTCTGTGTCTCCTGTCCCCTCCCTTCCTCCCTCCCTTCCTTCTCCCTCCTGTTTTTCTTTACCATATCCATTTTCTTTCTTTATTTTCTTCCTTATATACCATTTCCATGACTGTATTAGGATTATTAGATTATTAGCTTATCCTAATCTATACATATATACATATAATGTAATATGCACAGTTGGTTAAGCATCTGTCTCTGGCTAAGGTCATGATCCCAGGGTCCTAGGATCAAGCCCCTCATTGGATCAAGCCCCTGAGATGATCTTTTTGAGGGAAAGGTGACTCAAATATCTGTCCTTTTTCTAAGAAGTTTACAGTGAAAACAGTAGCGTGTTGCAGCTTGTGGAATCAGTGGACGGAAAAGTGAGGAGGTACAAAATCATGGCGGATGTACACAAAAACCAGTCCCATTTGGGCACATAATGCTTGTAAACCCTGTCTACGAGTCCAGATGAACAGTATCGCCCCACACTGGCATTTGGGATACACGTGGGTGCATCACCTGGGACATGTATGCAATTTGGGTTTTACCACTTCTTAGCTGGTGTGACCCTTGGCAAGTTACTTACTACCAGTACCAAACTCATGATAAATATGCAAGATTCCCAGGGCATGGCTTAGAGTTCGTTCTCAGCCTGCACCATTATAATTTATCTGCAACATGATGAGAGTAAGACCTACCTCACATGCAGGATCCTTCTGAGGAGTAGGTGAGATTATATGTTTTGGAAGCAGCTGAGGAAGCTGATTCTGCCAGCGGCTACTCCGTGTGGCCAGCCTCAAGTGAGTGCTTCTTCCTTACACAGGCCAGGTCCATCTGTGGGGGCTTGTCTGAGAGTGGCTCATCTTGCTATTGGTTCAAAGCCCTTCTCCCAACATTTTGGGGTAAATTTAAAATGCAATCTCTCCTTTAGTAATATTTTTCACTTCTGCTCAAAAAATTCAGAATATTTTATCACATACCTGCTTATAAACACCAATACATTTATTTTTGTATGCAGTTGTAAATATAGGTATTCCTATAGAAAAACTAATCCTCAGTTGGAAAGGCAATCATCTGGGTATCAGGCTCAGTGGGCAGGGAAAGGTGGTGGGGGGGAGTGGGGGTCCATGCAACTTTCAAGGTCTCAGCATTATGGAAATGTGAGCAGAATAATGGAGCTCTACTCTGCTTATTTTTTGCTTGCCTTTTTAAATAAAGATTTTATTTATTTATAAATAAATAGAGAGTAAGTGCACAAGCAGGGAGAGTGGCAGGCAGAGTGAGAGGGAGAAGCAGGTTTCCCACTGAGCAGGGAACCTGATATGGGGCTCGATGTGGGGCTCAATGTGGGGTTCAATGTGGGGCTGTATCCCAGAACACTGGGATCATGACCTGAGTTGAAAGCAGACGCTTAACGAACTGAGCCACCAAGGCACCCCTATTTTTTGCTTGCTTTTAGTGAACATTTATGGAGTGATTCTTATGTGCTATACCAACTGCTTCATTTTATCTTTTCCAAAACCTATAGTATCCACGTGAAATAGATATTATCTTGATTTTGCAAGTGAGGATACTGAGGCACAGAAAGAGTATGTAACTTGCTCAAGGTCTCCCAGCTGGGAGAGCCATGTCTCAAACTGAGATTTGTCTTATCGCAAAGACTGATGCTCTTAACTCCTGCAACTATGCTTCTTCCCAGGGTTGATCAGCCCTTCCCAGAAAATGCCGCAAAGAAAAAATAATCTTTCCCAATCAAGTGAAAGTAGTATGTGGGTGTTAGGAGACTGCACGTCCTCCCCTGTGAGAGGCTATCAGAGTGACCGGAGGAGGAAAGCAGAGTTTGAAAGAGCGGACTGCAGTCTTCAGAGGCATGTTTGCCAAGAGCCTGCATCGACTGCATGGGGCGCTCCAGTGCAAGGCGCAGAGATGAGACCCGAGTAGCAGCACCTTACATACAACCTCCTCTTGGAAATAATGGATCTGGTGGTTCCAATGGAGGCCGTCTTTTTTACGAGGAGTGGGAAGGCTACTTGGAGAGTATTAGATTATGCATAGTGCTTTGAAACACATGCATAATACAGAGTGGGGAGGGGAAATGGACAAAGAAATACAATCGTTCATGTCTTTGCAAGGTCAAGATACAGAGCACAAGAATTTCTTAGAAATCACCCCAAAGGAGACCATCTTTAGGAAACAAGCCGTCACACATGTTGGACAGAGCCTGCAGCCAGAGGGTTACCCTCGTACCCCAGCTTCCCACTGGGCAAATGCTGCCCCATTCTCTACATGGAGTTAAATCTCTCGTGTCACAGTTTTCTTTTTTCCCAATGTTGAAAAGCCTCTACTCTTAATTGAATCCCTATAAGTTTTAGGAGCATGATTCATATTCATTAGTGCATGAGGGCATAGATAAGCGAGCCATTAAAACACCTACCTCAAAGCCCCCAAACTTCCAGTCCCAGCCAAGGAACATACACTGAATTCAGGAATTGTTTTCTTGGTGCTGTTTTTCCGCGGCAGTCACCCTCCTGGGAGCTGGGATATTAGCACCTTCTCAACTACCTTCAACACTTTGAACCTCAACATCCCACCAAGTAGAATATATCACATCCCTGAAGCCAACTCACGTTCTTCTTGTATTCTGCAAGCCCCACTTCCCCTTTTCCTAAGAGTGAAAGAACACCACTTTCATTCGCTTCATTGGAATTTTGGTTTCAATAGGAACGTCCTATACACTTGCAGTGTTTCTGAAAAATCCACGCTGGCAGCTTCTCAGTGTCAGAAGTTCACGCTTACCAACACTAACGGACTTCAGTCTCCAAGTGGGAAATTGATCCTCCTAGGGCGCTCCAGCTGCATACTAGAAAAAGTAGGTTCTGGGGAAATTCTATGTTTAATGGAAAGCCTGCCTCAAAATGAGTGATTTTGTTATTTTCTTCCTTCGGATGGGAAAAGGCAGCCTCAGGGAATCACATCTTACCGACTCTTCAGCTTTGCCTTACAGTTTCTCAGCCCCCTGGATTAGTCCCTCAGCCACAAGCCCAATATAGGAATGAGCAAAGGGAATATTGTTGGTTATGAACATGGAAGCTAAGCGGCCAATTCAGTGGAGTTCCTGTGGGAATCATTAAAATGTCACCAAGCCCTTCTCTCTCTCCCTCATCTCTTCTCTGCCCCCATCTCACACATAATGCAGAGGTCCCAGCGCACAGTCAGGACATACCCTTTTCTCTGGAGGAAGCCTATGAGACGGTGTATTATCCTCTTTGGCTCAAGAAGATAGCATTGCGTTCAGTCACACCAAGGACTGTGCCGTCTTCCTCCTGACCAAAATCGATTTGCTTGCAATGAGCTGGGAAATGAAACTTAAGTAAATGAGTATCAATGGAAAAATCAAAGCCCTGTAGCTACTGATGGGGCAGCTCGCAGAGACTGGGCAGTGTAGATTTATCTGTGCAGCATTGCCCCTATACGATTACTGTATTTTTTATTTTTTTTAAATGATTTTATTCTTAAGTAACCTCTACACCCAACGTGGGGCTCAAATTCACGAGCCCCAAATCAAGAGTCACACGTTCTGCCAACTGAGCCAGCCAGGCGCACCCCCCCAACCCCAAGGAATTACTTTAATCTACTACATGTCTGAGATCCATAGTTCACTTACAACCTAGGGAGGTAGCACAGTCACAGCTCCTGATAGTCGTCCGTTTAATTACTTCGGCATTATTTTGTTATTTGGTTCATGGGTACCCAGAGATGTTTATCACTAACGTGTTTGATTCAGGGAACAATGCAAGAAAGGGTAATTTGGAAGCTACATATACGCCCAGAGTCTGTTAAATTTTCTAGGGTTCTTAGCAGCAGAACTTAAAAAATAATAAAAAGTGATTTAAATGGAAAAAATGCAGTCCAAATTGTGATTTGATGTCACTCAGATAAATGATGCATGTTTGTGTAATCGGATGCTATTGCTTTCCCCTTCCTCTGAATTACCCATCAGGTTATGGTGTACATTTCAACATGGTTTGAGGACGTGTCAGGAGCAATGGTGTGGCAGAGGTGTCTGGGTTCTTGCCCTTTGGGATTATGCTTCTGCAATACAATAATTCAGACCCCATATATCTTTGGTGCCATCCAGTTCTGACATAGCAATAGCAATCTGATCTGAGGGAGTCGCCAGAGATAAGAAGGGAAGGAAAGGACACATTTGCACGAAATGGACTATAAGTGGCTTGTGGTATGTGTCTTTTATAGGCCATTTCATAAAGAAAAGCCTAAGGACTGTTGAGAGCAAAGCTACCTGAGTAATGTAGCAGGACTCCATGAATGGTGCCTTGGCAAGTATGGATTATTCTTAGAATTTTCATGGTAGAGGAAGTAGGTTAATATTGTAAAAAGTTAGAATTGGTTGATCAAGTGACAGGAAATGGCAAACAATTGAGCCAGTTAGTTAATGAATGCGTATGGGGCCAGCCCAGATCCGATGACAGACAGAACTGAAGTCTGTCCTCAACACTCACCACCCTTTGGCTAACTCTCCTTTGGCTCGTTTCTATCTACTGACTCTGACTTTTTGGTCTGGTCCCTTATCTCACTCTCAAAGCTAGGGTTTATCTTTGACTCATTATCTTCTTTTGATCTGAAACTCTCCTGCATTGTACCTTACCAGCTGCAGGGTGTCTCTTTAAGTGGTATAAATAGCACGCAAACCTATTGTCAGGACAGAAAGCTAGAAATGTTAAGATGATAGATGCTTTGAATTCAATGTACATTCCTTTGCTTTTTTATCCCATCAGGGTTTTTTTCCCCACAATAATGAAGAATATGGGCCATACAAGAAAAGAGTGTAATAGGCTAATGGGGGAATGAATGTGTGTGAGGCAGAGCAGTAAGGGTGACATTGAGAAGAACATTTGCCTTGCACTGAACATTTACTATCTGCTAGGTGTTGTATGTTTCATACATACCATCTCCTTTTAACCCTACCAATGACTCCATGAGATGCATAGTAGGAGTATCTTTGTATAGTGAACTATAACCTGTGGAGAGACAAAATAATTTGCTCAAGATCACACAGCTGATGGGATTTGGATCCAGGTCACCATACTTTACTTTTTACTTCTTTACCAGGCTTTCCCAGAGAAAACACCAGCCTGTACCACCTCTTCCCAAACACCAACAGATTGAAAAACGGATTAGAATTTTACCTTCGTTAACACCTCCTCTCTTCCTCTCTGACAGGAAGAATAACTCTTCAATGGTGAAGGTAATCTGAGACTGGAAAATCAGTTCTTCAATAATGAAAATGGGTTGCTTCTCATGTAGGATCCCTTCTGCCTTTTTCTAAATTTATCTTGAGAATGTGAATCTGGTATGTCTGGTTCTGCATGAGATAAATCCTTTTAGGACATATGGGGAAAGCTTCCTAAGATTCTTCATTTCTAATAGGAATCCAGGAGGACCACCATTATATAGTGTTGAGGTTCTCAAAAGGTCACGAGCCCATATGGAGTTTAAGTGGGCTGAGAAAATGTCTTAATCTGTGATAGGCCGTATGTACCCATATATGTGTACTACAGAAGCTCTGATCATAAGATCTTTTCTAGGACAGGATTGTAGTTTTGTATAGACAGTTCTGGTAATGTAACACATTACATTCACATGGAGGAAGAGAGATAGATTAGGTGTCTGAAGACTTATCTCTGCAATTTACTTGATATAAGATCTTGAGCAAATCACTCATATCTAGACTTCTATTAACTTACCTCTTGAAAAAGGATTCAATCAGTCTCTTTACCTGCCATTTAGTTGTCCTCGAATAGAAATACATCAGTCTGTTCAATCCTATAAACACAGTTACTTCATGCTCACCAGAAGCTTGAGTTATTAGTAACCTATTAACTTAAATAGGAAAATAAATTGTTATCTAGTAAGTATAGTTGGTTTATTGACAATGTAATCAAGTACATAAATACGACTCTATAGAAAAAATAATGGAAGGAGTCCTTGGCGATGAAGAGGCTGGAGATTCTTACACTATTCCATCATGAAAGCTTTGAGTCTTCTCCTCAGTCTCCTCATGGATGACTTCATCTCCTGGTTCCTCAGGGTGTAGATCATGGGGTTCAACAGTGGGGAGATGACAGTGAAGGTGACAGAGATGGCTTTATCTGTGGGGAGGGCAGTGAAGGGCCGGGCATAGACATAGATACAGGGCACAAAGTGTAGGGTCACCACAGTGATGTGGGAGGTGCAGGTGGAGATGGCTTTCCTCCTGCCCTCCCCAGTGTGAGACCTCAGCATCATCAAGATGACTGTGTAGGACACAAGCAGGAAAATAAACCACAGGGTAGTGACTAAGCCATTGTTGGAAATCATCAAGAGCTCAAGTGCAAAGGTGTCTGTACAGGCGAGTTTGAGGACCTGGGGGACATCACAGTAGAAAGTGTCAAGAACATTTGGTCCACAGAAGGGGAGGGGCAGCAGCAGGGAAATCTGCACGATGGAGTGGACAAAGCCCCCCACCCAGGAGGCTACAATAAGGGCAGTGCATCGCCCTCTACTCATGATGGTCACGTAGTGCAGGGGCTTGGAGATGGCCATGTAGCGATCAAAGGCCATCACAGAGAGAGAAAAAATGTCTGCCCCACCGAGAAGATGGAAGAAGAACATCTGTGTCATGCAGCTTGTATAGGAGATGGTCTTTATCTTTGACAGAAGGTCCATGAGGACCTTGGGAGCAGTGATGGAGGAGAAGCAGATGTCAAGCACAGCTAGATTGCGGAGCAGGAAGTACATGGGGGTGTGAAGGCGGGACTCACAGGTCACAGTGACCATGATGAGGAGGTTTCCCAGAAGAGTAATCACGTACACCAAACACAAGGAAAGAAATAAGACCAAGCTCAGGTCTTGGGACTGAGTAAGTCCCAGAAATATAAATTCTTTTACCCTTGTGCTATTTCCCAACTCCATTGAATCATGTTTCCTCTTCTTTGTGTAGCTTGAGAAAAATAAAAAATATTATTTCAGAAAGTGTTCACTGTCCCTTAATATATTGCACAGAGTCAGGTATGAGGTCTGGAAACTAGTGAGCTATTACCACGTGAAAAGCTGTCCTGAAGCTATTGCTAATGTATAGAAAATGACATCTGATTAACACAAGCATGCATCTAATTATTCTTCTGTAAATTATAAGTATTTTAGATATGGCATAAAAATAATGTTCTACGTATAGAAGTTCTAAGCATTCGAGATAAATGGGTGGATGTTAAATATTCAGAAAGGGACTACTGGGGCACGAGGAATATAACAATGGGGTCAGTTTGGTGTGTGGGTAAGGCAATGTGCCTGTTTGGTTTCTTTTCCACATTGCATGCTCCATTTATATGGTTTAAGAACCCTATCTGCAAAATGGTTCCCTTTGGACTGAACTTCAGAGAAACACTCCTCCCTTTTTTAAATTGGAAATTTAATTCTATGAAAAATGACACAATTTTAAAGCCATGAAGTTCTTCTCTATTGGTTTATTCTCACTTAACAAGACTTCTTTATTTCTACCTTTAGGTACCAAAACCCCTGCATGTTGAATAGCTCCTCAGCTGTGGAAATGAAAGTGTAACTCAGATCTTCTCTTCTGTTCATTGTTCTAGATTTGTTTCTTAAAAATTATTATTATTTTTTATAGAGCTATCGAGATACAATGGACTCATGTATTTGAAGTGTGTACTTTGATGTTTGGATATGAATATATACCCACGACGTCACCATATTTAAGATTGTTACTATATCTAACACCCGAAAAACGTTCTTGTGACCCTTTATTATATGTCCCCTTTGCCCCTCTTTCTTCAGGCAACCACTGATCTGCTTTTTGTCACTATACGTTAGTTTATATTTTCTAGAATTTTCCATACATTGAATCTTACAATATAGACTTCCTTTTTGGTTTTTTTTGCACTCATGAAATTTATCCATGCGTTTGCGTGCACCAATATTTTCTTCCGTTTAATTGTATGGATAGACCACAGTTTGTTTATCCACTCACTTGTTGATGAACATTTGGGTTGTTTTTAAGTTTTTGGCTATTACACATTAAAGCTGCTATAAATATTCATTTACAAGTCTTTGTGTGGACATATGTTTTCACTTCTCTTGGATAAGTACCCGGGAGCAGAGTGGCTGTAACTCTTAAAATTCAATAATAAGAAAACAAACAACCCAGACGAAACACAAGGGGATGAATGGTTTGAACAGACACTTCAACGAGAAGATTTAGGGACAGCAAATACACACGTGAGAAGCTGCTCAGCGTCATTTATCACTGGGGAAATGTACATTAAAACCACAGCATGCACCTATTAGAACAGCTAACATAAAAAAGACAGATGTATCAAGAACGGGTGAAAATGGAGAGGGATTGGAACTCTGGGAACAGAAAACGGCATGACCACGTGCGAAAACAGCTTGGCAGTTTCTTACGATGTGGAATGCATACTTACCGTATAATCCTACTGCTTTTGAATTTCTTTCTTTTTCTTTGACGAATCCTTGAAATGGGCTTTAATTTCTTTCTTTGCTGTTTATCTCCATTTTCTAACCGTAATCAGAAACAAAAGAAAGATGAACATCACTTCCCTCTCACTTTTTTGGGTGTGCTTTTCAGTTCCAGTGAAGATATTTCTTTTCACTAAGCTCACGTTCCCATCAAGTTTTATTTCACCTGTGTGCAATTTTTGTCCAAAGTCTATTTAATATGGAAAGCTGAAAAAGCTACTAAGAGGTATCATAGCATACAGTGGGTACCTGGGGGACTCTTGCACAACCCACCTGTTCAAATCCCAGCCAGGTACTTGCTGGTTATGCGAACATGGGCAAGTTACTTCACCACTTTGGCCTGAGTCTCTGCATTAGTATTTGGAAACAATAGCATCTCCCTCCTATGATTTTTGTGAGGATAAATGAACTAATCACTGCAAAACCATCAGTACTGAGAGCATTGCCTCATCTATGATCCATAATAAATGTGATTATATGTGTACTACCTTAAAGAAAAACTCTGGGTCGGTTACTCTCACAGACACACAGAGTCCTTAAATGGTCTGACAACCTTTTGGACAGACTGTATATTTCCCGGAACATGTATTCTAAAACAGCTTCATCAGAACATACTGTTTTGAGGAAAATAGGAGATGTTTTTCTTTCAGTGGCAGTAAGAATGGCCCAGAGCATGGTGACAGGATATGATAGCAAGAAGAGAGCTTGCCTGACTTGGCTTCCTGTCTGACATCATCTTAGCAAACCAGAGAAGTCCAGTGCTTGGTCTCTGCAGTGAGAGCTTTCTGGGCTCAAGTCCTGGCTTTGTGATTTGGGCCAAGTGAGAGACTTCACTTCTGCACCCATGGAATGGGGCTTATAATGCTCATCTCACAGGGAATCTATAAGGATTAGATGAACTAACATATGCAGAAGTGTCAGCACACAGGCTGGTTATCTGTTACAATTAGTACTACGTTGGGTAACCTTAATACTGGGACATCATTGGTAAATGGGTTGTGTTGAACTAAATGAAAGCTCAGCTACCAATCCTGACTAGTTTAAAGAGAGAGAAAATGATCATCAGAAAACATCAACTCAATAGTTATTGAGGAGATCCAACCTAGATATGAAAGTCTTCCACAGGGACCCCCATGTAAATAATAGACTCGCTACACAAAAGGGGAGAAGGTACCTCAAACCCCAAGTCAGGTCTCTTAGGAAATGTCCCATGTTCACAAACTACCTTTGGAAATTCAGACAACGTCCTCCAGCTTCTCCATCTTTCTCCTGTTTTATTTTTTTTAAAGATTTATTTATTTCTTAGAGAGAGAGAGAGAGAGAGTGCACACCTGAGTGGGGGGAGGGGCAAAGGGAGAAAGAGAGGGAGAGGATGTGAAGCAGACTCTTCACTAAGCACAGAGCCCAATGTGGGGCTCAACCCCACGACCGCAAGATCATGACCTGAGCCAAAATCAAGAGTTGGTCACTCAACCGACTGAGCCACCCAGGTGCCCCCATCACTTTCTTATTTTTAATCCATCCAATTGTTTAGCAAATATTGATGGGAAAGCTAAGTTATTTGAAAAAAGAAATACAACCAGTGGGAAAAAAATTGAAATCTAATAGTGATATCGGAGTGATGAAGACAGAGGAGCTTCGTGTAAGAAAAGAACGGTTTCTCATTAGAAGCCACGAGAAATCTGCATGGAGAGGGTGACATTTTTGTTTGGGGCACATAGGAACAGATCAAAATGGAGCTCCGGCTCTAGAGGACAACTGGAATATACAAAAGTTGCTTGTAGGGGCACTTGGGTGGCTCAGTAGGTTAAGCATCTGTTTTCGGCCCAAGTCATGATCTCAAGGTCCTGGGATTGAGCCCCACAGTTGGGCCCCACGCTCAGCATGGAGTCTGCTTGAGATTCTTTCTCTTCTTCTCCCTCTGCCCCTCTCCCCTCTTGTGCACGTTCATGCACTAACTCTCTCTCAAATAAATCAAATCTTTAAAAAAAATTTGCTTGTAGGTGGGAAGATTGGCTGGAAAGAAAGGAGGCAAACATGAAGGCATGGAAAGAAAATCATTGCTTGAAAATTTTTATTTTTTGGTAAACCTGAGGAAGGGTATGTGTTTATTGTACAATTCTTTCAACTTTTCTGAAGTTTTCAAATATTTTATTTTTCTCTCTAGTTTTAAATTTAACAAAAGAAATACCTCCCTAGATTTCAGGCTGAGGAGATCCATGTAAGGGAAACAGGGCCTGCAAAAAATCTCTCTGTGCAATTTAGGGGGGGGGGGTCCCAGAAAACAAAATGCCTTTTCTCTGATTCCATACTGAACTTATTTCTCTGTCTCCCATTTCACAGTGCCGTTTTGGTTACTATTCCTTATCTGTGCTGTCACTGAAGGTGAACCTTGGAATGGGGCAGCTCGTATGCACATCACATTTGTAGTCAAAATGTATTTGTGAATATTCATGATTATATCTAGATTTCAGTTTTTCTCACTCTTATTTGTCCCCTTACACATCTTAGGCACAGACATGCAGACACTACAGGCGCACACACTCATGCAGAGTTATACTCCTGACCTCAAGTCTCCAACCTTCTTTCAAGGGCTCCATCTGAGGTTGTGAGGTTCCTGTGAAGCTTGGGAATTCTTCATCCTCAGGAAATTGTGTTACATACCCCTCCGACAGCCAGTGATTTCAGCGGCTCCTCTTCTGCCGTTACGTGGAAAAGGGCAGACTCAGGGAGTAGTATTTTCTTGTCGCTCCCATGCTGATTCACAACGCCCCATCCTATTTACCAATTCCTTAATCCCAAAATTGGTGTGAGAATTATCAGAGGGATTATTGGTGGATGTGGCTGCGGAAAAGGTCTGCTGACGGTGAGGTTGTTTCCGTGGGAGTAATTAGGACATCATTAGGCACACGCACTTACGAACACACATTTTTGTCAGTGCCTCAAATTGTCCAGCAGTGAGAAAGATTCTGTCCTTGGCCAAACTCTACTCAGAATTTTTTAAGCAGGACTCGGCTTTTGGAACTCCGAGTCTGTCTCTTCATTGCCCAATTTTAGCAACAATCCTGCTAAGTCAGGCTGGCCAGAATGCCCCACCCTCCATGTCTGATCACCTCAGCAAGAATCTGGTGAGGTTGGTTTAGCCAGAACCCCCCTTTCATCTTGGTGTTTCCTCTTAGTAATTTTCTTGTTGGTAAATAAATAGCTATTCTTAGGGATTCTGATCAACTTCCTCAGGCAGTGTCACCCATGCAGGGGGTGTCCTGACGTGGGACACACATTAGAAGGACTGTTGGACCTGACAGAGTTATTAGGCAGGAGTGAAGGAACTGATGGGTTGATGACCAAGCTGGACGACCAAGTTCTCACAGGATACACAACTAGCCAGGAAATCCACCAGCAAATCCTACTTGCTCGACCTTAGAGTTTTTCCAGCTTCTCACCAATACCGCCCTTACTACCTTAAGTCATGTCTTTATTATTTCTAATACAGCAGCCTCTTCATTGGTCTCCCTGCTTTTGTCCTTACTCTTCTTCAGTCTATTCATCATCGTGGCCCCTGTGATTCTGTTAAAACATCATTATTCTGCTCTTCGACACCCTCTATCTTACTTGATGGGAAAGTCAAAATCCTTACAATGATCTAAAAGGTCCTAGTGCCAGGTCCTGTGGCCCCACGATCTCTCTGACCTTAACTACTACCTTCTTCCTCCTTGCTACTTCTCAACTAGTTACAAAGCTCTCCTGGCTGTTTTTTGGGTGCTCTGGGCAAAGCCCCACCACAGGGTCTTTGAACATCTGATTTGTGGACTGAGATTTGTATCATGATGTGAACATTTTTCTAGTTTCAAAAATTTTATGGTCTAAGATTTAATAAAATTTCCAGCAGCTATACATAGCATAATAAGTAAACAAATACATCCCGAGTTGATATGTTAAATAATGTGTTCCACGTCATTCTAACCTTTTTGATGTCTATGCATGGTCTGAAGGAGCTTCATACGTTTCTGTCAGTTTTTGGGAGTTATGTTATCAGAGAGTAAAAACGAATCAGTTGTTTTTTAAACCATATCCTCCAATGATTTGAGCTGCAGAAATGATTGAGAAACAATGTGAAATCATTGATTTGTCTTAATTCAACAATTTTTAATACCTTTTTACTATATTCCACTTGATGCTGATGCTGGGGATTCAATACTATGTAAAGCATAAACCTGTGGGGGAGATAGGAAGAAAGCACCAGGCGCTGATGGAATGCAATGCTCAGGTGGCCAACAGGCCTGCGGTTCAGAGGAAGGTCAGGGTACGGACGTTGCACGAGGTCACAGAACTCATAATAGGTGAGGTGCATATTCTTACTCAAGCTGGGCTAACTTCAAGGCACCTACTCTCCACCACTGGAATGTGGGCTTTAGATGGAACAATCTTCCGGTAATACTTAACTTACTAATATTAGAGAGTCAGAGGATGAACTTAATTTGGATGTGTTTATTTCAGAAAGATGTAATTACCTCATGAAAGACCTTGTAGAACTCCAATGCCCAAGATTATGTCTTTAGTATGTGTCTCAACTCCCTTCCTGGTAACAGGGCAGGAATGTAGTGGGAATCTCTGAGTATATACATAGACAGGTGTTTTTTATTTGAAAATATTATTTAGACAATTATGTAGACAACTGCAGATTCACATGCAGTTGTAAGAAATAACAGAGATGCTACCTTCATGCAGTCTCCCCATGATCATTTACATATATCAAAACATTGAGTTGTACATCTTAAGTATGTGCCATTTTTGTCATTTGTTGATCTTGAAAACCAAAGGAGCTATTTTTCCCCCAGCAAAGTGAGCTTATTTGGGAATAGCAGAGGAATTACAATTTGGGACAAGCAAAGGAAGTCTGAAAACCAGAGGGGAGGGGCTTGCTTTTATAGGGGAGAGGAGATAGCTGGGAGGGGCTGTTTTCATTGAATTCTCATTGGCTGGGCTGTTGCTGGGCAAGGAGAAATCCTCCCTTCTCCTGTTGGCTTATATAAAGTATTCTTTGTGGAAATATCAGCAAGGTGGTTTCCCTTGGCCTCCAAGGAATCAAGTTTGGGATACCCAGGGATCTTGATAATGGCTAAAGCAGCTGGTAAGATTATGGCATCTAATAATTCCTGGACATAAAGACCATTTAAAATTTTGTCCCTGTTGGAAGTGAGGAGACCTCACTGCTTCCACAGCATCCCAAAGTTACGAGCTACTCCAAAGGCTTACCTACTATTAACATAGATATTTGCAGTTTTGTCCTTGGTTAAAAATGCAGGCCTGAGCAAAAGTGTAGAATTCAGCCCATTGGGCCAAGGTAGCCAAGGGCAAAGGTGCCACCTCACTGATTTCAAAAGGAGTTTCAAGAGCATTCCCAGCATATTTACCATTTTCATCTCTTAAATAAGAACCACTGGTAAACCAGGAAAAGCCAGTGTTATCCAAAGGAGTTTCCTGTAAGTCATCACAGAGGGGTCAGGAGAAGATCTGTCAGTGTCAAACAGTCATAAGGAGTATCATCTGTAGAGGAGGGAAGAAGGGTGGCAGGGTTAAAATTATTACAGCAAGAATTATATAAGGCATGGTTAGCAAGAGGATTCCATAGGAGGTGAGACAACTAGCTGAAAGGTGTTGAGTGTGATGGGCATTAAGGAGGGCTTCAACTCCATGGGGTACAAAGATTTTTAGAGAGGATCCCATGACTATCTCTTCAGTGGTCTTGACTAAAAGGGTGTTGGTAGGAATGGCTATGAGTTAAGGGGGGTGCGTGTCCTTGTGCCATAGGCTCTAGCTGTTGGCTGTAATACCCTATGAGTCAATGGTGGGGCCCATGTTTTGGGTGAGTACCAAAAGGGTGTTCCCTTCCTTTTCAAATACAAAAAGGAAAAAGAGAAGTTGATAATTGGGATTTACCAAGCTTTCCTTTAGGGCTTTAAAAAGCTAAGTTATCTTGATCTTTCCAAATAATAGGGTCAGGTTTGTTGTTTTTTAAATAACATATATAGGGGTAAAATAAAATAAAATATATAGGGGTTGGGCCATAAGGGATTTTAGAATCCAGTTTTGACAGTATCCAGCCAGCTCAAGAAAAGTTTGCGATTGGCATTTAGTTTTGGGTTTGGGGAAGTTCAAGATGCCATGGAGCTTATTTGGATCTAAAGGTAGCCTTTGTTGTGAAATCAGGTACCCCAAATATTAAGCCTGAGTTCAAGCAAACTGCAATTTCTCCTTGGAGACTTTGCATCCCACTAAGGCTAAAAGTTTTAAGGGGTGGATGCTGTCTTGCTGTGAAGAGGCCTCAGAAAGGGAGCAGAGAAGTAAGTCACCTACATGTTGTAATAAGGTAGAGCCTCCAGGTAACTTTATACCATCCAAATTCGCTTTTAAGGTTTGGGAAAAGTAGGAAATACTTTAGGGAAGACCCTGAGACACTACTGTCCAGGCATATTGCTTTCCTTCTCAAGTGAAGGCAGACATTGACGGGCTTTATCCACTGGCTTTATACTGAAGAAGCTGCTACATAAATCAATCCCAGCGAAAATTTGCTGTTTGTGGAGATGCAGGCTAACAAAATATTGGAGCCGGAACAGCGGGGTGATGAGGAATAACAATATTGTTCATGGCTCAGAGATCCTGGACAAATCTCTATCCACAGTCTTTGGGTTTTCTCACAGGCAACATGGGAAGATCACAAAGACCAGAGCAGGGATGAGGGGGTCCTGAGTCTTATGATCTTTTTTATGGACTTGATGCCTTGAAGAGCCTCTTCAATTATAGGGTATTAATTAATTCGGGGGAAAAAAGGATGAGTATCTCTTAGGAGGTCTAACCAAAAGGGGATAGGTTTAGAGATAGGGGCCTGTTGAGGTTTGAGATTCCCTCTATTTGAATGATTTCAAATGGTTCAGAACCCCAAGGCAGGGGTTTAATAACAGGGGGTTGAGCACGAAGAGTGTAGCTCTGGTGTCAATAGGACAGGGAGAGATTAATTCCCAATCTGGAGAGTTGTTTCTCCAAGCTGGTTAAGAGAAGGATTGGGTGGAGCCCCTGTATTTCCTCGGAGTCCTGTGGGAGGGCGTTGGATAGGCCGGTCAGAGGGCTGAAGACGCTTGGAGCACATTTGTAACAATCTTTCTTGCAATGTTCTGGCTTTTTCCCAATAATAGTAGAGGCCAGGAGGGGTTTTATGTGGGGGACTCCGTTTGTTGGAACTGAAGACTCAGGATCTTAGTGGTCTTCCTTTTCGTTGAATTCTCAACGGTGCAGGTGAGCTGATTTGCTAAATTAACTAAATCTGGTGTGGAAATAGTTTCCCATTCCATCCTGCTCCTTTTAACCAGAAGGGAAAGATGCCAGTTAAGCCTATTACTGAACACAGAGTTGAAGGCTACCTGAATGGATTCAACATCCATTGGAAGGCCAGAATTTTCCTTAAAAATAATTTGTAGTTGATGGTAATCATCAGGCACAGGTTCCCTGGGTTTCTGAGTACAAGCCTGAATCTTAAATCAACAGGTTTTGGGAAAGCCTAGAGGTTGCCAGGGGAAGTCAGTGAGTGATTGTTGAGCCCGATCACGTAACAAGACAGGGGCTTGGCCTCTTGTTCGCAGTTTGGAGATTTCAGGATCATCCCAATTAGCTGCTTTCATCCAGCGTTGGGCCTGGCCTTCACCAGTGAGCATGTGAACTAGCTGGTACAAATCAGAAACCTGGTTGGTAAGTCTGAACCACTGTTAAATTCCTTGGCAGATCTATGATGATCTTCAGTAACTCTAGGAAACTCTTTGACTATGGCTCATAGTTGAGCCTTAGCCCAGGAGACACAGGAAATCATGGGCTTACCATTTAGGATCCTCAGAAGGCCTAACTTTATTTTACTTTTTATATTCTTTTAAAAGATGTTATTTATTTTGAAGAGAGAGAGAGTGAGCACGAGCACAAATGGGGTCAGGAGCAGAGGGAGAGGGACCAGCAGACTCTGCACCAACTGCAGAGCCCAACATGTGGCTGGATCCCAGGACCCTGAGATCATGATCTGAGCCAAAATCAAGAGCTACTTAACTGACGGAGTCACCCAGGCGCCCTAGAGGGCCTAAGTTTAAAGGGACAGGTTCTAATGGGTTCAGAGGAGGAGGAAGAGCAGAGAGGTTTGGAGAAAATGGGAAGTTCAGTGAGAGAAGTGGAGGGTGTGAAAGTGGGGATGGAGAGAAAGAGGATGGGAGAGGGGAAAATGTGTCCTCAGCAACTTGCGTTTTTTTGGTTGCTTGTTTGCCTCAGTTAACTTGGAAATGGCATTCTGTAGAGAGATGATTTTAGAGTCGAACACACTTGGAAGCCTCCAGATACCAGCTGAAATAGGCATCCCATTCCATTTGTGTTTTTTAAAGCTGCAGTCTCCTAAGAAAAGCAAGTTTGGGGAGATCAAAAGTGCCCCCTCATGGCCATTGGAGTTCTAAATTAATTTTGGTTAAGTTGGTCCAATTAATTTAAAATGCTCCTGAGGAGGGACCATAAGTTTTAAACATAAAACCAGACTGGGCCCTAGAAGGAGGACCTTCCTGAGAGAATTTAGCAGATTCAGATGCCATTACTCAAAACCAGAGATTTGGTAAACAGAAGGGGCAGTGTCTTCCTAACAACATAAAAGATGCCAAACACAGTCTTGGAGCTCAGCTAGGAGGGAACCCCCATCTGAGAGGAGACTTTTGGAATCCAAAGGGAAAAGACGACTCAGGGAAGCAGAGAGTGCAAGGGGCTCAAGTGGGTACCTCACATGCTTCCGGGGGCCATTTGTTCCTTAGGGGTTCATCTCCTTCAGGTTCCTTTGTGGTCACCATGTAATAGTGACCTTAAAAAACAAAAGGGCCAGTTATTTTACCAGCAAAATGAGTTTTGGGGAATGGTCGAAACTGCTCTTCAGAACAAGCCAACCATGGCAAACCATCGGCAGGTGGGGAGACCAGGGGAGACGCGCTTGCTTGTGTAGGGGAGAAGAGGAAGCTGGGAGGGGCTGTTTTTGCTGAGTTCTCATTACCTGGGCTGTTGCTGGGCGGGGAGAAATTTTTCCCTCCTCCTGCTGGCACAGTATAGGCTTCTCCTTGCTGGGGAATGAGGGGTGTGCCTCTTACAGCCAATGGCAGTGTGAGATCGCCCCCTTCAGGGCTTCCCGGCTCCATTTTAAATGAGGTTTCCTTTATTTATTTTCACACAATTATACCTCAATAGAGTTGAACATTCCAAATTGATAAAACTGCTTGAGTATATTTTGATTCTGTTTTCCTTATTTCTTCGAAGGCTGTATTGCAAAAGCAACATGTACCTCCCTGGCTAACAACTTGATTTCTTTTGTAACACGGAACCCGTATTTTGACATTATCATTGCGTGCTGAGCAGAATTTTTGAAAGTCCTCCGTATCTTAGTAGAAATATAAAAATTAATTAGAAATTCTTGAATAAGTACAGTTTATTTCACGGACAAATGTTTTCAAGGGTGATAAGAAGGAGCGAACTACCTGTCTATTCCATGTCAGAACCTGTCTATTCCATGTCAGAAGGCACGAGTCTTCTCTTCAATCTCCGCATGGCTGACTTCATCTCTTGGTTCCTCAGAGTGTAGATCAAGGGGTTCAGCAGAGGAGAGATGACAGTGAAGGTGACAGAAATGGCTTTATCTGTGGGGAGGGCAGTGAAGGGTCGGGCGTAGACATAGATACAGGGCACAAAATGTAGGGTCACTACAGTGATGTGCGAGGTGCAGGTGGAGATGGCTTTCCGTCTGCCCTCCCCTGCCTGAGACCTTACTACTAACAATATGACCATATATGACACTAAGAGGAAGAAAAACCACAGTGTAGTGAGCAGTCCATTATTGGAAATCATCAACAGCTCAAGCATAAAAATGTCTGTACAGGCGAGCCTGAGGACCTGGGGGACATCGCAGTAGAAAGTGTCAAGAATATTGGGTCCACAGAAGGGGAGGGGCAGCAACAGGGAAATCTGTACGATGGAGTGGGTAAAGCCCCCCACCCAGGAAGCCACTATTAATCCAATGCAACGGCCTCTACTCATAATGGTCACATAGTGCAGGGGCCTGGAGATGGCCACATACCGATCCAGTGCCATCACCGACAAAGAAAATACGTCCACCCCTCCAATAAGGTGGAAGAAAAACATCTGGGTAAAGCAGCCATTGAAGGAGATGGTCTTCCTCTGTGACAGAAGGTCCACCAGAACCTTGGGAGCTGTGATGGAGGAAAAGCAGATGTCGGCCACAGATAAATTACGGAGCAGGAAGTACATGGGGGTGTGAAGGCGGGACTCACAGGTCACAGTGACCATGATGAGGACGTTTCCCAGGAGAGTCGTCAAGTACACCAGAAGCAGGAAGAGAAATAAGACCAAGCTCAGTCCTTGATCCTGGGTTAGGCCAAGGAAAGTAAATTCTTTCACCCTGGTGCAGTTTTTCAGCGCCATTGAGTCATTGTGTTTTTCTCTTTTGTTTCAAGCGACTTCACATGAAAGTACTTGGCTATTTATTTCCTTTTCCTCCTAAGCACTATGCGTGCAATTCAGAGTCTTGTCCATGTGGCTGTAGTGTTTGCGATTTGTTGGGCTGTCCAAATTTTTAAGATTGTAGTCAGTTTGGTGATCAAATCAAATTATCACATGCAAAGTCATTCAATAATTCTTTTCCTATAAAGCTCATTTTGGAAAGAATAAGCATTTATGTTAAGTAGTGACCTTTATATAGCATACTTTTTAAATTTTGGTTTTTAAATTTTATTTTTTTATTCCACACAAATTCATTGATTGTCAGGAACTATCTGAAACATACAAAGTAAGAAATGTTTCCAACCACTGTAGACTTAGAGTCTACAAGTTTAATGTTCATATTAGCGAATATTCTGTTGACTTCAGGAGGGTCTTATCTTGCTAGAAAAGAATGTTCTGTTTCTTAATTCAATGATGCTGTGGCGTGGGTCACTTTCCCTGCTCTTTGCTGCTTTATGTCAGATTTCTTAAATCTGCAGCCCATTATTCCATGTAGATAACTTGTTACTATGATCATTATTTTATACTAATCAGATTATTTGCTTGATAATCATTTAAAAACACTCAAAAATTGCTATTGGAAAACAGATTGAGAGAATGTATAAATCTAAATCTCAAAGAATCACATTAATTTTTTTTATTGTGGTAAAAACACTTCAACATGAGAGCTACGCTCTTAAATTTTTAGGTGCACAGTGTCGTACGGCAATTTTCTAGAACTTCTTCATCTTCTATAACTGATGTGGTCCTTGCCCAAGTGTTGGTGAGAGAATAAGGATAATGACCTGATTTTGAGAAGTGGTGTATTCTGTATCCATCACACTCTTCTGCCTCTTTTGTGGATCAGAGCTAAGAGAGGGAGAGAACACACAGCAAGGAGAGACATTAATATCATTAGAATAATGCCTGTTTTTTCATACACTGTTAAGGGTAATTCTTACAAATTTTTATAAATTCTTATTTGTTCCACATTGTACTTAGCAAGTAAGTATTTATTGCAATCTTCATAGGTATAAGAATAAATTGGACCACATTTGTCTAAGTGTTTACACCCTAACAAAAGTGGTGATTTGTGTAAATTAATGAACATAATGCATGATAAAATGTGAAATGTGTCATGAGAGAAGTGAAGGTAGATTTTTTAAAAAAGATTTTTATTTATTTATTTGAGAAAGAAAGCACAAGCAGGGGGATGAGCAGAGGGAGAGGGAGAAGCAGACTCCTCGCTGAGCGGGGAACTCAACATGGGGCTCGATCTCAGGACTCTGAGATCATGACCTGAGCTGAAGTCAGATGCTCAACCGACTGAGCCACCCAGGTGCCCTGTGAAGGTATATTTGGTGGGAGAAGAGATATGGTAGAGATACCGTGATTTCCAGGAGCAACAAAAGCTACTACTTGGTGAGTGCTTACTATGTGTGAAGAGTTATAAAAGGTTGATACATTTATTGTATACCACTATCCGTTAGTAAATATTAATGTTATTCTTATTTTTCATAAAGAATATGAGTCTATGTTTGGCTGAAGGGAAGGAAGAGATGGAAATAGGATGGAAGAAATGGTGGGTTTTTTCCCCTTCAATCTCATATAGAGGGTCTAATTTTATATAACAGGAATGTTTGATAAAGTCTGTCTGAAGATAGGAATTTGGCAAAACAGGGCTCTGGAAACCCCATTTACATAGATCTTAGTCTGAGGTGGCCTCACTGATAAGCAACTCAAAGGATCACAACAAAGCTATGATGTCTTCCCTCACACTGAATGGACCACATTTCTGGAATCCCTCTTGCCGACAGTTATCACCCACCTTTGTTGTTTCTGTCGCTGGGAAGATCATCTTGGCTCCGAAGTGTTTGATATACCTGGAAAATATCAAAGTCAGACTATTTATACATAATCAAAATAACAACATATCAATTTCACTATGTATAATGTTAAACTCAGCTAGAAGTTTAACGTCTTTACTGAATTCCTTTGATCCTGAAATTCCAACTAAAAATTGTACAATGCAGAGTATTACCCTTGGAGACTAAATCTTAGTATCTTTGCACTCCTTCCAAGAGAAAATGTGTGCAGATTCAAAGCCTCACACCTTCAAGAACTTTTGTGTCCCTGTCTTATATACAAATCCCTCAGCCTCAGGCCCAATAAAAGAATTGCAAAGGGAATATTATTGGACAAGGAAGTGGAAGTCAGGTGCCTGATTCTGCTGGTGGTGATGAAGTTTCAATGGGAGTTATTAAAAAGTTACCAAGATATGCACATGTGTACACACACGGAGATGGACACATTTTTTATTAGTGTCCAAATTATTTAGAAGCTTTAGTGGCTATCTATCCCCTTAACCACAGCTCAATCAGAACATCGTTAAAACCTGCCAAATGCAGTGCCCAAGAGACTACAAGGTCCAAATTTCATGGCTTGCAAGGCTCAAAGGACATTATCTAAGTTTCAATTAGATTGCCAGAAAACTGCAAGAGAACTGGACATAAAATCCTTTGCTACCAGTCCAATTTCTAATTATACACAAGATGATTATAGTCTCATGATGTTGCTGTAAGTCCCCACATGTAGGGAAACATGACGCAGGTGGTGTTTGGGGAATGCACATTTTTCCTGTTTTCCTACACTCTGCACCTGTGGTATCTCTCAATTTGGATACAGCTAGATAAGTGTGTTAGTAAAGCTCTCTACACAACGACAGTAATTACTTAGGATTAACTCAGTTTATCGAATGGCTTGACTTCATATAGAATGCATTCTACTGTTTCTAGAATGATGATGAGATTGGCTTTACCTGCTTTTCCATTTTGTTTTTGTTTTATTATATTAAACTAATCTACATAGATGAAAAGTGCATGAGGCAGGCTGTATATTTGAGATAGGTAACCCCCCCCCCGGCTTTATCGAGATCTAATAACACCAGTTAAGGCTGCATCAGTCTTAAACAGACACAATACCATTGTGTATGTATAAGGTATACGATGTGTTGACTTGTTACATTTGTATATTGCAAAATGATTACTGTGGTGTTAGCTAACACTTGCATCACCTTACATGATTACTAATTCTTTTTTGTGGTGAGATCACTTAAAATCTACTGTCTTAGCAACTTTCAAGTACACAGTAATGTTAACTATAATCACCATGCTGTACTTTAGGTTCCCAAAGGTTTTTCATCCTATAAATGGAAGTTTGGATCCTTTAACTAACATCTCCCCATTTCTCCCACCCCTCAGCACCTGGAAATCACCATTTTACTCTGTTTCTATGAGTTCAGTTTCCACATACAAATAAGATCATACAGTATTTCTTTCTCTGTCCGACTTACTTCACTTGGCTTAATGCCCTCAAGATTCATCCATGGTATCACAAATGGCAAAATTTCCTTCTTTTCTATGGCTGAGAATATTCCTCTGTGCATGTGTGTGTGTGTGTGTATGTGTCTGTGTGTCGGTGTGTGTGTGTGTCAGTGTGTATTTGTTCATATAAACAATACTTTTCCATTTATCCTTCGATGGATACTTGGATTGTTTCCCTGTGTTGGACATTGTAAATAATGCTGCAATAAACATGCTGATACTTCTTTGAGATCTTGATTTTATTTCCTTTGGATATGTACCCAGAGATGGAATTGCTGGATCATATGATAATTCTATTTTTAATTTTTTGAGGAATCTCTATACTGTTTTCGATAGTGGCTGATCCAATTTATATTTCCACTATCAAGGTATAAAGGTTTCCTTTTCTTCACATCCTTGCCAACACTTACCTCTTGTCTTTTTGATGATAGCCATCCTAACAGGTGTTGAGTGGTGTCTCATTGTGGTTTTAATTTGCATTTCTCTGATGTTTAGTGATGTTGAGCACTTTTCGTGTACTTGTTGGCCATTTATATGTCTTGTCTGGAACAATATCTTCAGTTCCTCTGCCATTTTTTAGTCAGATTGGTTTTTTTGCTGTTGAATTGTATGAATTCTTTATATATTTTAGATATTAACCCTATATGGTTTGCAAATACTTTTCCCCCATTCTATATGTTGTTTTTTTCATTTGTTAATTATTTCTTTTGCTATGCAGAAGTTTTTAGTTTGATGTAGTCCCATTTAATAATTTTTGCTTTTGTTGCTTGTGCTTTTGGTGTCCTATCCAAAATAAACATTGCTAAGACCAATGTCAAGGAGCTTTTCTCACATTTTTCTTTAAGGAATTTTATGGTTTCAGGTCTTATACTTAAATCCTTCATCCTTTTCAAGGTAATTTTTGTCAGTGATATAAGATAGGGATCTAATTTCATTATTATGCATGTGGTTAACTAGTTTCCTCAACACCACCATTTCTTCATTGTATATTCTTGCTTTCTTTGTTGTAAATTAATTGATTGTATATGCGTGGTTTTATATCTGAATTCTCAGTTTTGTTCTATTGGTCTATATGTTTGTTTTTATGCCAGGACTGTACCATTTCGATTACTATAGCTTTGTAGTATAGTTTGAAATCATAATTGTGATGCTCCAGCTTTGTTCTGCTTTCCCATGATTGCATTGGCTACTAGGGATCTTTTGTGATACCACACAAATTTTAGGATTTTTTTTTTCTATTTCAGTGAAAAATACCTTTGGAATTTTGATAGGGATTACATTGAATCTGTAGATCTCTTTGGGTACTATGGACATTTTACAATGTTATTCTAATCCATGAGCATGGAATATCTTCCATTTATTATATCATCTTCCCTTTCTTTCATTTATGTCTCATTGTTTTCAGTGAATAGATATTTTATCTCCTTGGTTAAATTTATTCCTAGGTATTTTATTCTTTTGATGAAATTATAAATGGAATTGTTTTCTTAGTTTCTCTTTCTGATAGTTATCCTCTTTGCTGGTAGGTAGATTTTTTTTTTTTTTTCAAGTTTACCCTTCCACAGAAGGAAGACTATTCAATTCTCTGGTTTCCTGCTTTATATCTATTTTTGGTCCTGAGCCTTTCCCTTCCTTTTCTGTGAGTTCTGTTTGCACTTAAGTAAGTTAAATAAACTAAAGTAAATGTTTCCAAGAAGCTTTTCTAATGCGTGTATTCATGTTTAAATCAGGACTTTATTTCATGACATATGGTCTTTCATATTGCCTGAAATATCTCTATTACATTTTCTCCATGGATATAGTGGTAGACAGGAAGGAGACCAATGGTGTATGTGATTTGATTTTGTATATAACAACCTAGTTTAATTCTTTTGTTATTTTCAATGATCTTTCAGTGAATTTTCTTTATATTATTTTAGGTATATCCTCTCAATATCTGAGAGTAACTTTTTTCCTCTAGTTTTCCAAAGTTCATATACTTTCTTATTTTTCTTGTTTTTAAATTGTAAGTGAATTCAAGTTTAATGACTAATATTTGTGGTGTGAGTGGGTATCATTGTCTAGTTATGTATGGTAATGGAAATTATTTTAATGTTTAATCATTAGGTATACTGTTTGCTCTCTGGTTCTAATAGATATTTTTTAAATCAAGATAACACATTTTTCCTTCAATTCCTGGCTTCATAGGTATTCTGTTCTTCAAGGATGTGTGTTGAATTGTACTGAATATTTTCTGCATCACTGAAATAATCACATTGTTTCTCTTTTTAATCCATCATTGCTATGTGTTACATTAATAGTTCTTATTGAATTTTGGGAATAAACCCCACTTGATGATAATTTGTCATTGTTTTAATTCTTTGGTATGTAATTTGCTAAAGAGTAATAAGAGTTTAACATTTTTGTTCAAAGATGTGATTGGTGGGTACACATATATTAGATACATGATAGTACTAGATACATTAGGTGCTATTATCTAGTTTATAGATAGGGTTATGCCATCTTTATGGAGTGAGTTAAGAAACTTTCTACCATTTGTTAAAAAATTGCAATTACTAACTTTTTAAATATTCATTAAAAATCACTCACAAAGCAGTTTGGGCCTGGTGCCTTTTCAAAGGGTGTTTTTTTTTTTTTTTAAAGATTTTATTTATTTATTTGACAGAGAGCCAGCGAGAGAGGGAACACAAGCAGGCGGAGTGGGAGAGGAAGAAGCAGGCTCATAACTAAAGAGCCTGATGTGGGGCTTGATCCCAGAACACTGGGATCACACCCTGAGCCAAAGGCAGACGCTTAACCACTGTGCCACCCAGGCGCCCCAACCTCAAAGGGTGTATTTTTGATACCTTTTCAATTCAATTATAATTATTGATCTATTAAGATTTTTTCCCCCTTTCCTTTAGTCAATTTTGGTAACCTTTATTTTCCATGGAAATTATATTCTCTCTCCCATCTTGTAAACATTTAATACTGTGTTTCAGTGCACTGAGTCTTTACTTCTTTCCCTTAGTAGGGTGCAAGTTCATGAATTACATTTGTTTGTATACTCGATCGAGAATTTTCACTCTAGGATGTGCCTGGATATTTGGAGAACAAAAGGAGGGTTCCTGGAAGAGAGTATCTTATCGGATTCCTATAAGTATCTTTATGACCTCCAAAATGAGGAACTATAGCAAGAGTATCTTTGGTCCCCTAAAGTGAAGACAAATAGCAGTTTCAAACTTTCTTTTAACACCAAGGAACTGATAAACTGTATTATAGATGATCAAAATTTAGTCATAAAAAAATCTGTTTTGTACCAGTGAATTGATGACAGTCTTATGTGTTCCTAAAGCATGGGGTTAACCAACTTAAACATGCTTGCTTTTTATCTGTCTCTCTTTGGAAAAGTGTTTTGTGTGTGTGTGTGTGTGTGTGTGTGTGTGCGCGCATGTGTGTGCGTGTGCATGCACACACATCAGGGACTGATTACTTATATCTTTAAAAAAAAAGATTTATTTATTTATTTATTTATTTATTTATTTATTTGACAGAGAGAGAAAGAGCACGTGAGAGCAAGCACACAGAGGGAGAGGGAGAAGGAGATGCAGAGCTCAATCCCAGAACCCCAGGATCATGACCTGAGTCGAAGCCAGACGCTTAACTGACACCCAGGTGCCCCTACTTCTATCTTTAAATATTGAATTTCTTAAGTTCGAAGGCGAGCCTTTCTTTTTAATATTTCTTTCTTTCGCATTTTAAAAATCAGCAATAGGATTTTATTGCATCTAGGTAATACTTCAGTGAAAGAATGTGTTCACAATACTATGCTGCTCTTCATACATTTCGTAAAGGAACACATATTAGCTATTTCTGTAAGTGCCAGAACTACTGTGTTATTTCATTTAAAGAATGTAATATACACGCTATAGTGCAAGGGACACACTATGGAACGTCACAAGTATAAAAGTGCTTCGAAGAGCGATAGAATTACGTTGCATCTGGATAGTGTTTTTTCAAGGAACAAATGTATTCAACCCATGGGCAGAATTTAAAACACTCTGTAGTGGCACTAGCAAAAAAGATGTTTCTAAGACTGCCACTTGTATGTATAAATAAGACCATGTTATTTCATTTAAAGATTGTGCTCATCGCACTGTACTGCATTTAAAACAACCTGTACTTGTTTGTTTTGTTTCTTACATTCTTCTTTGGGAGAGAGAGCATGAGCAGAGAGAGGGAGAAGCAGACTCCCTGGCTGAGCAGGGAGCCTGATGCGGGGCTCAATCCCAGGACCCTGAGATCATGATCTGAGCCAAAGGCAGATGCTTAGTTGACTGAGCCACCCAAGTGTTCTGGTTTTTTGCATTTTAATGTCCCTGAAATTAAGATGTGAATCCCATCAATGAATACATGTAACATGGTACTGCTTCATTTTCGCAACATAGTTGTTATTAAAGTGACATTTTACAGTGGATACCCTTTTCAATTCAAATATGGTGTAGTCACGATACAAAATACTTGAAACTCCATCTCTGTGTCTCTTTTCATAAAATGTAGAAGCAGCTTGCTTGTGTCCAGTGGTCTCACAGTTAATCAGTTACATGGGACATTTCAGAGGGTGTTAAATTAGACCTTTGCTTCAGATTCAAATGTTCTATTCCATCCTATTCAGAGTCCATGACGTGGTGACAGGTTGGGGCTGGCTTCTCTAGCCCAGCGCACCTGTACTTGAGATTTGTGCCTGGGTGCAGTGCTCACGCCTGGGCTCCTGCGAGAAGCGTGTGAACACCCTCCCTTGGTTTTTCCCCCTCCTACTCCTAGCCCTTTTTCCTTGAATCCATCTTTCTATTCCTTTCCCTTTCCAGCTCTTACAGCCTCTTCATCTCCAACTGAAGAATTACCCTTGTATTGGTTTCCTTTTGCTGCTGTAACAAAATCACTACACATTTAGTGGCTTAAAACAACACCAATTTGTTGTCTTACAAATTCTATAGGACAGAAATCTGACATGAGTCTCAACGGGGCTAAAGTGAAGGTGTTGGCAGGCTGCATTCCTTTCTGGAGGTTCTAAGCCTGAATCCATCCTCTTGCTTTTCTAGCCTCCAGAGGCTAGCTACATTCCTTGGCTTGTGGATCTTTCCATTGTTAAAGCTAGCCATGCTAAGTCAAGTGCCCCTCACATTGCATGACTCTGACCTCCTCTTCTGTCTACCTCTTCCACTGCTGAGGACCCTTGTGATCATTACGTTGGGCCCTCCCAGAGAACCAGGGTAGTCTCCCTATTTGAAGGCCAGCTCATTAGCAACCTTAATCCCATCTGCACCCTTAGTTTCCTTTGCCGTATAACATAGCACACTCACAGATTCCACGGATCGGGATCGGAATCTCTTGGGGCAGGGGGCAGAGATTATTCTGCCTGTTACAATCCCCTCTTATTCAGTTTCTGTATTTCATTCTGAAGTCTCCAAACTTGGAATGCTGAAAGGTTTTTAGGAAATCATTTGGTAGTAAAATCTCATCTACCTGAACTGATTTTGTGGCAAAATTTGATTTGAATTAGTGTGAGGCCATGCGTGGTTTTTATTGATTACACTTAGTGGGACTATTTATATATTTTCTTTCCTTTTATTTTTAAAATTGTATTTATTTATTTATTTATTTATTTATTTATTTATTTATTTATTTTTAAGAAGAGGGAACGTGAGCGAAGGGAGGAGCAGAGGGGGCGGGAGTGGGAGGGGAAAAGAATCTCAAACAGACTCCTCCCTGAGTGTGGAGCCCAATGCGGGACTCTATCTCAGGACCCTGAGATCATGACCTGGAAACCAAGAACCACTGAGCCACCCAGGCGCCCCTAGTTATACATTTTCTTACTTATTAAAGTGTGTGGATATCAGTTGCTCCCCATAGGAGATATGATATAATACATAATACGTACACTATGTTATCTTTTTAAAGTCTAAGGAACTCCAAATTCCTAAGCCTATTTCGTCCTAATAAATTAGAATAAGGGAATGTGGTCCTGTATTATTAATATTATTAACCTGTAGTTACAGAACCTCTTTCCTTGCTCAGTTTTACTAGGTCCCATGCTCCAGAGGAGGAGAGAGGAGAAAAGAGGAAATACATCCCATGCTTCTGTATACAATTACCAGGCATCCTGAGGGGCTGTCTGGACATACTCAGAGCACAGGCTTATTGGAACTCTAATGAATTTGTACATTCATTTGTCTTGAGTATTGCAAAACATTCATTTGCTCTGGGATATTTCTCTTCAATTGTGCACATGGTTCTCAACAAATGGTTTTGGATCTAACACTTGATTTGGTGATTTTTAAAGATATATATAGATGCTAAGACCTTGAGTATAAGATCATAGTACACTCTGATTTAGCCATTTCAATTTCCTTTGGCTTCCATGAGGAAGTATCTATTCAGAAAATAAAGTCAGTTTTAAATACTAAAAAACAAGATTAAATAGAATTTGGCATCTTCTTACATTCATTTCATTCCATTCCACAGATTTAACCAACACTTAAGCTTTTTACAGGTCAGGCACTATTCTAGGTACTGGGAATATGAAGGAAAACCAGATCTAGTAAGGTGAAGTTTTATGGGGTATTTTAATACACTGTGGTAAGGGAAATGATAAAGGAGTGCACATAGGAAAAATAAAAGTATTTATTGGGTTGGATTCAGCTTTTTCTTTTTTCAACTATCAAACCAGCTTATGCCTTAGGCAGTGGTATGAACAGTAGGAGAGGCTGTTCCAGATTCTTGCCATTGTTGTGTTTATGCCATCTGATTTTGTAAGGCCCCAATATCTAAGTCTCAGGTCACATCCAATCTGACAAAGCCACAGGAAGTAAAAGACAATGGAAATCCTTAAAAGCCAAGTCTTTATGTATCTTGGGTGGTTGTGGGGTTGTGCCAGTGTATTTTATTGGTGAATTGATTAAAAAGAAGGTCCGAAGTTGCTGACAAAGCAGAGGTGATAGAGAAGAATGTTTACAAGCAATATTTGGTACACAGTATATGCTTAATAAATAGTCATAGGGTAACTATTGCTGGACTGGGACCTCGCTGCTGGAGCCCTGCTACGTTGAGATAGATGTCCCTGTTGCCTACCGCATGTGTGGGCATTGCGGTGCTATCCTTCACACTGTTGCTGGGACACCCAAGACCTATTGTATTTCACATTTATACCCTGCTTGCTGTCAGTTGCTCTTCAAGGATTATGTTCTTTTTGTTTAACTTCCTGTTGGTGTTCTTTCTCAATACCAGTGTTTCAGGTCACTGATCCTTTGTGTCTGTGCCATCCTGCTATAGTTAATTGTCTATGCATGGTTGAGCCCCAGTATGTGACAGCTAATATTTTTAAGAATGTATTTGGATTATATGTTTGTATCTTGATCGACAATCTATAATGAGGCTACCCCCTTTCAGAAAACATAAGTCTTCTCCTCAGTCTCCTCATGGATGACTTCATCTCCTGGTTCCTCAGGGTGTAGATCATGGGGTTCAGGACAGGGATGATGACCGTGAAGGTGATGGAGACTGCTCTGTCCATGGGGAGGGCAGTGAAGGGCCGGGCATAGACATAGATACAGGGCACAAAGTGCAGGGTCACCACGGTGATGTGGGCTGTGCAGGTGGAGATGGCTTTCCTCCTGCCCTCCCCAGCGTGAGACCTCAGCATCATCAAGATGACTGTGTAGGACACAAGAAGAAGGACAAACCACAGGGTAGTGACCAGACCATTGTTGGAAATCATTAAGACCTCAAGAGCAAAAGTGCTAGTGCAGGCGAGTTTGAGGACCTGGGGGACATCACAGTAGAAGCCATCAACAACATTAGGTCCACAGAAGGGGAGCGGCAGCAACAGGGAAATCTGCACGATGGAGTGGACAAAGCCCCCCACCCAGGAGGCCACAATGAGGGCAGTGCATCGCCCCCTACTCATGATGGTCACGTAGTGCAGAGGCTTAGAGATGGCCATGTAGCGATCAAAGGCCATCACAGAGAGAGAGAAAATGTCTGCCCCACCGAGGAGGTGGAAGAAGAACATCTGAGTGATGCAACCATTGAAGGAGATGGTCTTCGTCCTCGACAGAAGGTCCACGAGGACCTTGGGAGCAGTGATGGAGGAGAAGCAGATGTCCAGGACTGAGAGATTGCGGAGCAGGAAGTACATGGGGGTGTGAAGGCGGGACTCACAGGTCACAGTGACCATGATGGCAACATTTGCTAATACAGTTGTTACATAAACTACAGATAAAAAGAAAAATAAGAGCAAGCTCAGCTCTTGAGATTGGGTAAGTCCACAAAAAATAAATTCAGACACCCTGGTACGATTTCTCAGGGCCATTGGGTGATATTTCTTCCTTCATGTACAGCTTTGAAAGAAACAATAATATTGCTGAGGCATTAAAATCAAGCAAAGATTTATCTCTTACATGGAAATTGAACATGCATAAATATAATTTTAATCATGTATCTTTGTCTTCATGAACCTGCTGTGTTACCTGGGGAAGTCACTCAGTTCCTCTTGCTTCAGCACCCTCATTAGTCCAAAATATAGTTTGAGCTAGATCATTCGTTTCCCTACTGTATTCACTGGGGCCTTTGGCATCTGTTAAAATCCACCCCTAGAGGTTGTTGAGGAAGAGAACTAAGCAAGGCTTCATGGAAGGAGCTGTGGGTTCCTTACACCTCGGTGAATGGGAGTACCTCTGATTTTATTCTCATTCTACTTTGTTTCTGTGCCTTAAAAGCCATTGGAATAAACCAACCCTCATAGGCCTTTTGGTGACAACATGATAGGGATTGGTTTGAACAGCATGTTATAGTTTTAAAAGTGCTGCACCCCTAATAATAATCAATTTTTCTAATATCCCTCTGAGGTTAGAGGGGAAGGTATTAGCATTCCCATGTCAATTAATACTGAAACTGGAAAAGTGAACTCAATAAGCATTAAGCCAGTTTTCCAAGTTCATACGGAAAATCAGCGGCACAGGAAATGTAACACAAGTCTCTTCTGTCTCTTAGTTCAAGGATCTTTCTACTCTTCTATGCTGCCTGCCAGCTTCAGAACATATAAATCCAAGAATAATTTGTACAGAATTTTTCTAGTCCTTTCAAGAGTGGGTTTCATCAGCCTCTTCATTTCCTCTCTCTATGACCAGGGAATGTTAGACCACTGCCCTTCTATTATCTTTCAGAAATGACAAGTTTTCTTTGTGTTTTTTGTTTGTTTGTTTGGTTTTACTTTTTAAAATTTCATTTCATCGATACCCAGAAATCAGGGTTTAACACAAAGATGACAAGGATGGTATTGGAGATGGTTCTGTTCACAAAGAAGACGGCAAAGTCCAGGCATGAGTGCACAGAGAGAGGGCACGAAGCGTAAGCTTGCCGCAGGGATGTAGGCAACGCAGTACACCCTTCCTATAAAACCTGAGCAGTTTCTGATGAGCGGAGGGTTTGCATTTCCTGACAGAGTACGAAACAACACCCAATGGAACAATGGTAGCTCCCTGTCCCTGGAGGCCCATAGGGTCTCTTACTATAGAGTTCTGTTTGGGCAGGAAGTGACAGATCCAACTTAGAGAATTTTCAATTCATTCTGTTTTGCCTGTGGGGGTCAGGAGTGAGCAACCTTTTATTGCTTGAGGGTCAGTATTGAAAAAAATAAAGTTCCAGGGAGCTTTTAAGTGACATGCAGAGGACATAGAGAAAGCTAGGGGTGAAATTTAGCTTTCAGCACGACACATATTGCACTCGTGCCATTTCAGCTGGGAAGACTTATGGTGGTGGTGGTGGTGACCAAGTGAACTCAGAGTTAAAGGAAAAAAGCCATCTTCAGCCTAAGCACCTGTCTGAGCCCTCTGACACCACCATCTAGGTGGTCCCCAGATTGCATCCATCTGGGAAGCATCACTCTTGGTCTGAGTAGAAGCAAGCTTTGAGAGCCTTGAGAAATTATGTGGATAAATAAACCCCAAACACACGTTGCATCTCCTTTGCTCTGAAGAATATGACCACTTGCCTTGTTTCCTCTTTCATTCTGTCTCGGTGAGCACAGTGGCCTCCACAGCAGATACTGATGGGTAGCATGTTTTATCCCAAAGACTCCTACTGAGCCACTCATATTGCAAGGAACCCGGACACTGTAAAAGCTCTCCTGAGGATTCTACTTTCTTCACCTCTTCCAGTGTGTCCCCTTCCCTTCTTCCTCAGTTAACCCCTTATCATTTCTCCTTAGATGATTGCAAGTTTCCAAACTGGTCTCCTTTCCATCAGTGTAGTTTTCTTTAATTCATCCTGTCTGTTTTTTTCCAGAAATGTAATTACAGGTCACAAATAGGACCATATATTCCTTTGTTTGAAAATCTTTAATGGTTCTCTATTGTCTACAGAATAAAGATTAAATTCCTCTTGGTATTATCCGGCACCCTGTTTCTTTTGATCCTCTGTTTCGGGTGTTTAAATGTTATGCAAATTCTTGCTGGTCCACAACTCTGGATCCGTGTTCCTGTGGCTCGCTCTACCCACCATGCCCTGCCCACTTCCAGAATCTCCTGTTTATCCACCTTCACAGACACTCATTTTTCAACACCCAGGTTCAGAGTCTCCTCTTCTGTGAAAACTTTCCTGACACCCCTTTGGGACTCATCTTTCCCTGCACTGACTTCTCTTCTGGCACTTGTAACAAATCATTCCAACCAAGTTCTTAGGTGTCCGTCTCTCCTTAGTTCAGTATAATTTCCCTATTGCCCGTCAAGTTCATTCTTCCTGCTCAGTGTTTCATTCATCCTAACATCATCAAAGCTTTACCTAGTCTGGGGCATGAGCTAGGTGCTCAAAAAATGTTTTTTGTTTCTTGCTTTTTTTTTTTTTTTTTTTTAGATTAATGAACAAGCCTACCTGGTAAGTGCTCATCATGACTTATAAGCATTGGCATTGGAGTGTGGGTGAGTGAGAAAGATCTTAACAAACATAGGCTAAGCAACTCTTTTGTTAATGTCCTTGACTTGACCTCAGGGATACCAGATAGAGATGTATTTTCTGATCCAGGCTATAAAATAGCTTTGTGACCTTGAAAAAGTCATTCCTCTCTGTGCCTCAGATACTTAGTTGTTAAATAGTGGGATGCCGTGTGGAACAACGTTAAGGGCTTTGGAGTAGGGCATACCTGGACTGGAATTCTGCCTCTTCCTTCTTTTTTATTTGGAGCAAGTCCTCTATTTTCCTTCAGGTTCCTCCTCTGTAAACAGGGAAGCCTAATATTTACTTCATTGGGTGGCATAAAGAGCAACTACGATCACGTCTTTAAAGTTCCTAGCACGTAGTAGGCTTTCAATTAAACTTGATTTCTTTCCCTTTCCACTGAAAACAGGATCTTCCCTGGCTGTCATGAAGAGTTATTTAGGAAGACTTTGGCAGAATGTAAAATGCTGTTCGGTAGAACAGCTTCCCTTTCAGCCAAGTTGCTTGTTTGTATTTCAGTGAGCTTGTGGGTTAACCAAGTGGATCGGTGGTTTCCGTGCTAGGTCGTTGGGTTTGGGAATAAAGCTGCCTCTGGATCAAATGCAAAAGAGACCCAGTGGGTCGTGGGCAATGTGTGGATATGGGACTGCCTTTGAAACCTCTACAGTTTTTTTTTTTTTTAAAGATTTTATTTATTTATTTGACAGAGAGAGAGAGCACCAAGCACAAGCAGGGGGAGCAGCAGAGGGAGAGGGAGAAGCAGGCTCCCCACCAAGCAGGGAGCCCAATGCAGGGCTTGATCCCAGGACTCTGGGATCATGATCTGAGCCAAAGGCAGACACTTAACTGACTGAGCCACCCAGGTACCCCAAAACCTCTACAGTTTTTAAGGGAATTTAGGGCATTTTAGAATCATGTTCTTTTTTAAGGAAGCACTCATCTTGTGGAAAAATGCTCTGTGATCCCCATGGACAGACCCTAAGCTGGAATAAAATCTCCTTAAATGCTGTCCAGTTGCATTTAAGAAAGAAATGCAATCCACCAAATGCAAGTTGCTTTTTCTCTTAGCGTGCTGGCCCCATGTCTGTGGCCCTTCTTAGAAAGACATTCCTCCTTTCCCAATATTTAACACACACTTCATTTTCTCTCACTAAAGAGAGAGCTATTTTTGCAGGATCTTAGGCACCAGGTACATTTTTCATGCTTATCCTATTCATGCATAGTCCACAATGTCTCACACTGACAGTTCCATGTCCTTACCTAAACCCTCCGTATCCAACCAGGAATTCACACCGTCTGAGACTGGGTGGGTAGGTGTCAGCGTATATGACGCTGGGGAACCATCATGTTAGAAGGTCAAGTCCTTCTCAAGATAAGTTACGCTAGTCTTCAGGGTCTTCTCCTCTACCTTCACACTGGAAACAGCAGACTCAGGGAGTCATGTCATTGTGGCTCTTCTGCTTGTCCCACTGTGTCCCTGCCACATGAACTAATATGTGTCCCTCTGGCCCAAGCCTAATATGAGAATTAGCAAAGGGAATTTTATTGGATGTGAGTGTGGAAAGAGAATGGACCTTCTTTGATCATGTTGGAGTTCCAGTGGGAGTTATTAAACCGTTTCCAAGTCATTACTGCATGCAAGTCCACACATATGCACGCACACACACGCACACACACACACACACACACACATACACACAGATGCCCACATTTCTGTTTTCCAAATTCTTGTACAATGCCAGAAGGCATAAAGCTATCTGTTCTGTGATTCTCTGAGTTTTAGGGAAACATATTAATAGAAACATCTAATGTCATATGATCATTCATTCTCAATGAATGTCCCCCAAGGGGGCAAAAATTGGTTCTTGGGGGCCAAAAAATCTTAGCTATTACAAAGAGTCTCAGTACGTAAAAAAATACACAGTATATCTTTGGTATTAAATTTTCTTGCGGGAGAGAAATTAGGAAAAATATCTAATAAAGTTCTTTGGAGGGGGGCGATGATTTTTCAAAATTTGAGAAGCACTGGCATGTGATTAAAAGTCTTGGCCTAGCTTCTTCCCATAAGCAGCCTGAAGTGACTTCTGAAAATGGTTCACTATTCACTTGACCCAGAAAACCCTACAAAATCACGCAAATCTTTGTGTTCACTTTAAGAACACACATAAAACTACCCAGGCCATCAGGGTATGCATATCTGAAAAGCTACCAATTATCTGCAGATACTTTGCAGAGCAATGTGTGCCATTCAGTTGTATAATGGTAGAGTTGGTACATGTGCCCAGGCCAAACCGTGGGCCTGGATACAGGGTCGGTGGCCCAAAAAGAGTACTGAATTTTTACTGCACATGCTTACAAATGCAGAGAGTCATGCCGAACCCAAGGGTTTAGATGTAGGTTCTCTGGTCACTGAGCACACCCAGGTGAACAAAGCTCCCAAGATGTGGCGTGGAATTTACAGGGCTCATGGTCAGATTAACCCATAAGTGAGCTCTCCCCGCCACACTGAGATGATCCTTACTGAAAAGGAGAAGGTTGTTCCTTAACCAGAAGAGAAAGTTGCACAGAAGAAAAAGAGATCCCAGAAGAAACTAAAGAAAAAAACCTTACAGCATGGGAGTAAATTCTGCATAAAATAAAAACAAAAGTAAAAAAGAAGAAGTCTTGGTCTAATGTCGCTGTCTTGCAGGACTCCGAGAACATCACAGATATGTGTCACTTACCAGGACCTCTTAATGTATCATAACAATTTGCAAAAAATTGTTCTGTATGTTGCAATTTCCTGAGCTTCTTTACTAATTGCCTGTTTTTTGAATGACAGTTGTAGCATGAAGGGTGGAATTTGACATGAGCATACGGAGTGAAGAGACATTTATTGTCTTTCTATATAACTTCCGTGGAATACTTCTTAGGAGAGAGGTGGATTACAACATAAACCCAGTGGCTATTCCTTTTTTTTTTTTTTAAAGATTTTATTTATTTATTCGACAGAGATAGAGACAGCCAGCGAGAGAGGGAACACAAGCAGGGGGAGTGGTAGAGGAAGAAGCAGGCTCATAGCAGAGGAGCCCGATGTGGGGCTCGATGTGGGGCTCGATCCCATAACGCCGGGATCACGCCCTGAGCCAAAGGCAGACGCTTAACCGCTGTGCCACCCAGGCGCCCCACAGTGGCTATTCCTAAATGACCCTGCGTATCTGTTGCTTTCCTCTCCTGGTACACAAAACAGGTCTTGAGTGTGTGAAAAGGTATTTCTTAGGGATTTTTGTTGTTGTCGTTCTAAGTGACTTCTCTTGAATTATCAGGCATTCAAAGACAAAAACTGTAGATTTGCTCCAGCTTTAGAAGCTCTGACGGTGAAATGGGGAGAGAAGAGAGGAAAGAAGAAAGTTCAGGTTAACCGAAGATAAATCATCGTGTGGATTTTGTGTATATGTATCCCCAAACCGTACAAGCACTTTTGAGGTTAATTTCAGTGGGCAAATTAGTAGAATGGACCTGAGAAGAGGAAATTCTTGGTCCATGTGTAGATTTGTCCGTGTATATATCTGAGTGAACACAACTTTTTTTTTTTTAAAGATTTTATTTATTTATTTGACAGAGAGAGAGGCAGCCAGCGAGAGAAGGAACACAAGCAGGGGGAGTGGGAGAGGAAGAAGCAGGCTCCCAGTGGAGGAGCCTGATGTGGGACTCAGTCCCAAGACTCTGGGATCACGCCCTGGGCTGAAGGCAGACGCTTAACGACTGAGCCACCCAGGCGCCCCTGAACACAACTTTTAAAACGTTACTTCTCTTTTCACTAGTTGGTGAAATATATTGAAGATTCTGTATTCAGAATATTAAATCAAGTGATTTCAATAATTAACTGGAAATGAGAGTCACTAGAGAGAGCACATATGAAATAAACACACCCACAATCTCATGTGTGCATATTTAGGGTTAGAGGGATAGACAATAGGGAATGTGGATTGTATGCCTGATTAATGAGCAGTGCTAATGGGCAGAATGGCCATCCTCTCAACATTTATCATTCTTCATTCTCATGAACACCTTGTGAACAGACAATGTCATTTATCACAGATCACACCAAAGTAGCATTAGGTAATTGATTTCCATCTTCTACCCCCTGCTTCTCCCAAGTTCACAAGCCCAATAGCTCATGTTCAATCTCATCTCTTCCTTTTGTCGTCAGATTCCTGCTAAGAGAGATGCATGGCTATGAAGGTATGTAGAAATGACTGGTGAGAGAGCTAGCGGTCTGTTGCCTCAGGAGAGCAGTTTGAGGAAACCAGATCATAGATTTCCAGTCTCTGTGTGAGTGCTCACCCCAGCTTACTGCTCTCAGAAGGCCCAAGCCTTCTCTGCAGTCTTTTCATGGCCGACTTCATCTCCTGGTTCCTCAGGGTGTAGATCATGGGGTTCAGCATGGGGGTAATGACCGTGTTATTGATGGACACAGCTGTGTCCATGGGCAGCGTAGTGAAGGGCCTGCAGTAGATATAGACGCAAGGCACAAAGTGCAGAGTCACCACAAGGATATGGGAGGTGCAGGTGGACAGGGCCTTTTTCCGCCCCTCCCCAGAGTGAGATCTCAGCATCGCCAGAATGACGGTGTAGGACCCCAGGAGCAGGAAGAACCACAGTAGGGTCACCAAGCCATTGTTAGAGATCAGGAGAAGCTCGAGGGCAAAGGTGTCGGTGCAGGCCAGCTTAACCACCTGGGGCACATCACAGTAGAAGGCATCCAGGATGTTGGGGCCACAGAAGGGGAGCGGAAGCATCAGAATTATCTGGGCAATTGAGTGCAAACCACCACCCACCCAGGAAGCCACCACCAAGCCCACCCACACCTCTCTCCTCATAATGGTCACATAATGCAGGGGTTTGGCGATTGCAAGGTATCTGTCATAGGCCATCACAGAGAGGAAGAAAATGTCTGCACCACCAGCAAAGTGGAAGAAGAAGATCTGTGCCATGCAGCCATTGTAGGAGATGGTTTTCCTTTCTGATAACAGATCCACCAGGAACTTGGGAACAGTGACAGATGAAAAAACAATGTCCAGGACTGATTTGTTCCGCAGAAAAAAGTACATGGGAGTGTGAAGGTGGGACTCACAGGTGATGGTCACCACAATGAGGGCATTGCCTAGCACGGTTGCTACGTACACAGCAAGGAAGACCACAAACAAGAAAAATTCGAGCTCCTGGAAGTGAGTGAGTTCCAGGAAGACAAATTCCTTCACATCGGTGTGGTTGCTCTGGCCCATGGTGCAGACCATCCTCCTCCAGGGCTACCTGGGGAGAAGCTACGTTAGGGTTAGGAGTAGAGTGTTGTGAGGGGATGGCGTCATTTATTGTATGTTCTTATAAGGCTCTCTTGAGTGTCCAGATCATCATGACTACTCAGAAAAACTGGCTTAGGGTTTCCCCTTTTGTGGCCTGGAAATTCTTTATCCTGATGATTCTTTTCCCTATTGGAAATATCCTGAGTGGACAGCAAGAGCCATCATACTCTGATGCCTTTCCTCTGACAAGAGGAAGATGGCAAGACTATGGTCATTTGACTGATGGCTTGCCTTCTGTCCTGCAAGAGTAGCTTCCTCACACGTGTGCAGCACGTTATACTTTACCAAGAGCTTTCACCTGCAACATCTCATCTTGAGTTTCATTCTCATGATGTCTCTGTGGGGTCTAGAGAGTGGTGATGACCATCTCCATGTCATATTGGGGGAGCTGAAGCTTAGAGCAGTTAATGTCTTGCCCACATTTGCACAACTGCAAAGTTAGTCAGTGGCAAATCAAGGATTCAAATCCAAATAATTTTTAGGACTTGACAAAGACCAAATGTTAATTGGGCTCCTCCAAGCCCTCTTTTCAGCTTAGCCTGGACCTTGGCCTTCTGTGTCTTTTTTTTTTTTGCTGAGAATCCTGCTAAATCATTTTACCAAGAATCCCCTACCCTTGACATCTGATCAAATGTGTCATCCCTGACCCTTGATACCTAACTCCTTGTATCTAAATCCTTGGCTTATCTTTGTAAGAGTCCTGTTCAGTCAGTTTAGCAAGTATTCCTTGGTCTTGATGTGTCCTTTTTCATAATTTTCCATCCACTGACCCCCTCACTCTGCTCATTGGCTATAAATCCCCACTTATCCTTATTGGAATTAAGCTTAATCTCTCTCCTTTATTGCAATCATCTTCACTCCTGTTGCAACGGTCTTAAATAAAATTTGTCTTGCCATTTTAAACAAGTGTTCAGTGAATAATTTTTGTTTAACAGAGTCCAGAAGTTCTCCCCCTATACCATTCTGCCAGATCAGAGAGTCTGGAACTTACTTTGGTTTATCAGAATTATAGTGGGTAGATAAGGCTTAAGTGATTAATTAAATAGCCTGACTACTTAATCCTTACCTCCTCCTTTAAAGGAAAAGAAGAACCAGGACTTCATAAGTACTCCTCCCTGCACTCGGGGACACTTGGACCTCACTGGGCCCACAGGGCTCTTGATAAGAGTGTAGAGCAGGGCACATTCAGGTATTATGGACAAACTGATTGTTAAATCTTGAGGTGACTTAATCAAAGGTCCTCACTTTAGGGGTGAGCAGAGAAGAGTGTTTATTTTTTAAGAACCAGTCTGACTTGGTGAAAGACGGAGAATTTTTTTTTTTTAACATTCAAGTACTTTTCTGTTTTTTTTTTGTTTGTCATGAAAACACTTAAGATCTACCCTTTTAACAAATTTCAAGTATACAATAAAATATTTTAACTGTAGTCACCATGCTGTACATTAGATCTCCAGAACTTATTCATCTTGCATAACTCGAATGTTGTGCTCCTTGGCCAACACCTCTCATCTCCTGCTCCCCCCAGCCCCTGGTCACCACCATTCTACTCTCTGCTTCTATGAGTAGAGCATGTTATGCTAAATGAAATAAGCTGGACACAGAAAGATAAGTACTGCATGATCTCATTTATATGTGGATTCTAAAATAGTTGAACTAATAGAAAGATAGAGATTTTTAACCAGGTTTGATGACTCAAACCTCAGGGATTTTCTACTGTTGCTGTATTCTAGCAAAATAGGTTGATTTGTTTTTTTCAAATCAGATATTTGGCCATCAGAGGACAAAGCTCTTTTCAATAAGAATATCTGTATGTCCAAGGACATACAGCAGATAAGTTTTAAAAAATTCAAATAACTGAGATGACTAAAATCCAGTTAAACAATAGAAAATAGATAGTCTTGGTATCCACAGGAATGAGATTACATCTGAAGAGGATAGGGTAAGAAAGAAGAGAGTAAACTAGACGAAAGAAGAAATGAGCACTTTCCCCGAAATAAAAACATAACAAAACATCCCACAAACAACCTATTTCTTGATGTTTCTTTTTCCAGTTCTGTTCTACTTGAGAGCTTTTTATGATTTAACTTAAGGTTTTGGGACATATAAAAAGCCTCTGGGGGCACCTGGGTGTCTCGGTCGGTTGAGTGTCTGACTCTTGATTTTGGCTCAGGTCATGATCTCGTGGGAGGGATCATGGGATCATGAGGGGTCATGGGATGGAGCCCTGCCTTGGGTTCCACGCTCAGCGGGAGTCTGTTTAGAATTCCTTCTCCCTCTCCCTCAGCCCCTCCCCCCGTCTCTCTCAAATAAATAAACAAATCTTTAAAAAAGGCTCTGAAATAAACTTCTCTGTCAATTTTCCTAGACCCCTTATATTCTTCTCATTAGAACCATTTACTTCCTGTTGAAAAGTGAATTTTTTCTTAAAAGTTTTTTTTTTTTTTTTAATATGATCTGATAGGAATCCTATGTATGCCAGCAACCAGGAATAGCACATTACCTAGAACTGGCACTCTGGAGCTTTTTACTGCCACCTAATAAATATCAGAAAGCCTTGCAAAGGGTATTTTGTATTCAGAATTATGTTATAGTCTTTAACAAAGGTGTCTAGAAAAAAGAGCTCACCTAAGACTGTGTTAAGGGCAGGGTCTATTCAGTGTCCCCCATGTGAGACCACAGGGAAACATTTGTCCTAGACCCCAGTGTAAGGGAGTACTCCCCTGGAAAACCAGTAAGATTCTTCCTCATAGACAATGAAGGCCACATACGGGGCCATTTCCCCTTGCTTTGTCTTCCATACACTCGAAACATATATGTGGCTTAATTTCCTACGCCATACTTTTTCAAGTGTAGTCTCTTAACAGTTTCTTAGTTTTACTGTTTTATTATGTGTGTTTTGTTGCTGTTGCTGTAAGATCTCCCTAATCCTTTGTAGAATGCATTGGGTAAATACATTGACTACTAAGGCAGAGAATGGTTTTCATAGGTATATGGCAATCAGGCAGGTCGAGAATAAGCATTGGTCATGAGGGCTAGACTGGATTGGGGGGTGTTAGCCAGGTGAGCATAACAGTCTTGGGAAACGGGTTGGACAGGGAACATGGAAACCCGGGGTGGGTGGGTGGCATTGGGAGTCAGGCTTGTAGAATATATTTAGGTGAGGGGTCACAAAAGTCATACACTGACCTCTTCAGTTTGCCTAGTTGGGCCCTAATTACTTTTTTCAAATAATGCTGCTCTCAACATTTTGTACATGCATTTTCATATGCATCTCCAAGTCCAGAAATGGGCTTACTAGGTCGAATAATGTTAGTTTTCTAGTTTTAGCTGATGATTGAGGTATTGTAAAGTAGCAGCCTAATTTTAGTTGTGTTTGAGCATTTGATTTCTTTTTCTTTTTTTTGTTTGCTTTCTTTTTAGAGGTAGGTGCTATGAGCTGAAATAAATTATATTACTTTTTTACTTCTCATACGAATAGAAGACTATCTATCTCATAAGAATAGAAGATTTTGTCACCTGAGTCATATAAATGTCAAAAAATTAATTAAAATATTAGAAAGAAGTTTAACTAAATGTTTTTATAATTTTGGGGGTAGAGGACTTTGTAACTATGGCACCAAAGATTATGAGATTTGACTAAATGAAGATAGGAAACTTTAATGTTTCAAAAACATGAAAAATAAGTTAAAAATAAATGAAAAACCTGGGAAAATATATGTAAAAAACATAATACAAAATAGGCTTAAATTCTTTGATGTATAAAGAACTTTTGTCAATCAATAAGAAACAGATACAGAAATGAGTCATAATTGACAGAGGAATGCAGTTGGTCAGTCCACATATGAAGAGATGGTCAACTGCATATATGGTTGGTAGGAGTGTATACATAAGGACAAACTTTCTGGGGTCATCCTGGAAATATGTGTCAAAACTTAAAATATGAAAATCCTTTCATGCAGAAATTCTACTTTAGGAATTTATGCTAAAGTATTAATAAACCACTAAAAACCACTATAAAGTGTTAGTGCTTTATATCATAAAAATAAAAGTTGATCATAGAGGAAATTAGAATTTAAGTTAACATCTGATATCTAAAATTGTTTCAGTAAGTTATGGTACAATAGAACAATCTAGTTTTACAGTCATTCAGATTGATAATGTAGAACTTGTGGATATGGTAATATCCCCTTTTAGTGACAGATGGAAGCGCTGAATGTGTCATACAATGTTATCTTGGAGAAAAAAATCTACGTGCCTGGAAGAAATCTGGAAAAATATCATGACAGTGGCAGCCATTACCTGTGAGTAATTGGGTTTTGGTAATTTTACTCCAAGAAGATATTCTATTGTGTCCAGTTAAAAAAAAAAAAAAAGATTTTAAATGCCTTCTGATTTTGAAAAAAACCCTCACATATTTACAACTTGAAGTAGATTTCCCCATTAATTTGAACTCTGATGTTATGCCTCTTGTATTTTCCTCTTCCTCTTCTGTGAAATTGTCTTAAGAAAGGTGAGTTCTTAAGAAAAGAGAAGTGTAGGGAAGACAGTTCTAAGTATTCTCTTGATATTTAATGGTTCTGTGAGCCATTGGCTGAAGATGTCTAGAAGAGAGCTTGGGACCAACCAAGTGAGATCTCGACACTGGTGTTGAAGTTGCTTACTATTGGTTTCTCTTTTGAATGAATATGATTCCACTCAGTCTTCTAGGCAGTCATCTTAGAATGTTCCAGATTTTAGTGCAATGTCAGGACAGGATAGAATGGTGGCCTTTCTATCTCGTAACCTCAGGGCTGCATTATGAACCCTAGAGGCAGCTGGTTCGAAAGAGCACAGCCTTTGAATTCAGGTTCAAGCATTTTGAATGTTGACTGTGTGACCCTGAGAAACGTAACTTTTATGCACCGCCTAATCTTCCTCTGTGGAAGTCGAAGCATAAGGCTTATCCTGCAAACTGGGGTTTACTTGTGATAACGTAGCGCATTTACGACCTGTCATTATGTATCTATTTGTTTCTGCCTCTTCTTCCAAATGTAAATTCCTTGAGGGCAGAGACTTTGTTTTGTCACCATTGTATCTCCTGTTCCTACCTGGCATATATCAGTTATTCTGTGATTCTGTTTGAATAGAGGAATGGACGGATGGATGCCCAGTGTCTGATATACAGTACTTGTTTATTTTCACTTCATCTCCAGCCTCATCCTAAATGTCCCCCCTTTCCTGCCATTCACTTTTGTTGCTGCAGATGTCCTTCGAATGACAATTCATATGAGAGCACATTGTAAACTTCAAAGCACTATACAAGCATGGGGTATTAGTACCACCATACTGTTAATGACATTATATAATTCTGTTTCTCTCCCTGCATCCTGCTAGCTTTTAATCTCTTTTTTAGAGAAAGACTACCAGTTATTTTTCTATATATTGTAAGTGCTCAGTAATGTTTATGGAATGAGTTTTAGAGAAAAAAAAATCCTTCTAATTTGAATGTGTCTTGAGAAGCCTAATATTTTACATAAGAGGCAGGAGATCTTAATCAGCCGAAGGCTTTTAGCTGTAATGGACAAATACAAGAATTGCACATGGATATGGTACCTTTCAGGCACCAGAGACTGAACGCTATTGAAATTCTAAAGTTGTGTGTGCGCTAAGCTAGGTTGCCTGCAATTGTGTCTTCAGGTACCCTCACCTACCTTTGCATTAGAAAGGGGAGTCTGCCAGGTGCCCCATCTTCACTGCTCTGCTCCTCTTTTCCCAAATGCATGCACAGTGTACAAGCTCCCTGAGACACTGAATTGGAAGTCTCATATAATGATCAGCATAGGGAATAGTGTCAGATATTTGTAGGAAATATATTTTTCAATGGGGAAGCTGGCGTTGCAGATGCAATGGGAGTTATTAAAAAGTTACTAACACGTGTATATATTGGGATTTTTCCATCTATCTTTCTGTTCTCGCTTTCCAGTTTAATCCCACTGTGGTCTGAGAGTTTACCTTGGATGATCTGTGAAGGTGTGTTTAATGGCCCATAATATGGTCTATCCTGGTGAACGTTCCATGTGAGCTTGAGAAAAATGTGTATACTGCTGTTCTTGGACGAAATATATTATACATATGAATTAGATCCAGTTAATTCATGTTGCTATTTAATTCAACTGTATCATTATTGATTTTCTGCCTTTTGGATCTTAAATTACGGGTAGAGGAATGTTGAAGTCTCCAACTGTAATAGTGGATTTGTCTACTTCTTGTATTTCTATCAGTTTTTGCCTCACCTATTTGACACTCTGCTGTTAAGTGCATATACATTAATGATGTTACATACTGGGAAAATTAACCCCTTTATCATCATCACTATAAAGATCTTTTAATCTCTGATAATTTCCCTTGTTCTGAAGTCCATTTCATCTCAAATTAATGTATCTATTCCAGTTTTCTTTTGGTATATTTTTCTCCACTGAATTACTTTTAATCTGTGTCTTTAAATTTAAAATAGGTTTTTTGTAGAAAACATAAAGTTGGGTTTAAAAAAAAATCCACTCTGTGGTCTCTTTTTTTTTTTTTTTTTTTTTTTAAGATTTATTTATGTGGGGCACCTGGGTAGCGCAATCGTTAAGCGTCTGCCTTCAGCTCAGGGCGTGATGCTGGCATTATGGGATCGAGCCCCATCTCAGGCTCCTCCGCTGGAAGCTTGCTTCTTCCTCTCCCACTCCCCCTGCCTGTGTTCCCTCTCTGGCTGGCTGTCTCTCTGTCAAATAAATAAATAAAATCTTAAAAGATTTATTTATGTATTCATTTGAGAGAGAGAGGGTGCAAGCACAGGGGGAGGGGCAGAGGGAGAGAGAAAATCCTCAAGCAGGCTCTCCACTGAGCAGGGAGCACGACGCAGGGCTCAAACCCAGGACACTGAGATCATGACCCAAGCCAAAGGCAGACAGTTTAACTGACCAAGCCATCCATGTGCCTCTCGTTTGTTTTGTTTTTTACACTCTCCATATAAGTGAAATCATATGGTATTTTTCTAAGTCTGATTTATTTCACTTAGCATAATAAATCCATCCACGTTGTTGCAAATGCCAAGATCTCATCCTTTTTGATGGCTGTGTAATATTCCTCTGTGTGTGTGTGTGTGTGTGTGTGTGTGTGTGTGTGTGTGTACGTCACATCTTCCTTATCCATTCATCTATTGATGGCCACTTGGATTGCTTCCATATCTTGGCGATTGTAAATAATGCTGCAATAAACATACGGTATATATTTTTGAAATAGTGTTTTCATTTTCTTTGGGTAAATACCCAGTAGTGAAATTATTGGATCAAATAGTAGTTCTACTTTTAATTTTTTGAGGAACCTCCATACTGTTTTCCACAGTGGCTGCACTAATTTATGTTTCTACCAACAGTGCATGAGGGTTCCTTTTCTCCACATCTTCGCCAACACTTGTTGTTTCCTGTGGTTTTGATTCTAGCCATTCTGACATGTGTAAGGTGATATCTCATTGTGGTTTTGATTTGCATTTCCTGCAACAGGTTATTTTTGAGGCTAGGTTCCTTTTTTCCCCCTTTTTAAAAATTTTTTATTAATTTTTTTATTATGATGTTCAATTAGCCAGCATATATTACATCATTAGTTTTCTCTGTAGTGTTCAACGATTCATTAATTGTGTATAACACCCAGTGCTCATCACCACACGTGCCTATTGGACAATGGGAATGATATTGCTTATCTCATGGGGCTTGAGATTCCTGTTTCAGAAGAAGTACATAAAGTTCAAAGTAAAGTTTCAGGTACCAAGTGAGTGCTCTTGTAGAGGGGCATATTACCAATGGTGGCTATTTGGTATGGATGGAGTATATGTCATGGACTCCATGTTGACATATGCTAAATACAGGAAACCTGGGTCCCTATGAGAGATGCGCAAGTTCAGAGGAAGATGGTTATAGAGGTAATGTTGGGAATTTAGTCTTCTTGAGATTGAAGCATCAGTCAGGGGGCTCTTTTTGATCTTTCTTTTATCTTGTCTTTAAAAATTCAATTTAGAGAGTAGCCTTGAGAAAGAACATTCACAGCTTAAGGGTAGGATTTCCTAGCACCATAAATTCTATTTTCTATTTGATAAGTTGACACCAGAAGGAGAGACATAGGGGTATACTACCCTGAATATTACTTTACAAAGAAATTAGAATGATTTATCATCAGGGATTTTTGATGTAACAGGAATCCCTGAACTCTTATTGTAAAGGTACAGAGACCCTCCGAACTTAGAAGAGGGGATAGTCTTTCCTCGAGACAGAGGGGTAAGTCCCTGCCCTTGCCATAAAACAGAGAATTCAGTCTCAGCAAGAACCACACAGAGAGATGGAAACCTAACATAAATTCCACAAATTACATATATTATATAATTTAATTCCCACACTTACTGTGCCAAATAGATGTGAAATTAAATATTAATCAATTTTAATTTAGTAGCATACCCTTGGTAGATTTAGAGAAGGAGGCTGTAACAGCACAGGTGACATCCATAAATTGTCAGTCGGCAATTTGTGGCTCTGGGATTGGAACCTTGATCATCTGAAAAATACCCACCTGGCAGATTATCATCCTGATTACATAAAACAGCCACTGTGCTATCTAGCACAACGCTCCATGAGTAATAGGTAACCATTAATTCCTTTATGTATACTGTGGGGGAATGGTGGGAGGCATCTTGGGAATTGATCCTTCTCCAATTAGATGATAATACCAGAACAAATATAATACAATATAATTTTATTGGTGTGCAAGACCCAGAATGTTTTACACATCTTACCTCACTGAATTGGCTCTTACCAGTTTCAGATGTCTTAAAATTTATGGCTTGACCATTTGGATCGATAGTTTTGACTTGACAGATGTCTTGACCGTGAAAGTGAAATGGCATACACTGGTATCAAAGTAAGGAACCAGACCTGCTTCAGGGTGGGGTGTGCGCGCTTTTTCTGCAAGTGCGCCCTCTTCTGGTCCAGAACTTGTCCTCCTTTAACTTTCGAGGTGCTTAGAGCCTTCTTTCACTCTCAGATCCTTACTGTACACAGGTCTACAAGACTCAAAGTAACCTCTATTAAAAGGGGGAGCTTGATATCTTAAGAGGGGACAAGCCTTAAACTAACATGAGTTTCAGATGGTAGAATTCGAGGCATCGGCATGCAAATAGGGGGAGTTTGGAGTTTGGGGACTTCCCTTGTGCCTAGAATATATGCCACTCCTAATTTTCTAGGTAGGGGGTTGAGAGCAGGCAACCTCCTTGGGAACTTTTTTTCCCCCTTAATTTCTTTTCCTTGGAGCAAAGATTCAAACATGGGTCAGGATGCTAATCAGGATGTCATCAGAGGAGCAGGAGAGGACAGAAAGACAGAATGTCTAGGGTAATGCATGGAGAAGAGACTCAAGAAGTTTCTGTCCTCTGGCTGAATCTTATAGTTCCCAAGGGGCTCGAAAATAGTAAAGAAGCCTGGCTGGCACATGCACACACAGCAAATGCTGACTGTCTGTGGGCACACTCCCTGCCTCATGCACCTGCCAGTCTGCTCTCTAAGTACTTTGTGCTTCGAGTGACTCTGCTTTGCATACAGTCTAATCAGGCACATGTAGCTCCTTCCTGTCCTCAGGTTGCTGCTTTCTAAAGAGGCCGTGAGAACTTGAATCTGGCTTATTTGTCCATCCTCCTGGGCCCAGGAGGGTGCGTTTGTGGGCAGACACTAGACATGACAAGACAGAGGGAGATTGGAGAGAAACTAACCTTTAAGAAACTCTTTTCCAGAGGAAAACACAGACAGCAACCTCTGTGACCTTGGCCACAGCAACTTCTTGCTAGGCACATCTCCAATGGCAAGGGAAACAAAGGCAAAAATGAACTATTGGGACTTCCTCAAGATAAAAAGTCAACAAAACTGAAAGACAATTGACAGAATGGGAGAAGATATTTGCAAATGTCTTATCAGGTAAAGGGCTAGTATCCAAAATCTATAAAGAACTTATCAAACTCAACACCCAAAACACAAATAATCTAATCAAGAAATGGGCAGAAGACATGAACAGACATTTCTCCAAAGGAGACATCCAAATGGCCAACAGACACATGAAAAAACGCTCAACATCACCCGGCATCAGGGAAATCCAAATCAAAACCACAACGACATACCACCTCACAGCAGTCAGAATGGTTAAAATTAACAAGTTGGGAAATGACAAATGTTGGTGAGGTTGTAGAGAAAGGGGAACCCTCTCACGTTGCTGGTGGAAATGCAAGCTGGTGCAGCCACTCTGGAAAACAGTGTGGAGATTCCTCAAAAAGTTGAAAATAGAGCTACCCTATGACCCAGCAATTGCACTACTGGGTATTTACCCCAAAGATACAAAGGTAGTGACCCAAAGGGGCACCTGCACCCCAATGTTTATAGCAGCAATGTCCACAATAGTCAAACTATGGAAAGAGCCCAGATATCCATTGACAGATGGACCTATAAAGAAGATGCGGTGTATATATATACAAAATGGAATAGTACTCAGCCATAAAAAAATAAAATCTTGCCATTTGCAAAGACGTGGATGGAACTAGAGGGTATTATGCTAAGTGAAATAAGTCAATCAGAGAAAGACAATTATCATATGATCTTCACTCATATGTGGAATTTAAGAAACAAAACAGGATCATAGGGGAAGAGAGGAAAAAATAAAACAAGATGAAATCAGGGAGAAAAACCATAAGGGACTCTTAGTCATAGGAAACCAACTGAGAGTTGCTGGAGGGACGGGGGTGGGAGGATGGGGTAACTGGGTGATGGGCATTAAGGAGAGCACGTGATGTAATGAGCACTGGGTGTTATATAAGACTGATGAATCACTGACCTCTACCTCTAAAACTATAATACATTATATGTTAATTAATTGAATTCAAATTTACAAAAAAAAAAGAACCTTTTCAGTGCCTATTAACACCTGTAGCTTTGGACAGTAGAGAAGGGGTTTCCAAAGTCCAAGGTTAGGGGGTGCATTTGGGGAGATGGTTCTCTATATCCCTATAGATGAATCACTACATTTACTCCTGCTTATCTCTGTGAAGGAAGGCTTTGCCAACTCCGAAGTCCATGGCTTTATGAATTTGTCACTCTCTGGGGTGTAGAGGATACATTCTTGCTTATGTTTTCTAAAAACAGAGGTAATTAATTATATATTCTGGTGGTCAGATCCTCAGATTCCCAGAGTTGATCAATCTTGGACTTTTCCTTTGTGGTCCATGAGGAAAACACACAGGAGGGTCTAAAAGACCCAGCACAGGATAAACAACTGATCATAGAAAACCCTGTTCTCCTCACCTCCAAACAACCTGTCAGCATAGAGAATCTCGTAAGCATTGAGTTTCTATCATTCACCAAGTGTCGGGCTGGGCATTTTGCATATGTTAACATATTAAATCCTGCAAACCACCCATTTACGGATCATATGATGGATGTAGAAAGACACTTTGCACTCTCGTCATGACCCATACTCTGTTCACGCACACGTCGTGACCTTTCCCTCAGGCGACATAGCACACATACACGGGCTTTCCCTGGATTATGCATATGTGTACGCACATGCATATAAAAAGCAATAGACGATCACAGGCTCATAAGAAAAGCAACTTACTTGTTAAATATACATTAAAATTTTAATCTAACAAGCCACTTACTTATGTTAAATAAATATTTAATGTTAATTTGATATAAGTTTTAAGTTAATATAAAAATTTTAGTTCACTTTCTTCATAAACAGAGCATGGAATTGAACATTTATCACATAGGTAAAATTAATAGTAAAAAGGTACAGAGAAGTTGATTCTTTTTTTTTTTTTTTTTTAAAGATTTTATTTATTTATGTGCCAGAGAGACAGCCTGCGAGAGAGGGAACACAGCAGGGGGAGTGGGAGAGGAAGAAGCAGGCTCACAGCGGAAGAGCCTGATGTGGGACTCGATCCCAGATCGCCAGGATCACGCCCTGAGCGGAAGGCAGACGCTCTAATGACTGCGCCACCCAGGCGCCCCAGAGAAGTTGATTCTTAATTCCTGTTACAGCCAGTTAAGGGGAAGAGAGACACCTAGATGAGGAAATGAGGTATGATTTTCAAGGACTACAAGGTCGTTTCAGTTTTTGCCGCCATGCATAGCACCGAGATGGACATCCTTGGATGTCTGTGCACGTCTTAGAATACATTCCTACAAAGACAATAGTTAGGACTAAAGCATGTACATTTTAATGATTTTTTGATACATGTTGCCAAACCTTTAGAAAGACAGTACAGTTTTATATTTTCACCAACTGTATACGAGAGGGCCTATTTTCCTGTACCTTTGTTAGCATTCAGTATTATTTACTTCACACTTTGCCTAGCTAATACAAAATTTTTCTATGGTTACATTATCATCTCTTTGAATATCAGTACAGTTGAGTATTTTCTCATCAAATTATTAGCATTTGCATTTCTCCTTTCGCAAATTGCTTGCTCATAACTGTGCCCATGTTTTCAATTGGTTTATCTTTTTCTCATTTTGTTTGTGAGAGACATTTATATGAACTATTGTGTACTACACGTGGCGTGCATACTTTCCCTGGTTAAACATATGTTCTTTAACTTTCTTTATGTTTTGTTTGTCATACAGATTTTAACACTATTGTGGTCAAACCTGCCCTTATTTCCTTTATGGTTTGCTTTTAGCATTAAATTTAGAAAGATTTTTTTTTCTATCTATGTATTATTATTTTTTTAGAAAGGGAGAGAGAGAGAAAGAGAGAGGGAGAGGAAAAGGGGGGATAGTGGGAAGGGGCAAAGGGAGAGGGAGAGAGAGAATCTTAAGCAGGCTCCTCACTCAGCACAGAACCCAACATGAGGCTCAATCTCATGACCCTGAGATCATGACCTGAGGCAAAATCAAGAGTCAGATGCTTAACAGACTGAGCCACCCAGGTGCCCAGCATTATAACTTTTAAAAAGCACATAGCTCTTCACTTCTTTGCAACTTGCTTTATTTTTTGCAGTGCACGTGAATTTGAAACTAGAAAGAATAAGGTGTTTTGGATTTTGAAACTAGAATAAAATATTTTGAAACTAGAAAGAGTAAAAATTAAGAAGGGGAGACTTTTTAATTTCTGCCTCAAAACTTTTTAAAAAATAAGTTATTTAATGTTTAAATATGCTCTAGAAAGTGTTTCTGGCAAAACTGAGTTTTGTAAATATTTTATAAAATGCCTTTATACTTTAACCAAGTTAAGTCAGTTTTTCATTTCTAGGGGAAAGAGCTATATTTCAGAGATGGAAAATTTCCAAATGAGGGAGAGAAAGCTGGTCTTCAGAGTATTTTGTTCCAGAAACAGTGGATTCATGTTGTGATCCAATGGTCTCTTTTCCCTTTTGTCTACAGTTAAAGAGGAAGGGGGCGGAAAAGGCTAGGCTCACACTTGCTTTTAGGCACAAAGTGGGTTAGATTTCTCAGGCTAGGGAAATGGGTACTCTCATACCTGATTGAAGAATTAAGCCCATTCAAGCCAGGAATATGGTAACACATCTCTTACTGCAATTAAGCAGTTTTACTTAAATAAGTTATGCCTGGAGAGAGCAAAGGTGAAAAGTGATTGAGGATTGATGTATAGGGTGTTTTATTTGCTTTCCCCTTTATCTCTAGTTGTATATTATACTTACAATAATTAGTACTGCCAAAGTTTCAAATTGTTATGAATAACAGTTGAATTAAAAACTCTCTTAAATTTTTTTTTAAAAGAGTAATAGATGGGGAAAAGGATCTAATTTTGTTTGGTGTCTCTTTCATTGAAACAAATCTACAAGAAGCCTTCTTAGCCATACACAAGGCAGTAATATAAGCACTATTCTCAGCAAAAGCCAAAATTACTGTAAATGGTGAATCATTCATTTATTAAACAAACACTTATTCCATGCCTACTATATGCTAGACACTGTGTTAGGTTCTGGGAGAACAGCAGTGAACAAGGATCAGTCTCTGTTTTCAAGAAAAAAAGAAGGATCTGGGTTGAGTTTATTCTAACCTACAGAACTGTAAGATAATAAATTTATGCTGTTTAAGCCACTTAGTTTGTCGTAATTGGTTTGTAGCAGTGATAGTAAAGTAATACACTCAGATTCTTCAGACCAAACTATGTAGAGGCCACGTTTTGTTTCGCTTACATGTAAAGCTCCCTCTCAGGTCAGGTGGAGGTCTATGATGTATGAACTGGTTGTCAAATAAGACAGCTAAGGAAAACAAAGGGCATGCATGTGTGTTTTAACTTGAGGAAGAAGAAGGTAAAATGATTTGATACTGAATAATCTGTCGATTTTCTTTAAGGTAAACCTTTTCCCATAATTTTCATAAACGGAATCACTTCTTTTAGGAAGAAAGAATAATTATCCTTAGTCAAACTTACTCATTTGGATTAAAAAATACCAGAATTCAGGCATGTTAATTCTAAGTTTCAAGGGAATAATCTATTCTTAGGTCCCCAAGTCTGCTCTTTTGGCCAGTCTGGCCCCTCCATTGGATCTTACATCTGAAATAATCATAGAGGCTTCCTCACATTATCCTCTGGCAGCTGGGGAAGATTAAACTAGAGCTATCTGGGGCATAGAATCCATCAATAGAGGTGATTCTCAGAATTTCCAATATGCCATATAGGTCCTAATATTCACAAAGGCAACTGATAAAGGAACTTTAGGAAAAGTTACCTATTGGGTAATACTACTGGGTGTTATTTCTATGGGTCATTTTAAGTTTGCTTGACTTTGGGAAAGAATTTAGAAGACCAGAGACAAACATCTTTCCTCCCCATGCATCCTTTATGGTCTTGCAGACATGAAAGAAATAATTGATCCACCTATACGAACAACAAAATCAAATAAAATCTTTTTACATACTCAATAGACCCACACTATTGGAAAGTGAGTGTGCTGGGAAGGGGACAGAGCAACAAATGAATGAGAGAGGGATTTGCCAGCAGGAATTGTTGTGCTGGCCAACTCCACTGTGATAACCCTCCATGAAGGAGGGCTGACCTGGAGGTGAGAGCCTGAGTGTACCTTCCTGAGATGATAGCAGATAATACTCATTGTAGGTCTTCAGGGGTTAATCTATTAAGAAACAAAGATCTTATAGGAGCAATGGGTTTAGATAGAAGAGAGCAACTGGAACTCAGAATGTGGTGAGAAAAGGAGGGCATGCTGTGAGATGGAGTCAGGGGCTGAACAGGTGGAGGGATGACATGGTAGAAATCAAGGAGATACTGAGCAAGTAGGCAGTTTAGGTGACTGAGACTGGGAAGAAGAGCACTGATGTGATTCTGTGGGGTTCAGAATTTCTAGGCCCCTACATAGCTGAGATAGAAAGGTAGCCAAAGGTAATATCCTTCAATCTTAGCAAATTATTCAGTAGTCATAATGGGAGTCCAGCAGGGATGCCTTGGAAGAGTGTTTAATGGAGTAGGCATCTTGTTCTTTTAATTCACCTCAACCATACACAGTGTATCTTTTTGGGTTCTGCCATTTACCGGTAGTAAGAGTCATACATTTGTACAACATCAGGGCTGTCTGTGGTTAAATGTGGAAAGTAGCATTTGGGCAGAGCATGGGATCTGGAGTTAGGAAGACCAGGGTCTGAATGGGTTCTGCCTCTGACTTCCCATATGGCCCTGGGTAAGTCAGTCTTCCTTAGTGGGACTGCATTTCCTCATTTGTAACAAGGGGATGGTGCTACGTGCATCACAGAACTGCAATGAGTATTTAATTAAATAATGTGCCTGGTACACGTTAAGCACTTAATAAAAGGTGGTTGTTATAATACCAGCTGTGAGGACAGGGTATCCTGGGGTGGTGTTTCTGCTAAAGTAATCTCTTCCCCCTTTTGACTATCCATGGGGGGTCAGCAGGTAGATGGCCATGCACACAGGATATCCCCCTTGTCAATGCTAGAGGTGAAGGTAGATGCCAGGGATCATTTGTCTCTGTCAGTCTGGAGACATATACGTTCAATCACGAACTAGGAAAAACACTTTCCTTTCTCCAACACCTTCCACAGGGCATCTTTGATCTCTCTGTTCCTCAAACTGTAAATGAGAGGGTTCAGCATGGGGATCAGCAGCGAATAGAACACAGACACCACCTTGTCCCTGCCAAGTGAGTAGCTGGAGCTGGGTCGCAGGTACATGAAAAGGGCCGTCCCAAATAACAGAGTCACCACCATCAGGTGCGAGGCACATGTGTTGAAGGCCTTCCTTCGGCCTTCCACTGAGCGGATCTTCAAGACAGCAGCTCCTATGTAACTGTAGGAGATGAGGAGGATGAGGAATGATGTCCCCGCCACAGTGACCACCACGAGAAAATTCACCACTTGGCTAGGGAAGGTGTCAGAGCAAGAAAGTGCCAGGACTGGTGGGAGGTCACAGAAGAAATGGTTGATGATGTTGGGTCCGCAGAAGTGGAGCCGGAATATGGAGCTGGCCTGGACCAGGGAGCTCAGGAAGCCACCGGCATATGCCCCAAGCACCATGCGCGTACAGAGGCCCTGGGACATGATGGCCGTGTAGAGCAGGGGATTGGAGATGGCTGCGTATCGGTCGTATGCCATGGCCGTCAGGAGGAAGCACTCAGTGAGACCCATGCTGACAAAGAAAAAAAACTGAGCAGCACAGCCCAAGAACGATATGGTCTTTTGCTCCTGAAAGCAATCAGTGAGCATCTTGGGGGCCACTGTAGAAGAGTAGCAGATGTCAATGAAGGACAAGTTGCTGAGGAAGTAGTACATGGGTGTGTGCAGACGGGGGTCACTTCTGATCAGAAAGATGAGAGCCAGGTTCCAGGCCAGTGTCACAAGATAGATACCCAGGAAGGTCACAAAGAGAAGAGTCTGGAGTTCTGGATGGTCTGCAAATCCCAGGAGGATGAACACGGTCACTGAAGAGCTGTTCCAGGCCTTAGTTGTGGACATGTTTCCCATGGACCACGAGGACAAGATGCAGACCTGGCATAATAATGATAATCCACATCATGGGTGACGTCAGTCAACAAAAAATTACAAAATGCACGAGAGGGGAGATCACAACTTTATGCAAAGATTCTTTCTCTCAGAAGGCAATTTTAGTCATTGTCTTAAATATTTGTTTTCTTTTTATATAGTACAGCGTGAATGATGTGAGCTCAAGCCTTGGATTCAGACTCCCTGTGATCAGCTCCTGTCTCTACCACTTAGTAGCTGTGTCACTTTGGGTGAGATATCCAACATCTCTAGGCTCCAATTCCTTATCTTCCAAAATGGGTGACAGTATCTTCTTCATATATTTGTTTTAGGAATTAAATAAGGCAAAGTATGTAAAGTGACTGACACATAGCATGTCCCAGGTGAAAGTTGCAGGACAGTTCTGTGTTTCCCAGATGAGTCATGTCATGCCCTAAATTAACTAGTCATCCAACTTTATTCAAATTTCAATTCTGGAGCAGGGAAATTAATGGAGGTTCAGCTCTGAAGTTGTGAAACAATCAGACATTTACAATGTTTTTAATCCAAAGGATTAGACCAGATGTACACAGAAGTGCTCTCGTATTAGATCTGAATACACTAATGTAGTTCCAATTTCAAATTTCTCTGTAGTCAGAGCTCTAAGCTATTGACTTGTTAAGAAATGGGGACTCTGGATTTAGACAGCCTGGATTCAGTCCCTAGGTTTACCACTTAGTAAAGGTGTGATCTTGGGCAGGTCACTTGGACATTCCATCTGTCTCTGTAAAATCAGAGATAATGATAGCACTTACTTTTTTACTAGGATCTATATCTATCTATCTATCTATCTATCTATCTATCTATCTATCTATCATCTATCTATCTATCATCTATCTATCTATCTATCATCTCTCTCTCTATCATCTCTCTCTCTCTATTATCTATCTATCTATCTATCATCTATCATCTCTCTCTCTATCATCTATCTCTCTCTATTATCTATCTATCTATCTATCATTATCTATCTATCTATCTATCATCTATCTATCATCTCTCTATCATCTATCTCTCTCTATTATCTATCTATCATCATCTATCTATCTATATCTATCTATCTATCTATCTATCTATCTATCTATCTATCTATCTATCATCTCCTTTAGGACATATCTAACCTATAGTAAGTACTCTGTGTTTATTGTTGTTGTTGTTTAAACCTAAATACAAAGTGTCCTTGATCAAATTCTTAGAATTTTCAGTGAATGAAGCATCTTTCAGGATCAGGGGTTGATTCCATCCTGTTCACATGGATAAGAATTCCCATCACCCCCTGACACACCCACACTAAGTCTCAATCCCTATAAATCAGGAAAGAATTCCCACTGTCAGCAGATCTCCGATGCTGAGGTCCCGTCCCCACAGGAGGAAAAGTGTGGTCACAGGGGCCTCGTGGCTCACAGTGAATGACTCTTATAGGTTTGGAAAATATCTTGATCCTTTCTCGGGTCTCAACAATTTCGAAATCAGTGAAATTACCTTAACTGTCTTTTAAGCTATACTTTCAGCCTATTCTACCTACTTCTTAACATATAGAGAACCTCATAAATTCCATTTTATTTTTCAAAATGGAAGTGTTATTTTATGAACTTAAAAGCAGTATGTGAGCACTGTAAATAATTGGATCACTATATAACGGAAATGTTGAAACTAAAAATCATGTGCAGTTCCTGATCAATGCAAAAAAAAAAAAAAAAGAAAAGAAAAGAAAAACCTGAAAATTATGACATTCTATTTCCTGAAATAAGAACTCTTAACATTTTGATGTATACCTGTGCAAATATATGTATATGTGTGTGGGTGTTTGTATCATAGAACAGAAACCCTCTATAAATTCCATATATCATACAAGCCATTCCAAGTCAGTCACTTCACAGTTTGGGAAGTAATTCTCTATTTGCTCTGGATTTTCTTGCTCAGTTTAGGAGAGCCATTTTATTTTTGATATCCTTAGTTTTTCAAAAATCAATTCATATCTACCCATTGCCAGTCAAGGTCTCATTGACCTTAACTTTCTTCTTGAAGTTTATACATAGAGAGATGCCCTTGGAATTGGGGTCCGCTCTCCTCCCTCTTAATGGTTTCTGCTACAGACTTTTCAGTGCTAAGACCCTCAAATTTGGATAGTGAGAGAATGCGAAGCCACGATGCCATCGTTGTGCAGAATTTCAGAGATCCCGCACACTTATCCCAATCTTGTCAGTATGGTTTTACGCTTTATACTCAGAGGCTCTGCAGTGGTCTGTGAAAGGTGTGTAACTTCCCAGAATCAGGAGACGATTCTTTCCCCTTTAAGACAAGAGAGAGACCTGCAGCAAAGTTTGGCATCATCTAGTACAGACGTAGAGCCACATGGAAAAATTGTGAGCAAAACGAGACAGCTCTGCTGGAGCCTTGACCCATTCACGTAGGCTCAGCCCTTAGTCAGGTAGAAACCTGAGGTTCGTGATGTGATTCAAGGTCATTTGGAGCCTTTATTCAGGTTAACAGTACAAGGAGGGGAATAAAGTGGTGGTTATGATTCTGGGCAGGCTTCAGGACAAGCCTGGTTCTCATCCTGACTCTGCCACTTGCCAGCTGTGGGATGTTGGGCAACTTACTTAGCCTTTCTGAGTTTCAATTCCTCCATTTGTACAATGGGGATAATCGTGACTTCTTAACAGAGTTGTTGGAGAATTGCTTAAGATAATGTGCAAAAGGATCACGGGTCTTGAGATAAGATCTTTGCTTAACAAATTGGGATTGTGATTGCTATCAGCAGTGAATATTCCTTAAAGAATTCTTTAAGGAATGGAGTCCTATTTGAAAACACTTCCCCTCATGTGGTGGGTTGAAACAAGGGGTCTACTTACGGGGCATGTAGGTTTGTAACAAGTGTTTGGGAGTGAGGTTGAAGACTAATGATCTGGGGGGGCGGGGGGGGGGAGGTGTTGATGGGTCAGCTGCAAGTCCGTTTTTGAATGTTGCCATCAGAGGGGAGACTTTCACATTTAAGGATGAAATTTCCCATCCCCAGAAACAGAGAGTGAATCTGGACAAATTGGAACAAAAGGAAAAGCATATCCAGAGTTTTATTCTCGCCCATGGATGCCCTGAATCTTACCCTAGAACATTAAACGGAAGGTATCTTCAGGGCCCCATAGACCACTTTATGTCACTGAACTCTGCTCACAATGAGGTGCTTCTTTTTTTCAGAGAGAAAGAAATCTTCACTGGCAGCAAACTGGGTGGAGAGCTAGTTTGATCTGAATCTAGACCCCCTACGAACCCTATCATATAAGTATAATCAAAAGCAGCTGAGACAAAGGAGGCTCGGTGACCTCAGTGCATTCAGACGCTGAGCTGCATCTTTATGTAAATCACACTAGTCTTTGGGGCCACAGTGAAGACAGGATAACAGTAAAAACCTAGCACAGTAACTTGCACACAGAAGACACTCAGGGAGTGATGGGAAATGATCAAGTTGATTTTCAGTTCAGCTCATCTTTTATCAAATATCTGCAAAAAGTGCTAAGTCTGCCTAGTCTGAGCTTTCACGTAGTTGGTGATGGCGTTAAAAAATGGTATAATGGGAGCACCTGGGTGGCTCAGTCGGTTAAGTGGGCGACTCTTAATTTTGGTTCCAGTCATGATCTCAGGGTCCTGGGATCAAGCCCAGCATGGGCTCTGACCTTGGCGGGGAGTCTGCTTGAGGATTATCTCTCTCCCTCTCCTCTGCCCCTCCCTCCAGCTCTCTCTCTTTCTCTCTCTCAAATAAATAAATAAATCTTAAAAAAACCCCACACAGTATGACAAGGAGAACTTCAGCCAAATTGGGGAGTAGGAGTGGATCATCTGATCTCCCCATCATTCCTGCTCTGGGCTCTGTCCTCTTTATGACGCCTCCTCCCCTCACCCTTGCAGGAGCCTGATGCCCTCAAGGTCTTCTTCCGGGTCTGTCCTTCATCCAAATGTACAAATAATGGATGTAAATGAAAGAGTCCCTTTCGACGTAAGGTGAGCATTCAAAAGGCACCAAAATTTAATCCAAGAATTAAGATTCAGATGGTAAAATTCAGGCCACCAGTTAGAATAGAGAAGGAGGGTTTTGGAGGTTAGAGGTCTCTGTGGCGTTTGGAAAATCAGCTGTGTAAAGTCTGCCTCAATCACAGCACTTCCAAATTGCTTTTCAAACCACTTACTAATAATTGGAGCTCTATTCAAGGGCGTAACAATTCCTTCCAAAATTTCATTCCCTCTTAATTCTCTTTTTAGTTGCAAGGGCTCCAACATAGTTCAGGAAGCCCATCAGAGCAGTGTTAAGGTAAGATTGTGGCTGAATTTGGGGAAAGACAGAATTGAGAGGTACATGGAGAAAAACTCAAATCCGAAGAACTCCTTAGCCATCTATATGGGCTTGTAGATCTAAAGTGCTCTATAAAGCAAGATTAATGTGGGCATGAAGACAAAAAGTAAAAGAGGAATGACTGCACTCACCCTCTTCCTCTTGTTTGTCTGTCCTTTAGCTGATGCCTGTCTTGAGTTTTGCTTTGTAAGGAGTCTAGTCATGCTTCGGTAACTGCTTCCAATCCCCCACCTGCTAATGAGCTGGGAGAGCAAGCTTGGGGCTGGTTTGTTCATCAAAAATAAAAATATCCGCTTGATGCATAGAATGTGTGTTTGTGGGCAGAAAGGTGGATGGAAAAAATAGAAAAAAGAGAGAGAGAATCTTCAAGAAGCTCTTCTGGTATCTGCTAATATCTGCGTTTGGGGTCATTTTGAAAATGTTTCAAAGCTGGGATTGGAAATGATTTTGAGAGAGGTTTTATCCCCTCTCTCCTTGGAGATGTTTCATTACATTTGCCCCTGAGGGTCTTTTTTAAGAGAAAGAAATAGATCACCCAAACCTCACATATTCGTAGTTAATTGATCTCTGGGGTGGTATGGAGAACAGATACTCATATAAATGCTCTGATGATAAATGCTTATTAAACTCCATCCCAATGGCCAGCTCCTCTGATCCCCCAAGGCTATTCAAAATCGCTTCTGGTAGTCCATGATGAATGACCTCAGGATAGCAGTGGAACATAGAGGACGAGATGAGCACCTACTCTGCACAAGAAAGCAGAATTATGTATTTATATGCAGAAAAGCTAAATAAGTTGCTCAAAATTTTACAGCTAATAAGAGATTGATCCAATATTTGAATCCGTGATCATATGACACCGAACTCTGCATATGAACGGTGCGTGCATCTATTTTGGAACGCAACTGCTCATGACTCTGTTGATAAGGTCCATTGTACCCCTCCATTCATAAATCCATTCTCTTTCCACAGAAACCTGGTATCTTTCTCTGAGAGAGACATTAGATACAGGGCTTTTTCCTCTAAAAATTTTAAAATTTACTCTGGTATAGCATAATGTAGTATAAAGATGTAAGACTCTTATTCTATGGAGGGCCACGTACAAATAAAAATAATTTGAAGCTAGACATGCAACAAAAAGGAAGTCATTAATTCATGTGTTTGGAGAGGGAGGGAGAAAAAGAAGAGGTTTGATTCATTTGTTTCTTAAACCGAGAGTATTGAACTTTGATGAGAATTGGAATGGGGGACATCTGAGTAAGCTCAAATGAAGCTGATAATTTTTTTTTTCTGGTAGTAGTTAATCTTGAACTTCCAGTGATGCTGAACCTTCCTAGCCACGAGCATAGTCTCTTACCCTGTCTGAAGAGCCTACCCCCTTTGGGCTTGGGCAGAAGGATGATTTAAGTAATAAAAAAATGGTTCTTTCCAGAATCACTTCTCTCCTCTCAGGCTGCACTACTGTCCTGAAACTAGATGAGTGCTCTTTGATTCTTCTTTTGGAATCTTCCGTTTAAGAGTTCCTGAGAGAAATTTAGATCCATGGATGTTTAGTCAAAACAATGTTCAAAGTCTTCTTGGAAAACTCATACTTAACATAATGTTGATTTATATGTGTCTTCAAATGCCTTGATAAGTAGGGGACATTTTGTTTTCTTTCCATTAAGATTATTTAAAGTTAATTTTTTTGCTGCCATTTTTACTATATCAATGGTTAAAGATATTTTCATTTTATTTAAGATTCAACACTTTTTTTTAAAGATATATTTACTTATTTTAGAGAGAGTGCAGGAGGGAGGGGCAGAGGGAGAGGGAGAGAGAAATTCAAGCCAGACATGGGGCTCAATCTCACAGCACTGAGATCACCACCCTGAACCGAAACCAAGAGTTGAACGCTCAACCAAGTGTGGCACCCAGGCATCTGATTCAACACTTACAATCTCCTAATGATTCATTTTTTAAAATTTTTATTTATTTTTTGATGTAAAGTTCAATGATTCATTAGTTGTGTATAACACCCAGTGCACCATGCAATACGTGCCCTCCTTACTACCCATCAACAGCCTATCCCAGTCCCCCACCCCCTCCCCTCTGAAGCCCTCAGTTTGTTTCCCAGAGGCCACAGTCTCTCATGCTTCATTCCCCCTTCTGATTACCCCCCCTTTCTTTATCCCTTTCTTCCCCTACCGACCTTCCTAGTTCTTATGTTCCATAGATGAGAGAAACCATATGATAATTGTCTTTCTCTGCTTGACTTATTTCACTTAGCATTATCTCCTCCAGTGCTGTCCATGTTGCAGCAAATGTTGAGAAATCGTTCTTTTTGATAGATGAGTAATATTCCATTGTATATATGGACCACAACTTCTTAATCCAGTCATCTGTTGAAGGGCATCTCGGCTCCTTCCACGATTGAGCTATTGTGGACAATGCTGCTATGAACATTGGGGTGCATATGGCCCTTCTCTTCTCTACGTCTGTATCTTTGGGGTAAATACCCAGTAGCGCAATGGCTGGATCATACGGTAGCTCAATTTTTAACTTTTTTAAGGGACCTCCACACTGTTTTCCAGAGTGGCTGTACCAACTTGCATTCCCACCAACAATGTAGGAGGGATCCCCTTTCTCCACATCCTCTCTAACAATTGTTGTTTCTTGCCTTGTCAATTTGGAAGAAACTCAAACACTTGGAAACTAAGAACCATCCTGCTCAAGAATGATTTGATAAACCAGGAAATCAAAAGTCAATTTAAACAATTTATGGAGACCAATGAGAATGAAAACACAATGGTCCAAAACCTATGGGACACTGCAAAGGCAGTCCTAAGGGGAAAATACATAGCCATCCAAGCCTCACTCAAAAGAATAGAAAAATCTAAAATGCAGTTTTTATATTCTCACCTCAAGAAGCTGGAACAGCAACAGAGGAACAAGCCTAATCCACACACGAGAAAGCGGTTGATCAAGATTAGAGCAGAGATCAATGAATTAGAAACCAGGAGCACAGTAGAGCAGATCAACAGAACTAGAAGCTGATTCTTTGGAAGAATAAATAAAATTGAAAAACCACTGGCAAGACTTATCCAAAAGAATAGAGAAAGGACCCAAATTAATAAAATTATGAATGAAAAGGGAGAGGTCACAACCAACACCAATGAAATTGGAAGGATTATTAGAAACTTTTATCAACAGCTTTATGCCAATAAATTAAGCGATCTGGAAGAGATGGAGGCCTTCCTGGAAACCTATAAGCTACCAAGACTGAAACAGGAAGAAACTGATTTTTTAAACAGACCAATTAATTATGAAGAGATTGAAACAGTGATTAAAAACCTTCCAAATAACAAAACTCCAGGCCCGGACGGTTTTCCTGGGGAATTCTACCAAACATTCAAAGAAGAAATAATACCTATTCTCCTAAAGCTATTTCAAAAAAATAGAAACAGAAGGAAAGCTACCAAACTCATTCTATGAGGCCAATATTACCTTGATCCCCAAACCAGGCAAAGACCCCATCAAAAAGGAGAATTACAGACTGATTTCCCTCATGAATATGGACACCAAAATTCTCAACAAGAATCTTGCTAATAGAATCCAACAGTACATTAAAAGGATTATCCATCATGACCAAGTGGGATTCATCCCTGGGATGCAAGGGTGGTTCAACATTCACGAATCTATCAGTGTGATAGATTTTATCAACAAGAAAAAAGCCAAAAATCACATGATCCTCTCAATAGATGCAGAAAAAGCATTTGACAAAATACAGCATCCTTTCCTGATTAAAACCCTTCAGAGTGTAGCGATAGAGGGTACATTGCTCAATCTCATAAAAACCATCTATGAAAAGCCTACGGCAAATATAATTCTCAATGGGGAAAAGCTGGAAGCCTTTCCCTTAAGATCAGGAACATGACAAGGATGCCCACTCTTGCCATTATTATTCAACATAGTACTAGAAGTCCTTGCAACAGCAATCAAACAACAAAAAGGGATAAAAGGTATCCTAATGATTCATTTTGAGTTTAAGACTTACCTAGCAATTCCCAGAGAGTCTAATATGTTCAACTATTTTCCAGAAGTATGATATCATTCACAAATACTGTGCATAGTAACGCTGAGCTCAAAATAATAAAAAATGACAGTGATAGCAATGACTGTTTATAAAATTATTGTGCCAAGATTTGCTAAACATGAAAGTCTTTTAAAAACTGTGTCCAATATATACAATGGAATATTACACAGCCATCAGAAAGGATGAATACCTACCATTTGCATTGGCATGGGTGGATCTGGAGGGGATTATGCTAAGTGAAATAAGTCAAGCAGAGAAAGACAATTATCATATGGTTTCATTCATAGGTGGAACATAAGGAATAGAGTAGAGGACCACAGGGGAAGGAGGGGAAAACTGAAAGGGGAGAAATCAGAGAGGGAGACGAACCATGAGAGACTGTGGACTCCGGGAAACAAACTGAGGCTTTCAGAGGGGAGGGGGATGGGGGATGGGGTAACCAGGTGATGGGTATTGAGGAGGGCATGTGTTATGATGAACACTGGGTCTTAAACGCAATTAATGAATCATTGAACACGACATCAAAAACTAATGATGTACAATACAGTGGCTAACTGAACATCATAATAAAAAAACTATGTCCAAGTTAGTTGGCATTTTAATTAAAACATGTACATTAGGTAGTTGTTTTTTAATGAAAGCATATAGTTAGCTGGCCACAATAATAATATGTATTACCACGCATTTCTAATAAGCTGGTATCAGAATTCTGCAGCTGGAGGAGTGTCTTCTGAGACACATTGGTAATTTAAAAATCAGAACAATAACTCGTCCCACTTGAATAGTTTTTACATAATGGTTTTCATGTAGGTTTCACATGTGATCCGCACACAGTCATACCAGGCTGGTACATTCGTCCGAATCTCACAGATGAAGGAAGAGGTGATGTGAAATCAGTGGAAACCAGTGGACCACACAGATGACAATAGGCAGGCTTCAGACCCATGCCACGTGTTAACACTACCATTTTTAATTCTTTTAACCCGTGTAACATTTCTAGACTGTTCTTTTGTTGTTATGATGCCTCTTTTTAAGAACTTAAAAATCTGATTTGTTTACAATGGTACCTTGACTGTGAACTTGTGACTTATCTATTCTCAGTTACATCACTCTTCTCTAAATATCTTTGTTCATTAGTGTTATTCAGCATTTTCAATATGCTTAGTAAGTTGTCCATCTCCCTGGTCTGGTTTCTTTCCCAGAATTGAACTTCGTGAAGTATTGAGCTAAGGTACTTGAGGGGGCACATGGTACAGTGCTTAGAGCATGGTGGGTTTATAATGTGTTTGAAGATAATCAATTACTATTGCAATGCTAGGTTCTTTTTTTTTTTAATAATAATTTTTTATTATGCAGTGCTAGGTTCTCACATGGATTTTAGTCCCCAGAGGTCACCTCCTAAGACTGACCCTACAGTTTAGGCATACTTCCACTAGGTGGCAGCAACATTCCATAGGAGGGTCTAAAGTAGTGGTCATCTGTGCAGATAATGATTGTTAATACAGTTATCTCGGTTATAATCATGCTGTTTGGGTTTTTAGAGGTCTTTCACTTTAGTTTTTTCTGTGTTAGAGTGAAAAACTGAGGCCCAGAGAGGTCAAGAACCTAGTTTCCCGCAGCAGAATGGAAATTGGAGCTCAGGTTGTATAGCTTCCAGTCTTTCCTTTTATGAATATATATTACATAAATATATATTATATATAAGTAAATCTATATATTTAAGACCTCTAAAACCTCTATATGTACTTTTGTCTTGTGTATTATCTTTGTTTGGGATGCCTGGTGAAAAGACTTTGGATCTATAAACGGTTGACATTTATACTCCTCACTAGAAGAAATACAAACCGAAATAACATTTCAAACTCCAATTTGAGAATCAAGATTGTGTTTTATTGCCAAGCACCTCTGGATTTTTCCCTGGGATTTCTTTGAAACAATTAACCTCATTAAAATAGTTATGCTAAAATAGTAAATGAACATGAGAACAAATCATATTTCAGGAGAAGCTATCTGCAAACTTTCAGATGCATAGAATCCTAGTGAGATAAATTTTGAGTTGAGTCTTAAAGAATTGCATCCTAAACATTTGTAATTCTATTTGAACTTTATTTTCTTTTATGTGCTGTTTGCCTTCATACTTTTGATGTTCACTTTAACTTTCTGCTTGAAATTCTTAAATTTAATCACACATGAGATCTGATATTTTAAAGTAGGGGTAATGAAAGTTTATGGTTATATCAAAGTAAATTTAATAAGGCAAATTTCCTTCCTCATTCTTAAATTTTTTATAGAATAGGTTGACAAATACATCAAATGTCCCCACCCTACATTTTCCTATCCAAAGCAGACATTGATAATATATAATTTGCCTTTTATTCTTGAGTTTCTCAGCGTTATTTTGCAGGTAATCATTATCACTATGATCAGAGTTGTCGTGATGGATGAAATCTATTACCATCCCCTATTATTAGCTTTTCTTTTCTTTAAAAAAATTTTTTTATTATGTACCAGCTTTTCTAATCCCAAGAAAATGTATAGATCATAATTAGGGATTTACCTTCTAAATTATCTGGGATCTTAATTCAGTATCAAAACACTTTTGTAGTTAGTTGGGCTTGACTCTCCTAGTTTTGGGATCTCCTGGGCTGGTATGTCCCCAATATTATTCAAAATGCTTCTCTTTAAATGGAGAACTTCCTTGACTTTTCTCCTTCACAGTCTATTTTTGGAGTCACTTACCTCTCTTTCTTTCAATGATCTCAGTTGCTAAATTTCTTTCCCTAAATTCAGCCTGTTACCTTGTGTGTCAAGAATCTCAGTAATTATATTCTTTCATATAGAAGATATTTTTTTAATAATAATTTTTTATTATGTTATGTTAGTCACCATACAGTACATCCTTAGTTTTTGATGTAGTGTTCCATGATTCATTGTTTGCATATAATACCCAGTGCTCCATGCAATATGTGCCCTCCTTAAAACCCATCATGGGCCTATCCCAACCCCCCACCCTCCTACCCTCTGAAGCCCTCAGTTTGTTTCCCAGAGTCCATAGTCTCTCCTGATTCATTTCCCCCTGTTTACCCCCCCTTCATTCTTCCCTTCCTTCTCCTACTGATCTTCCTGCTATTTCTTATGTTCCATAAATGAGTGAAACCATATGATAATTGTCTTTCTCTGCTTGACTTATGTCACTTAACATAATCTCCAGTCCCATCCATGTTCCTGCAAATGTTGGGTAGGGTAATCGTTCTTTCTGATGGCTGAGTAATACTCCATTGTATATATGAACCACATCTTCTTAATCCAGTCATCTGTTGAAGGACATCTCGGCTCCTTCCATGATTTAGCTATTGTGGACAATGCTGCTATGAACATTGGGGTGCATATGGCCCTTCTCTTCAATTATTTTTGTCATTTAATCAATTTTTAAAAAAGATTTTATTTATTTGACAGAGAGAGAGATAGCCAGCGAGAGAGGGAACACAAGCAGGGGGAGTGGGAGAGGAAGAAGCAGGCTCCCAGCGGAGGAGCCTGATGTGGGGCTCGATCCCAGAACTCCAGGATAATGCCCTGAGCCGAAAGCAGACGCTTAACAACTGAACCACCCAGGCGCCCTATCATTTAATCAATTTTTATTTTCCGACTAAGGTTTGCTAACTTGATCTTCATGAAACAGATTAAATCCTTTTTGTAAACTTTATTCCTGTAGAAAAAGTTTCAAAAAACAGGAAATCAGTGTCTCAAAATTCTAGATTTTCAGAGCTTGAGGGATCCTTGGAAAGTGAGCTGAATTTACTCAGGCCAAGAGAGGTGGGGGAGGGGTTAATTGACTTGCCCACAGCCACATGTCCAGGTCATGGCAGTGCTGGAAGTAGCACCCAAAATATTAAAGGGCAGAGAAACTGTTTTCATCACAATAAAATGTCAAATAGATAGGAAAGAGGTCTTGGCCACAGCCCTAGAGACAGAGTTAATGACGTTATTACTCAACATTCATCGAGTGATTTCTATTCATCGGGCACTGTGCTAAGACATTCTTATTCATATCTCATTTCATTATCACAACAACCTTTTGAGATTGGTATTATAATTATTACACCAGTGTTATAAGGGAGAAAATTAAAAATTAAAAATTTGTGTATGTTTATATAGATAAAATGGCAGAGCCAGAATTTGAACCCAACTCTCTTGTGTGTGGTTTACTTTCAGTGAAGGGTCTCAAAGTGGAAGGCTGCCCACCAAAGCAAAAGGACGTCTTCCTGGACCCAGGAAAAGCTCAGAGGAGAATAAGGCAGGGGACTGTAAATAAGACTCTGGCAGTGGGTGATTGTCCCTGTCCTTATCACCCCAGAGAACAATTAGTGCTCAGAAATGTTTAGTTCTAATGATTGCTAGGCTTTTACTTTGGACCCAGGAGCGAGTGACAGGGCAGCCACATGGAGGAAAAGTGTGGCTACCCATGCCCATTAAAATAATGAACTCCCTAAGGCCATTTTGAAGACTTGGTAATAAAGGAGCAGGGATTCCAGAAGCAGATATTACTCTTCATATAAGGCCAAACTATAAAAAATTGACTGAACCAGAAACCAGGCATAGAGCAGTGGGAAATACAGATAAACTGAAGTTCGTAAAAAATGTTAGTGGAGGAAAGCAACCAATAATTCTTCCCTAGGATGAGATCTCAGGACTCTTCTGCCTGAAATCATTCAGTAAGTTCAGCTCCTTCCTTCCCACCTCATTCACCCAACAAATGACAATTATAACTTATAGCCTATTCCGCATTTCATCTGTAAAAGGGACAGAGTAAGTCTACCCGCTACCAGGGAGGATTAAATGAGTTAATATAAGTCGAGTCCTGAAAACAGTGCCTGGTACTCAATACGCCTTGAATACATGTTTGTGATTGTGTTATATATGGCGTATTATATTATTATAATTGGGCACACGTTATAAGCCAAACACTCTGCAAAGCTTCTGCAGATAAGCAGTGAAAAAATTCATTCATTCAACTAATACTTACTGTGCCTATGTCACAATCACTGTTCTAGGTTAGCGATAGGACAAATCAATAAATAGATCAATAAACAGATCTCCCAGCCTGCCTTTGAGTAGCTTACATTCTGGTAGGGAAGATTTCATTAAGATAAGAAACACCAAACTTATGTTATTTCCTCTTTGGTAGGTTCATAGATTGATGTCATAGTGAAGAGCTGTCTTGGCTTTTCTTGATTTTGGCCGCTCAGTCAGTGAGTGATAGTGGGGAGATTTAAAATTTTAGAAAACACAAAGCTAGGAGTAGTACGTACTTATTTTTAACAACTTAATTGGGATGTCTTTAACATATAGAAATTGTATATATTTAAAGTGTGCAACTTGATGTTTTTATATATATGTATACATTGTGAAAAGATCACCACAATCAAGCTAAATAACTTATCTGTCATCTCTATATAGTTACTCTTTGTGTGTGCGTGTGTGCGCGCCCGTGCATGTGTTTTGAGATTTAAGATCTATCCTCTTAGAACCTTCAAATATACAACAAAGTAATGTCAGCTGTTGTTACCGTGCTGTTCATTAGACATCCAAAACTTATTTATCCTGAATAACTGAAACTTTGGACCTTTTGACCAACATTTCCCCATTCCTGCTCAACCCCCAACTACCATTCTACTCTACTTTTATGAGTTTGACTTTTTAGATTCCACGTATAAGTGAGATCATGCAGAACTTATCCCTCTGTGTCTGGCTTATTTCGCTTAGCATAAAGTCCTCCGAATTCATCCATGTCATTGCAAATGACAAGATTTCCTACTTTTTAAATGACTGAATAATATTCCATTCTCTCTCTCTCATCTATCATCATCGTCATTATCACCACCACCATCATCATCACCATCATCTACCTCAAGTTGTCTTTTTTTTTTTTTTTAAGATTTTATTTGTTCATTTGATAGAGAGCACAAGCAGGGGGAGGGGGAAAGGGAGAAGCAGGCTCCCCACTGAGCCCGGAGCTCAATGTAGGTCTCGATCCCAGGACCCTGGCTGGGATCATGACCTGAGCTGAAGGCAGACACTTAACTGACTGAGCCATCCATGCACTCTATCTCGAGTTTTCTTTATGCATTCATCCATTGATGGATGTTTAGGTTGTTTCCATATCTTGACTACTATGAATAATGCCACAATAAACATGGAAGTGAAACTATCTCTTCAAGATATTGACTTCATTTTCTTTGGATAAATACCCAGAAGTAGGATTGCTGAATCATACGGTAGTTCTATTTTTAATTTTTTGAGGAGCCTCCATAGTGTTTGTCATAATGATTGCAGCAATTTACATTCCCACCCACAGTGCACAACACTTTTCTCTATATCCTCACCAACACTTATCTTTTGTCTTTTTAATAATAGCCGTCCTAACAGATGTGAGATGATAGCTCATTGTGGTTTTGATTTGCATTTCCCTGAAGATTAGTGATGTTGAGCAGTAGAACTTCTTGTAGAACAGTTTTTAATATGATGAATGATAGCGAAACACAATCAGATAGTTGCAGTTGGTTGCAAACATGCATGGGTAGTCAAATTCCATAAAATGATAAAATTCAGCAACTTTCATTTTACCCCTGAGTCTTCCCCAGGGTACTTCTGCCTTTTCATACCCATCCCATTTATATTTCCTCATTTTGAACTTATATCAGTGCCAGCTTATCTTTCTTAATGTAAAATGTATATGGGCTTCCCTGTCTTAAAAATGATAATCTAGTCTGGCCTGATGACATCAAGGTTGTCCCATGCCTATCCTTAAATGTTATCCTTAAATATCGAATGAGCCCTTTCCAGCTTTTCTTGCTCAGAAAATACTGGTTTCTTTTTGTTCTTGACCACCATGGCTCATCCAATTTCAGTCAACTTTGGTGTTGTTCCACCATTCCTCCAACCATGGAGATATTATTCACAGCCCTTCTATCCCATAATGGTGCTGGTTGTGTTCATCCAAATTTTGGTCTTTTTATGCATTTTATGCAGTTACTTGTGTAAAAACTTATTCTATAATTACAAAAAATTTTCTAGTTCTAAGCATATATGCGATTTATATAATATATGTGTATATTTTTTCTCTTAGTTTTCTAACCCGAAAGAATGGATTATCTTCATTATGGGTTAGAGTTGCTCCCTCAAATGGAATATGTCAAATATTATAGCCTGTTGTGTTTAGCTCCTTTTCCAGATTCTTATACTAAAGATATATAAAATACAAGAAATTCCTAATGTTATTGTTAATCTGGGTTTATATTTTCAAGTCAGAAAGTCTAAAAAACCATAAGAAACCTAAATCTAAAGAAACCTTGAGACTCATCTGACTCAAGCTTCCCATTTTTCAGTTGAGAAAATGAGAATCTGGAGAGGTGAAGTCACTTTTCCACAATCCCTTGGGAGTTAGGAATAGAGCTGAGGACAAAACCCAGATTACTGACTCCCAGTCACTCGCTACTCCATTAGACAGACCCTCTTCTAATCAGCAAGATATATAGCATACAGATTTTAAATAGTGCCAAGAAATTATCATGGGCGGACTTCCTCCAAGAAGAAGGCATAGCAGGTGGCTGTGATGTTAAGTTGGTGTTAATTGTTTACATGATCTTCCAGGAAATACCCACTCATATAATGACAAACATAATCAAACATAAATGATCACAGGATTGTTTCTTTCCTTTATGCAGGAAGTAGGTCTATGGTTATAGGAAGGAACAACACAATTGTGACAAAATTCATCCTCCTGGGATTTTCAGACCATCTGCAAATGAAGCTTTTCCTTTCTGTGTTATTTCTGGGGATTTATCTCCTGACCTTAGCCTGGAACCTGAGCCTCATTGTCCTCATCAGGATGGACTCCCACCTGCACACGCCCATGTATTTCTTCCTCAGTAACCTATCCTTCCTAGACATCTGCTATGTGTCCTCCACAACTCCCAAGATGCTCTTTGACCTCATCACAGGGCAGAAAACAATTTCCTTTGTTGGCTGTGCCACACAGTACTTTGTGTTCTGTGGAATGGGGCTGACTGAATGCTTTCTTTTGGCCGCCATGGCATATGACCGCTATGCTGCAATCTGTAACCCATTGCTCTACACAGCTCTCATTTCCCATACACTTTGTTTAAAGATGGTGGCTGGGGCCTACATGGGTGGATTCCTCAGTTCTTTGATTGAAACATACTCTGTCTACCAGCATGATTTCTGTGGGCCCAACATGATCGACCACTTCTTCTGTGACCTTCCTCCAGTTCTGGTTCTGTCATGCTCTGATACCTTTACCAGCCAAGTGGTGAACTTCATTGTGGGTGTTGTTGTTGGAATGATGTCTGTCCTTGTGATCCTCATCTCTTATGGTTACATTGTTGCTGCTGTCCTGAAGATCAGCTCAGTTAAAGGTAGGACCAAAGCCTTCAGCACCTGTGCCTCTCACCTGACTGCTGTGACTCTTTTCTATGGTTCTGGTCTCTTCATGTACATGCGACCCAGTTCTAGCTACTCCCTAAACCGGGACAAGGTGGTGTCCATATTCTATGCTCTGGTGATCCCTATGGTGAATCCTATCATCTACAGTCTTAGAAATAAGGAGATTAAAAATGCCATGAAGAAAGTTGTGCTGGAGCATGTGCTTTCTCATGGGCCTTTGTTTTTCTGACCCAAAGCTAATGTTAACAAAGAGGCTGTGAGCTGGGTAAATTGTGCAGATTTTCATGTAGTTTTGGACTAGTTGATTTACACAATGATTTGTGTTGACTAGACTTTTTCCCCCTTTCCAATATTCCCCGAATTAGTTTACCTATTGGTTATGGGAAAACGGTTTGGCCATTATTGGTTTCTAGAATGAATAGCATTGCATATACTAAGATTATAAATGCTCAATTTAGAAGAAAACTTCACCATGACAAAGACTGAACAACCAGGAATATCAAAATAGAGTTTGTGTCTGTAAGAGGAAAACACTGAAAAGAATGTTAGTCTAGCATTCAGGATGGTGATTTTTAAGGTAGTTTAGGGATATATAGCATAATAACCTGAGGAGTGGGACACTTTTTCTAAAAACAGTTGACTTTCCCTCTTATGTAATTTAACATGCTTCCTTTATGGCATGCGAGCACCACAAGGCAGATACCCTCTCCGGTTTGAGAATCCAGCTATTGTGAGCCACTGTGGGTGATGGGGGTATAGAACTGACTCCTTAAATATGTTAAGGTAAAAGAGATAAAAAACCTCTGATTAGGACCTCAGTGACTGAACAACCTCATGGCTATTTCAATCAGCTATACAAAGAGCAGTCCCTGAGATGATTTAAGTAAAGCCAGGGATTTGTCATTTTAGTCCAAAGTAACTGCTTTCCAGCCAACACTCAAAGTTTCTTAGGAATCTATAGAAGAGGAGCATACTGTCATTTGGGGGAAAGGTTCTATGTTTTCACCAGTTTTGTGATAAGTTCTAGGATGGAATTTAGCCTAGGAATTGAAGAGAGTGATTTTTCTCCTCCATATTATCTCGGAACTTGTTATGTGTCCTTGAACCACCAGTAAACAACTGGCATACATATATTCAGCTGTACCTACACTTGGTTGGTCATAAGTGAATAAATAAGTATCTCCCTGTATGTCCTTGGACAAGTTACTTGGGCTCTGTGTGCCTTAGTTACTTATCTATAAAATAGGAATAATAATAGTAATTATCTCATTGGCTTATTGTGATGAATTAAATGACTCAGTATATACGAGCGCTTAGAATAGTGCTGGTGGATAGCAAACGCTTAAGAGGTGAGTATTATTATTATTAAATAATATTTATTTATCACCATTTGAGCCAAAGAAATAGAAGGTATTTCCCCAGTTTGGTAAAAAATGTGATCTTTGTGATAGCTTTGATACATTGGAAAGTGGGTCAGCAGAGACTAGAGAGAAAGTTGTTCAGGTATTTATTAGGTATTCTTAAGTCATCAGACCTGCCATTATTAATCTCATGTCCACCACTTTATAGGTAGGTGGCCTTATGCAAGTTACTTACAAGCTCCATTTTTTCTCATCTGTACAATGAGGATAATAATTGTATCTACCTCACAGAATTGACGCAACAACTGAGAATACACATGAAAAGAGCTTAGCTTAGTGCCTGGTGTATTGTAATACTTAATAAATGTTAGCTCATATTATTAGTCAATTTTGTATGAATCAAGTGAAATCCAGGTTAATGTGCTAAAAAAAGGCAAATTAGATAGCTTTGGGATATCTACTCAAACTGAACATAATAGTCTCACTTAAAAGGCATGCCTGTACCTCTCACCTCTGCTGCTTCTTCTGCATATAGGAAGCAGTCATTAGGAAAATGGAAAGAACTCAAGTTCATAGAAGTGGCCACACATGGAAATGCTACCTTTGTGCCAACTCTTACCAGCTACCTGGACACTTTGCCTTTCCTTATAGCCAGTTTTCCCCTCCACCTTTCCTTCTCTGGACTCTAGTTTACTGAGATCTTACCTTTCAATTTACCTTTGGTAGCTAATCTTAAATTCTCCTAATGCCAAAAGTCTTTGGAACAAAATGAACAAACAAATAAAGGAAAATATGCTTCATGCTTTGGGCTTACATGGAGCTGTCACTGGTCTATCTATTATCATCTCTAAATTTTTTTGAACAAAGATTCTGAATATAAGATCTTTAGAAAAATATCTCTTGTTCAGCCACATACGTGTTCGCTGCTAATGGAAATTTTCTCCTTGCATTGAGAAGATACAACGTACTTTTGCAGTTTCCCCAATTACCAAAGAGAAAATAACGATCATTAATAATTGTTAAATATAGTGCATAATGTGGGGTTTGGTCATGAGACTTGAATAAGCCAAAAATGATCTGGGGTTTATAGTAAGCCACATTTAAATAAAGCTTCCTAAATAAGTACATTTATTATGGGGCATATAAATAGACATATATTAAACAATATTTTTGGCACTAAAAGAATCAGGCATTTTATAGCTCGTTGAAGCAAGACAAGGTACAGCTGTCCCGGGGAGGTGGGTGGGCAGATAGCTGGAGATGAATTCACTTTAGTAAAATTAGCATAATCCAGGGTGTGTCACTCATCTTTGCAACCTCTGATGATTTTTTTCAGATGGACTGAAGTTACCAAGCTCAGAATAGCTAACTGCATAAGCCAGATGCCATTTTTAGTTTTCATGGAAGAACAAAACTGCCAAGCTTGTACTTGTGCTAGTGGCACAATTCTTTGACTTGCTGAGGAAATCACATAGAAAAACAAATTACAATCGAAAGTCTATTTGGAGAGAAAGTGGGTAATGTGTGTCAGTGCCACGTATGCCCAACTACAGAGTCAAGACAGGCTGAGGCTCTGGGCCAGGGCACTGACACGTTCTCTCCCCAAGTATTCATCCTCTTCTCTTCTAAGTGACCATCTTCCCATCTAATCACTATATTCACAGATCAATTAATAGACAAAATTTCCTTCTTTGGTTGTAGGAAATATTTTGTCTCTAAAATGCCTCTGTTACACATTTTATTTATTACGATCTGATTTTGTGGTTTAATTTTTATTTTATTTTTTTAATTTACTTTTTTAAAAAGATTTTATTTATTTGACAGAGATAGAGACAGCCAGGGAGAGAGGGAACACAAGCAGGGGGAGTGGGAGAGGAAGAAGCAGGCTCATAGCAGAAGAGCCTGATGTGGGGCTCGATCCCAGATCGCCGGGATCACGCCCTGAGCCGAAGTCAGACGCTTAACCGCTGTGCCACCCAGGCGCCCCTGTGGTTTAATTTTTAGAGTTTTCAGAAGCCTGGTTATTGTCCCTATCTACCACCTACATTCCCCTAATTTTTTGGTAGGTATAAATGACTACTCTCTGATTTGCTCACTCACTCACTCACTCACTCACATACTCAGGAATTAGAGACTGATGCATTAAACAGGTTCTGATGAGAATTTAAACTTTTTCCCTAAAGACCAACAGTTTCATGTTTCTAGTCATGAATCTAGAGAAATCCAGAGCTTGCCTATTCCGTGATCATCCACGCAAACGAGGAAACACTTGCAATTCACTTCCCTGTATCCAGATAACTGATTTGGATCTCTCTGACCTACATTTGATCTGGGAGAGCCTAAATGTCTTGCATATACGAAGATGTACATGTGTTCCAGCATTCTCCCATCAGCTTGATCTATGACTACCTTCCTTGAATTCTTGGTGGGTCTCCTTGTCTGTAACATCTCCTAAATAACTCGGGAAAATAAACCAACTGTTTATATGTAAACTTCATGGCTTTTATTCCATTGCCACCCTTCTCATGCTTTCCTTTCCCCTTCTAACGCTGGTCAAGACCTTCTGTGTGCAATGCTGCTATGGCTACAGCTAGGGGTGAGATTCCCCACTTTCCTACAAGTAAAGAAATAGCCATAGCAGGCACCCGCAATCGCGGCTTGGAACTTTTATCAAGGATGTGGCAGCATCTCCCTTCCATTTTGCCAGACTAGATGAAAGACAGATAAACCTCCCACTTTGGCGGGACCACACTCTAGAACTAGACAGGCATTTTGGACCCAGGGAGACCCCATGGAGGAACAGGCTTCATCTCTCTCTCGAAACAAATTTTCTTCTGAAATAGAGTCATGGTGTTAGATTGGACTTAAATGTCAACGTAAATAGAAAAACTGGCATGTGTAAAGTATCACGTTGATATTGTATGAAATATTCTTGTTCTAATAAAACCTCTTTCTTATGCAAAGGAAGGCTGGGTGGTTTTCATCTTAAAAAATGCTTAAGGAACAAAATTATTGATGCACGTGGACCAGAGGGAGGAAGTCCCTATATTAGACATCCACTGAAACTCATAGTTCATTTTCTAACAACCCAAAGGTAAGGAAGTAGCCTGGCAGGAATCATCTCACCCTTCAACTTGACCCTCAGTCTAGAATACAATTGGAGATAAGGTCTGGGGCTGAGCTGCAACTGGGAGTTGTCCATGAACTTTATCAAAAAGAGGTGGGTTCTGAGAAGTCCTGCATCTCAGGGAACCTACCTGTCCAACCTTCCTTTACACATTTCATGCATCCTGTTACAGATAGTCTTTATAATTTGCTGTCTTATCTGTACCATCTGGTCTAGAAACCACTTTTTTCCTGCCGTCCTTCTTTTTACCAGAAGTTAAACCAGAAGGTTTAACACTTTTGGTGTCTGTGGCTGCCAGATCTCTGAAGGTTCTGGAATTGTTCTTCACACACTTGCCATCTCTGGCAGTTTTTCAACAGAAGGCCATGCATGAGATTTTCCTGTGTTAGCTAGTTAAGCATCTTTGATGAAGACACTAGTCTATTTTTTTTAAGATTTTATTTATTTGTTTATTTTTTAATTTATTTATCTATTTATTTAACTGAGAGAGAGAGAGAAAGAAAGAGGGAGAGCGTGCAAGCAGAGGGAGGGAGAGGCACAAGTAGAGTCCACACTGAGCATGGATCCTGAGCAGGGCTCAATCTCAGGACACTGAGATCATGACCTGAGCCAAAACCAACAGTCAGATGCTTGAGTCAGCCAGGTGCCCCGACAGTAGTCTTCTTTATTCATTCGATTTACCTTTATTTTACAATTATAATTAAGCATAATTCACTATTCCTTTTTGTTCTTTTTTTTTTCCTTTTGGTATTCAGCATGTGTCCTTTTTAAAACTTATTTTAAAAAATTTTAATTGAAATATACTTGACATAACATTGTGTTAAAATGTACGTGTTGATTTGATACACTTTTTTTAATTTTAATTTTTTATTATAATCATATTTTTTATTATATTATGTTAGTCACCATACAGTACATCCCCGGTTTTTGATGTAAAGTTCAATGATTCATTAGTTGCGTATAACACCCAGTGCACCATGCAATACGTGCCCTCCTTACTACCCATCACCAGTCTATCCCATTCCCCCACCCCCCTCCCCTCTGAAGCCCTCAGTTTGTTTCTCAGAGTCCACAGTCTCTCATGCTTCATTCCCCCTTCTGATTACCCCCCTTTCTTTATCCCTTTCTTCTACCAATCTTCCTAGTTCTTATGTTCCATAAATGAGTGAAACCATATGATAATTGTCTTTCTCTGCTTGACTTATTTCACTTAGCATAATCTACTCCAGTCCCGTCCATGTTGTAGCAAATGTTGTGTAATCGTTCTTTCTGATGGCTGAGTAATATTCCATTGTACATATGGACCACATCTTCTTAATCCAGTCATCTGTTGAAGGGCATCTTGGCTCCTTCCAGGATTTAGCTATTGTGGGCAATGCTGCTATGAACATTGGGGTGCATATGGCCCTTCTCTTTGCTATGTCTGTATCTTTGGGGTAAATACCCAGTAGTGCAGTGGCTGGATCATAGGGTAGCTAATTTTTAACTTTTTAAGGGACCTCCATCCACACTGTTTTCCAGAGTGGCTGTTACCAACTTGCATTCCCACCAACAATGTAGGAGGGATCCCCTTTCTCCACATCCTGTCTCCAGCAATTGTTGTTTCTTGCCTTGTCAATTTTTGCCATTCTAACTGGCGTAAGGTGGTATCTCAATGTGGTTTTGATTTGAATTTCCCTGATGGCTAATGATTTTGAACATTTTTTCATGTGTCTGTTAGCCATTTGTATGTCTTGATTGGAAAAATGTCTGTTCATATCTTCTGCCCATTTTTTGATTTGTTTATTTGTTTCTCGTGTTTTGAGTTTGAGAAGTTCTTTGTAGATCTTGGATATCAGTCTTTTATCTGTAGTGTCATTTGCAAATATATTCTCCCATTCCGTGGGCTGCCACTTAGTTTTTTTGACTGTTTCCTTGGCTGTGCAGAAGCTTTTTATCTTGATGAAGTCCCACACGTTCATTTTATCTTTTGTTTCTCTTGCCTTTGGGGATGTGTCATGAAAAAGGTTGCTGTGGCCAATGTCTTAGTGGTTGCTGCCTATGCTCTCCTCTAGGGTTTTGATGGATTCCTGTCTCACATCGAGGTCTTTCATCCATTTGGAGTTTATCTTTGTGTATGGTGTGAGAGAGTGGTCAAGTTTCATTCTTTTGCATGTAGCTATCCAATTTTCCCAGCACCATATTGAAGAGACTGTCTTTTTTCCACTGGATGTTTTTTCCTGTTTTATCAAAGATTAGTTGCCCAAAGAGCCGAGGGTCCATTTCTGGGTTCTCTCTTCTGTTCCATTGGTCTATGTGTCTGTTTTTGTGCCGGTACCATGCTGTCTTTGTGATCACAGCTTTGTAGTACAGCTCGAAATCCGGCATTGTGATGCCCCCAGCTTTGTTTTTCCTTTTCAGCAAGTCCTTAGCAATTCGTGGCCTTTTCTGCTTCCACAAAAATTTAACTGCTGTTTGTTCCAGTTCTTTGAAAAATGTCATTGGTATTTTGATTGGGATCGCATTGAAAGTGTAGATTGCTCTGGGTAGCATGGACATTTTAACTATGTTAATTCTTCCAATCCATGAGCATGGAATATTTTTCCATCTTTTTGTGTCTTCTTTAATGTCTTTCAAGAGTGATTTGTAGTTTCTAGAATATAGATCCTTTACATCTCTGGTTAAGTTAATTCCAAGATAATGTATGATTTTTGGTGCTATTGTAAATGGGATGGATTCTCTAATTTCTCTTTCTTCAATCTCATTGTTCGTGTATAGAAATGCAACTGATTTCTGAGCATTGATTTTGTATCCTGCCACATTACTGAATTGCTCTATAACTTCTAGTAGTTTGGGGGTGGATTCTTTTGGGTTTTCCATATAGAGTAATACATGTTTTTTAAAGACTTATTTATATTAGAGAGAGAGAGCGTGCGCGCACACCAGCACACAGGGGTGGGGCAGAGTGAGAGAGAAGGAGAGAAGCAGACTCCCCGCTGAGCATGGAGTCTGACGCAGGGCTCAATCTCACTACCCTGAGATCATGACGCTGAGATCATGACCTGAGTCTAAATCAAGAGTCAGATGCTCAACCTACTGAGCCACCCTGGGGGATGGTTTGATGCATTTATATATTTGATACATTTATGTATTTTGATGTGATTGCCACTGTAGCAGAGTTAGCACCTCTATCACATCACATAATTACCATTTCTTATTTGTGGTTGGAATAATTTAAGATCTAGTCTCTTAGCAAGTTTGATGATTATAATACAATATTGCCTATATTCATTACACTTTGCATTAGGTCTCTAAGATTTATTTACCACTAGTTGCAAGTTTTTACTCTGTTTTTATGAGTTCGGCTTTTTTAGATTCCACACATGTTATGTAGTATTTGTCTTTCTTTGTCTGACTTATCTCACTTAGCATGTCCTCAAGGGCCATCCATTTCATCTCAAGTGGTGGATTTCCTTCTTTCTCATGGCTAAATAATATTCCTGTGTGTGTGCGTGTGTGTGTGTGTGTGTGTGTGTGTGTGTGAGAGAGAGAGAGAGAGAGAGATACATCACATTTTATCTATTCATACATTGATGGGCACTCAGGTTATTTCCATATCTTAGCTATTGTAAATAATGCTACAATAAACATGGAAGTGCAGATATCTCTTTGATACTCTGTTTTCATTTCCTTTGGGTGGGGTGTATACCCAGGAGTGAATCACTGGACTGTATGGTATTTCTATTTTTAATTTTTTGAGGAAACTCCATGCTGTTTTTATAGTGGCTGCACCAATTCGCATTCCCATCAACCACCGAAGAGGGTTCCCTTTTGTCCACATCCTCACCTAAACTGGTTATCTCTTATCTTCTTGATGGTGGCCATTCTAACAGGAGGTGATGTGTCATTGTGGTTTTAATTTGCATTTCCCTGATGATTAGTGAGGTTGAGCATCTTTTCATGTAGCTGTTAGCCATTTAGATATTTTCAGCATATGTCCTTTAAACTGAGTTTGATGGTGTCCTTTCTCTACCACCACATGGTAGACTTTCACTTGCAGGAGTTAGAAGGGTTCAGAGTAGAAAGGAGAGGAATCTCAATTCAGTGAATCTTTCTGTGACTTTGTGTACCTGCTTGGGTTCCAAAGAGCTAGGGAAAGACTGCCCCGCTCTCACACCTTGCCATCTTGGCTTCTATCATTTACATTAACAGGACTGTCAGTGTTCCAGTATGTGAATAATGCCTGGCACATTGTACGCACTTAATAGTTGTCAGAAGAATTAACCTTAGTATTTTTTTTAAAAAAGATTTTATTTATTTGACAGAGAGTGAGGCAGCGAGAGAGGGAACACAAGCAGGGGGAGTGGGAGAGGGAGAAGCAGGCTTCCTGCTGAGCAGGGAGCCCAATGGGGGGCTCGATCCCCCAACGCTGGGATCATGACCTGAGCCAAAGGCAGACGCTTAAGGACTGAGCCACCCAGGCCCTCCAACCTTAGTATTTTAGTACAAATCTTAGTATTTTCGTCCTTTCTCTCCTGCCCCCCCCCCCACTGTATTTTATTCCCTTTGGGAGTCTTATCACACTTTAATTCGGGAGAGGCATTCCTAGACTTCTCAGGGACTTCAAATTTGGCCTATCTCAAGAAGATGTGAGGGGATTTCTATTTACTCCTTAAAGTGGCGCTCTCATATGGTCATGGCCCAGGCTTTGACTTCTGGACACTCAATCTTAACTGTGCATTTGTGTTAAGATTTTATTCTTAAGATGACACCACATTAAATATTCTTAGCCCACGCCTTCGAACTCCAGTCATTGCAGCGGGCATGCCCTGGAGCTGCGAGCCTCCTTGCCCGCCGCGTCCCCAGGCTCCAGCTCAGCCAAGAAAGGAGGGCACCACACGGCCAGTCGTGTGCAAGTGCTGAGGTGGTCTCAGCACGCCAGGCCGGCATCACGGGGCCTCGACTTCCTGGCCTGCGGCGTCACTCCAGAATCTCAAAGCCCCTCAACGCTCTGTTGCAGCATGATGACGTCGCTTCTCCCAGTTCACTAGGTCCACCCTCTTTTTCCGAGTCAATTTTTTTTTTTTTAAAGATTTTATTTATTCCACAGAGATAGAGACAGCCAGCGAGAGAGGGAACACAGGCAGGGGGCGTGGGAGAGGAAGAAGCAGGCTCATAGCAGAAGAGCCTGATATGGGGCTCAATCCCATAACGCCCAGATCACGCCCTGAGCCAAAGGCAGACGCTTAACCGCTGTGCCATCCAGACGCCCCTCCGAGTCAATTTCTGCATGTCCTCCAGGGTGACCCCAGCCCCAGAGGGCCGCAGCACAGCGTGAGGCGTCCCGCCTCTCAGGCTGTCGCGAGTCACAGCGCACACGCCACGCTCCCTGCACGTGATGAGCCCCACGCGGCCTGAAACGCGGGGAAGCGCATGAGCGTCAGGTCTGACATGCGCAGTGGCTTCCCCGACGCAGAACAGGTCACGGTGCGCGAGGGTGTTTCCGGCGTGGTAGGCTTGGTCTCGGCGTCAGCCACAGGGTCCGGCCCGCGCTTTGTCCTTGTCTTTTCCTGCGCTGGGCCCGTGTGGGGCATCCCCTGGGCCATTCCTGGGGCGGCCTCGGGCGTGAGGGGTTGTGGGTCCTGCTCCTAGGGGCCGCCTCTGTCTCCAGGAAGCGGGCACCTGGTTCTGCTCCCCGGCTGCGCAGCTCTTCACGCTCGTCACGCCGGGCTCACCGCTGCTTCTCTAGGCCTTCATCTGCCCAGCGATCTCCTCCCTCTGGAGCGAAATGTTCTCCAGGACTGCCTACCGCTCGTACAGGAGGTCGTCTGGGGTGACGACGGACCCAGGCAGGTCTGTGGCCTGAACGGCATCCCGGCTCCGTGGGGCGGGCGTTCGGGTCCTGGAGCTTGAGGCCGGTGCCCGTCTTCTCACCACAGGTGTAGACGTCCACGCTGGAACGGTTCTTGAGGGCGTGTCATCCTCTCAGACGGCGCCCTGTTCCTTCCTTGCTTCTTCAACTGCGCCGGTATTTTGGTTCCTAAGACCGAGTTGTTACTCAGCACGTAAGTCAGTAAAGTATTTAACAAAAAATAAGAGCAGTAATTCATGTGGCAGGTAAATTCTCAGTAGACTGGTTTTGAGGGAAATGTGGTTATCATGACTTTTTAATTTTTAGGCTGTACTACATTGTAACAACATTTACTTTTTTGTTTTAAAAAGAATTGGTCTCATAGTGAATTGAAACTGCGATTCAGTAGGTGTTGTTTTACAGATCAGTTAAAATGTAGTGAAATGATTTATTTTGGTTTCTATGTGTGGGATACAGAATTTCTCAGTTTTTCAGTCAACACATATTGAAATTTAAGTTTTAAATTATAGCCTAATTATAGTTTTGGAATGAAAGCAAAATGTGATTTTATCATATCTTAACTGTATATATATTTATATTTATATTTTACTTAGATAGAAGGCCCTAAACATTAAAAAATGTGGTTGTAACAGTAGGCTGTAGACATTAGTAAAATAACAGTATAAGGTAGTTACCTTTTTATGAGTAAGGGTGCTGAGTAGAAATTAGGATAAAAATGAATTCGATTAAAAATATATAAACATACAAATAAAAAGTTTCATTTCAAAGGTAATAAAGGGAAATTAAAAGTTTTCTTTTTTACCTAATGAAATATCAGTGAAAAATGTTAAAATAATTTTTAAATTGCATTATCTGAACACTGGGGAAAATACCATGGACAATGGTATATAGTCAGATATTTCTACTGCAAATATAAAATGGCTTAAGAAATTTGAAAATAGGGGTGCCTGGGTGGCTCAGTTGGTTGTGTCTGACTCTTGATTTCAGCTCAGGTCTTGATCTCAGGGTTGTGAGCTCAAGCCCTGCATTGGGCTCGGTGCTGGGCTTGGATCCTACTTAAAAAAAATTTTTTTTTGAAAATATGTGGGCAAACATAATGGGCTGAATCCGTACATTTGCCTTTACTCCTTCCTAGAGCCTGCCTAAAATGACAATAAAGGTTTTTTTTTAACCCATAAAATCACTAAGAAATGTAAAGTAGGATAAATGACAACAGAAGCTGAAGCTGGAAGCTGATCTATGAGGAATAACCAACTCAGATTCAAGAAATCAGGAAGCTGTGGGTCCTAGGTATGTGGGGCAGGAAAGCCAAGAAGCAGCAAATTGATTTCCATTGCACAACCCTCAGAAGGATCAGGAATTGTAGGCACTAGGCACCTGTGTAGCGGGTGGGGCTTAGAACTGGAGATTTGATTGAAAATCTATTAAAAGTAACTAGACTTCTAGACCAGCCTGTCCCCTCCTCTTGCATACAGGAAATTCCACCTGTCCCCACCATTCCTCCTTTCCTCTAGTAGATTATTGGAAGTTTCTTCTCTGGAGAATTAAATCAAGATACATGGGCCCAGGGCCATCAGATATATCTATGGGTGAATGATAAAAACAGAGGGATGAAGTAATATCTAAGTAGTGAAGATTCTTCAGTGCAGGGAGTGCAGTGCACTAATATCTGTGCAGGGAGATTCTGCACTGCACACCTGCTCCATTCACTTACTCAACTTTCAAAATACTCCTAGCTAGGTTGTTATCTTCTGGGTACGATACTGGAGAATTCTGGGTAGAAAAAAACCTGCCCATGATTACAGCAGAGGTTTATCAGATCAGTTGAGAAGTGCTCCCCAGATGCCTAGCAGGTAGCCCAACAGAGGGGAGTCTCTGGTCATAAACACCAAACCTCAAATCTTGCTTTTTAGTACCTCTCAGAGGCTATAAAGGAGTCAAAGTCATCAGTTTCTGGATAAAAGCAAGCCCGGAACATGCTCCATGGTAGCTTCCCAGAGACTGTGCAAGACTTCAGAAATGATGGCTATTGTGTGTGTCGGTGGCAAGACCCAGGTCCCAGAGGTCTGAGCCTCTCAGGGATTCTAGTACAATTTGTTGACCAGGGAGCAGAACCACCACCGGACTGGGGGTACCATGGAGACTCAGTACAACCAAGAGAATTTAAAGAAAAATTTTAAAAGATATTTTTTCATATAAGAGGCTATGGACTAATTTCATACATATTACATCACTATTTATACAGTACCTTACACTTCATGTCATTTAGATTTGATTTTTTTCTGTTACCATATAAAGATGGCAGGTGAGAAATTATATTGCAGATATTACAGAAAGAACCTTTGGGCACATAGAGGTCGGCCACAGTCTTCCCACTGTACAGGAACATACATGGTTCTTTCTGACCAGAAACATGACCTCTATTGTGTGCCCATGGTGCCCACATTCTATACTTTTGGTGTTACACCTTTAAAACTATCTTAAGAACCTGCTCATGTTAAGGATTAAGTTATTGAAGTTCTTANCAGGGGGGGGGGGGAAATATAACGACTAATCTATCAGCAAGAGTTAAATAATTAATTCATTGCCCATCCATCCCTTTCTCCCTAGAAGTGAGAATAGTTGAAGTAGATCAAACGAAGAATGGGACCTCATCTAAAACATCCCTGTATTCCTAGTAATTGGTAGGGTAGATGACTTTCATTTTCAAAAAACTAGAAACAAGCAAAAATGTTTGTGGGAATGATGTTAAGTAGATATTTTTAGTGAAGGATTAGTAATGCAGCATAACATGTTGGAAAGAACTCCAAATCAGAACATAGAAATTACAATGACTATTAATAGAAGGCAGGCTTGTACCGAACCCCCTGGTGAGTGCTTTATGAGTATTATGCAATTTGCTTCTCTCTATGAAGACCTACTCTATGAAGTAGCTACTACTATCAGGCCCATTTTATGACAATCCTGAGGCTGGGAGAGGTGAATTTGCTCATGGTCACACAGTCATCAAGTGGAAGGGTCAGAATTCTACCCAGATTGGTTGATACCAATGCCCCAGGTTGTAACCATGATACCCATGCCCCAGGTTGTAACCATGGCAGGTCAGGTTAGTTTTATTGTTTTCCTTACTGCCTCAATTTCCTTGCTTACGCATAGGAAATAATGCCATGTCCGCCTCACAGGCTGCTGTCATGATTGGATCTGGTCAGATATTTGAGCAAATGCATGGATGTATATATATGAAATAAAAGTGCTTTGTACCCAAAGAAATGTTAACATATCTAATTTATTTTAATTAAGATATTTTGCCGGGGCGCCTGGGTGGCACAGCGGTTAAGCATCTGCCTTCGGCTCAGGGCGTGATTCCGGCGTTATGGGATCGAGCCCCACATCAGGCTCCTCCGCTATGAGCCTGCTTCTTCCTCTCCCACTCCCCCTGCTTGTGTTCCCTCTCTCGCTGGCTGTCTCTATCTCTGTCGAATAAATAAATAAAATTAAAAAAAAAAGATATTTTGCCAACTAGTATGTTACCAGTGTCATCTTGAGCAAATCTTTTAGCTCCTCTGGCTTTGGGTTCCTCACCTGGTAATTGAAGGTATTGGACTAGATGGTCCATAGGTCCTTTTCAACTTGAAGGACTCCAAGATCGTTAAAAGAAAAGCTGTAATTATGAGATCGTTAGGACCATGGGGAAATGGGGAATGGATCCAGAAGGGACATGGAAAAATGGGACATGAAATTAGCAGGGATAAAAACTCCATGACAACCGTGACTCCAGGGAACAAGTACCCAGAGGGTTTTCTCCCTCTAATTGTCTTTTCTCCTATTATCTCTTACCTTAACAATGACACATTTAAGAGGATCTCCAGTTGTGAGCATCTCTCTTAATCTGAGTGGACAGCCTATTTCATGGCCAAAGGCTCCCAACTTGCAGAGCAATAGAACCCACCTGGAATATTCCTTTGGAAAAGAAATAAGCAATTTCAGCCTTTGGCAAGAGCTCTGTTTTCTTGGGAAATCTGAGTCAACGTGAGAGGGCAAGATTTGGTGAGAACAGTGGATTCTGTGCTATCTTAATAGCCGTGTGATTCTTCCAGTAGGACCTGTGTGGAGCAAAGTTTACGGTCCTGAGTCTCTCCCATTTTTCACCTCTTCTCACTCCCACACCCTCCACTCTGGGCTCTTTCTTGGGTTCTCTTTCTCCTTGCTCAACTTCTCTGAACCTCATTGAAAAAGATTAATGCCTAATCTAAAATTTCAGGGATCATTCTGGGATGAGGGATGAATATTGAGTTCCAGTTCTGCAATTTCTTAAGGGTGTGACCTTGAGCTCTGTCACCTTCAGGTTTTTTTTTTCACCTGTAAAATTGGGGATAATGGGATTATTTAGAATCTAATGAGATGATGATTATAAAAGCTAACAAATTTTAGAAGTCAATAATTGAGCACTGAATTAAAAATAACAGTTCACTGACTTCAGAGGAATTTCCTAAGATCCCATATTCTTGTCTAGATTTTCCAATTTTATCCATTCCAAGGACACTTTGAATTTTCTTTTGTGTAAGGAATCTGTTGTTATATTAAGTTGATTTCCATGTTAATATATAGCTTTGATTGAAAATTTTTGAGTAGCAAAAGGCAAGCAGGTCACTAAATAATGATATAACAAGTACTCATGTACAATTCCATTGACCTTGTGAAATCTTCAAATGGCTCTCTGTGGTCATCTTTGGAGTCCCTGCAGGTCTGGAGGCACAGGTGTGGGTAACACAGATATTAGAGATGCCTCACTTCAAGGCATTGTTGGTCTGTCTCTTTTAACATTTTTTTTTCACTTACATTGTTCTTCTTCATTGCAACATTGGCTTTCTTTAGCTGATTTTGTACTCTGCACAACCTTACAAACTGGCCATGTCCTCAGTAGCCAGAATTGGAAAGGTTTTGATTAGGTAGATGCACATAGTAAAGTCTCTAGTTAATATTTACATCAGTCACCTTTTCTTTAAATTGTCTTGTGAAATGGTGGACACATGCAAAAACTTAATCAAAAAGTGAATTTTTCTCCTTTTCCTATAGCTTACTAAAGTTTAACAGGATACATTTTATCATGAATTAGTAAAACAATCCACAATTCCTCTTTTTTGGGAATGATGAGCCACATAAAATACCTTTACCTCTGGCTGCCTTTGTCACCAGAATGTAGTAAGAAAGTGAAGAGCTTTACTGCAAGTGATTGATCAGAAGCTTGACTTCTTTTCACTGAACTGATCAATTATGTCGGTGTATTGGGTGATGTTGTGCATGAGAGTTTATATTTTCCAAAATATTTTCATTGACTCCAACTCATCATGGATAAAATTGTGGAGAAATCATATTGGCAACACTTAAGGAGTCAACAGAGAGATTTCCAACCTCATAAAACCATGATTGAAATGAAATAAGATAATTTTAGTTTTGCATCCAAAAGGGGTGAAAGAACCATTGTTCAATATGTAGTTATTCAGTAACACAAATATTAGTATACAAGGTGCTTATCGTTAAGTAGTGAGGCATCTCCAGTAGAGCATGTACTGTGTAGAGCCTCGTGAGCTCAGAGTACCTGGTGGTGGTGGCACATAAAAAGGGACATGAGGAGTTTACAGTCCAGCTGACTGGGAGGTAACGGAGTAATCCGAGATAGAAATAAATACAGTCATTGCCTAACGATATTCTTGACTCTAGGCTTAGAGACCTTAGAAAATAATTGATCTAAAGAGCTCCTTGATATTTCACTATTAGTTTGCTTTTTCCTTCACAGAGAGGAATGATAATGGGGATGATAACTGCTAACATTTATTGAGCCCTTACTGTTTTAAGCCCTTTATGTCAACCAATCCTTGCAGCAACCCTCTGAGGTGATAAGTACTCTTAGTGCCATTTATAGATGAGGCAACTGAGGCACAGAGGGGTTTAATAACTTGCTAAGGATGACACAGCCAGTAGGTCAAAGCCAGGAAATTCTGAAAGTCTGTTCTCTCTGTGATTCTCTCTCTTTTTCAATTCCCCTCCTTCCCCTCTCCCTTGTGTCTTACACTGGGCTTACTTTTAAGGATTTATATATCTTAATAACTTTTCTTCCTATAAATATAATGTTTGTCAAAAATTGATCAAATACAGAGAGGCTTAAAGAAGGAAATCAAAATCATACCAGTCATTACTTCTGGTATTTTTAATTGTCTCCTGTGTTCATATGTGTGTGAGAGACAGAGACATAGAGACTGAGATACTATATAAAGCAGAAAAATTTTTCCTTCAGAAAGGTAGACTCATTTTGTACCCTCATCGGAAGTAAGTATGAGTGCCCCATCCCCTGATTCGTGCCTTTTTTATTAAAGGCATTACTACATTGTCTTTTTTATGCTTTGTGACTCTTTTTCCCTGATCCATTGTATTACAAAAAGTATTTTATTTACGTGGGTTTTTCTCACATAACCAAGTTTAAAATTGTTACATTTTTCTCTTCTAGTTTCTGTGTTGGTGTTATATTTCAGACATTTTTTCCACATACCAAGATTACATAAATGCATATCAAGAATTTATCAGTTGTCTATCAATTTAAAATACTAATTTTATCATACTTAAATTCTTACTGATATTTAAATTTTTCTAAAATATCTATAAGGTCTTTTGACATATTCCTATTTTTATAAGAATAGTGAATTGTCAGTGTTTAATACTTTTTAATCCTTGAAAGTTCATGTCTTTTTAATTATTAATATTTTTTCAAAAATTTCTTAGCTATTCTCACTGATTTACTCTTTCATCTCAAGGAAGGACAGTTGGTTATGGAGCATAGGCCATAGTTGCAATCCATTATGACTCTGTTAGTGAGCTCTAACACGATGACTGTATCAATAAAACATATGAAATATACTATGTAGTACCTGGTAATTGAAGTTATTTACTTTTCCTCTGCATCAAGGTCCATCATAGTGTGTTGCTGGTTGTCAGTTGAGCAAGTGTACCCAAACTCAAGCAGACTAAATGGAAAATTGTTTCTGTGCTTTGTGTCTTCGTGGCCCCAGGTGGTTTGATTTGCTTCTACATGAGGTCTGAATCTACATCTGCCCAGAGGTAATGATTCCTCACTGTCTACAAGGTCAGTGGTGCCTCAGGAAATCCCTCAAATTAACCCATAGAACTACAGCACTGTTGACGCTGCTAACCATGGGTACAGCTGTCATTCATGGCTATCTGTAAGCAATCCATGATGGTAACAGCCAACAGCTATTGAACAATTACTGTGTACGGAATTGTGTGCTGAATATCCCCATGAATTTTCATGTAACTATCCTAGTAATCTGAGAGTTCAGGGGCTCTTAATGTTCTCACGTTATTTTGAGTTAATCAATCCTAGTGTGTAAGCTACTGGGACAAGTTCATAAAGCGAGAGGGAATCAGACAAAACTCCAAAGTCTGAACCTTTAACTACAGTACCATGCTGTTTGTCAAGTAGTAAAATACCCTAAAATTGAAAAAAGGTTGGGGTCAATAGTGAGCTATACTAACTTCCCTTTGGTATACTTAGTAGGAAGACTTCCTTAAGAACACTTGTTCCATGACTTTATTGGGCACATATACTGTGCCTCAGGAAAATATTATCAGAGTCATAAGTTATGATACAGTTTTCCAGACCAGTTAGAAGATGATATATTAAATGTATTCATATAAGAGTTTGTGAAATTATTACAGACAGGGTAAATAAGTTAAGGATGAAAGAGAAAATTTTAAAACATTGTCTAGATGACCATCTGGGACTGAAGGGCTATCTCAGTGTTAATCTGGAGTGATTCCTTATGTTCTTGTAAAGCAGCAGTTTATATGAATTATCAGAGGTTTTAAAAAAAGTTTTATGATCTCTGTAATAAAAACAACATTTCTATTATTTCTCCGTCAAATTCAAAAATATCTCTTTAATTTTCATGAGACTTCATGAAATAATTGAGAATTTGAAACAGTAAAAAGTATTTCTTGACAATTTGAGGTGAAAATCTGGGGTCTTTTAATCAGGACAGTGAGGCATTGGGTCTTTCCCAGCACTCAACTGGAGGAAAAAATCGCACAAATGAAATTTGTAATGCTGTCATTTCACCTGAGTCAGCAGTGCGTTTTCTTCTCTTTTCTGATTTCAGAAGCAGCAAGCCAATGATTGGGGGAGGAAATATTACAGAGATCACTTATTTCATCCTTTTGGGATTCTCTGATTTTCCCAGAATCCTAGCAGTGCTCTTTGTTGTATTCCTGCTGATCTACATTTTGACTCTGACTTGGAACCTGTGCCTCATCATCTTAATAACGATGGACTCTCACCTCCACACACCCATGTACTTCTTCCTCAGTAATCTGTCCTTCATAGATATCTGCTATGTGAGCTCTATAGCTCCCAAGATGCTCTCCACCTTTTTTCAAGAGCAGCAGACTATCACCTTTGTGGGTTGTGCTGTTCAGTACTTTGTCTTTTCAACCATGGGACTGAGTGAGTCTTGTCTCTTGACAGCCATGGCTTATGACCGATATGCTGCCATTTGTAATCCACTTCTCTATTCAGCAATCATGTCACCCACCCTCTGTTTTCGGATGGTGCTGGGATCCTATATGGCTGGACTCTCTGCTTCTATATCCCAATTGTGTACCATGTTTCAGCTCCACTTCTGTGGGCCTAATGTCATCAAGCACTTCTTCTGTGACATGCCCCAACTGTTAAATCTGTCCTGCACTGATACTTTCTTTGTACAACTGTTGATTGCTATATTAGCAATGCTCTTTGGGATAGTAAATGCCCTCATTATCATGATATCCTATGGCTATATTGCCATGTCCATCATGAAGATCACTTCAGCTAAAGGCAGGTCCAAGGCTTTCAACACCTGTGCTTCTCATCTGACAGCAGTTTCCCTCTTCTATACCTCAACTGTCTATGTCTATTTGAGTTCCAGCTCTGGTGGTTCCTCTAGCCTTGACAGATTTGCATCAATATTCTACACTGTGGTTATTCCCATGTTGAATCCGTTGATTTACAGTCTGAGGAACAAGGAAATCAAAGATGCCGTGAGGAGGTTACAAAAGAAGAGATGGTCTTTCTGACATCCTGTCCATATGTGTCCTATCGGGAACCTTAACCCCCAATAATATGCACATGAGTGGACTAACAAAATTCATAATGCCTTTGGGGAAATAAAGCTTAATTTTTCATAGATAATATGCCAAATGGTCTGACAGCTGACTTGATTCCACACAAACACAATACCTTTAAGTCCTGGAGGTTCATACTTTCACCCTACATGAGGAGTGGCCTCATTATTTATTAATATTCTGCAAGTGGGACTCCTGGGTGGCTCAGTCTGTTAAGAGTCTGAATAGGTCATGATCCCGGGGTCTTGGAATGGAGCCCCATATTAAGCTCTGTGCTCAGTGGGGAGTCGGCTTCTCCCTCTCACTCTCCTCTGTGCTTTCTCTCTCTCTCTCTCTCTCTCTCTCTCTCTCTCAGAAATTAGATAAAATATCTTAATAAAATATTACAGTTAGTGAATATTAAATATTGCAGACTAAGAACAAATATGGAGAGCTGGTATTCTTTTTTATTGTCTGTGTTCAACATTTTATATCGTAGAGATTTATGATTTTGTATGGGGTGATCTAATTTATGGAGTAGATGATTAGACTTACTCTAATGCTGATATTTTCTGGGAAGCCTCAAAAGCCAGAGACGAAATAGTGCGATAGGCAGGGATATTAACTGTGGCCACTTTTCTCTGTCTAATGTAGAACCTAAAATGTTTAGTCCTCGTGATCTGTTTCAAAAGTGGAACAAGATGTGTATCAACACTGGCTGCTGATATACAGATTGCTCAGACTTGAACCAACTGATATAAAACAGATGTTACAATTACATATTATCCCTGGAGAGTGACTGGGTTTTTAATGTTTTTTGGGGGGGCGGGGTCTCAATTCTGATAAGTCACATAGTTCTTCCATTTAGTTAAAGACTATAAATGAAGAGGTATTTGAAGCCTTGCCAAACTTTTCACAAGTTTAGAGATGGACAGGACTGAGGGAAGGAGAATCATTGAAACCGGAGAGAGTGTGAAGGCTTATTCCACGCCACAGAAGTACTACAATATGATTAAAGGATGTCTGCCCTCATCCCTGCCATGCAGGCATAGGTATGTTCTTTGAAGCACTGTTCTTTAAAAATGTGTAAGAATGTCTGAGAAGTCTTTCTAAGAAACGATGAGGGCTTCAGTAGGAGAAAGGTCTCTGTGAGGAATGTAACACAGTGTTATTGGTTATAGTCATTATGCTATGCATTAGATTGCCAGGTTTCTTCATCCTTTAGTTGCAAGACTGTACCTTTTCAAAAAACCTATCTCAAATTCCCTTGCCCCCCAGGCCCTGCTAACCACCGTTGTGCTCTCTGTTACTGTGAGATTGACTTTTTGATTCTGCCTATTCATGATCTCATACAGTATTTGTCTTTCTCTGTCTGGCTTATCTCACTTGGCATAATGCTGTCAGGGTGCATCCATAATGTCTCAAATGTCAGGAGTTCCTTCACTCTCCCAGTTGAATAATATTCCACTGTATTGTATGTATATACCATGTCTTCTTTATCATCTTTATCATTCCCATATCTTGTCTGTTATGAAGAAAGCTGCAATATACATGGGAGTGCAGATTATTTTTTGGTGTCTGTTTTTGTTTGTGTTGAATGTATACCCAGAAGTGGGGTTGGTGGATCATATGGTAGTTCTCTAAGTTTTTGACGAACATCCCTACTATTGTTGATAGTGGCTGAACCAAATTATGTTTCCATCCATAGTGTACAATTATACCCTTTATTCCACATCCTCACCACCACTTGTTATCTCTTTCTTGATGGTAGTCATTCTAACAGGTGTGAATTGATACCTCATTGTGCTTTTGATTCGCATTTCCCTGATGATTAGTGATGTTGGGAACCTTTTCATATACCTGTTGTCCATTTGAGTGTCTTCTAGGACGAATATCTATTCATTTCCTCTACTCATTTTTTAATCAGATTGTTTTGCTTTTGAGTTGTAGGAGTTCATTTTATATATTGAATATTAACCCCTTACATGATACATGCTTGGCAAATATTTTTCAAGCTATGGTTTCCAGGTATTTTCTCCCATTCTGTCAGTTGATTTATATTGTAGATTGTTTCGTTTGCTGTGTGGAAAGTTTTACATTTGATATAGTTCTGCTTGTTGCGTTTTGCTTTTGTTGCTTGCTCTTTTTGTGTGAGATACAAAATATCATTTTCAAGACTAAGGTCAAGGATCTTGTTCCCTATCTTTCCTTCTAGGAGTTTTGTGGTTTCAGATCTAACCTTCCTGTCTTTAATCCATTCAGGGTTAATTTTTGTGAGTGGTGTAAGGTAGTGGTCCAATTTCATTATTGTGCATAGGGTTATCCAGGTTTTCCAAAACCATTAGTTAAAGAGACTATTCTTTCCCCACTGAGTATGGCTGGTTCCTTTGTTAAATGTTAGTTGACGTATAGATGGGATTTTATTTCTGGAATCTATTGTGTTCTGTTGGTTGATGTGTCGTTTATGTCAGACCCATACTGTTTTGTTTAGTATAGCTTTGTAGTATAGTTTGAAATCAGGAGTGTGATGTCTTCCCTTTTGTTCTTTCTTAAGATTGCTTTGGCTTTGATCTCTTAAAGTTTCATGCAAATTTTAGGATTCCTTTTGTATTCTGGTGAAAAAATATCATTGGTCTTTTTTTATTTGAATTTAATTAGCCATGGTAATGTACATCATTAGTTTCTGATATAATGTTTAATGAATCATTAGTTGAGTATATCACCCAGTGCTCATCGTATCACGTGTCCTCTTTAGTGCCCATCACCCAGTTTCCCAGTCCCCCCACCCACCTTCCTTTCCACAGCACTCAGTTTGTTTCCTGGAGTCAAGAGTCTCATATGGTTTGCCTCCCTCTCTGATTTCTTCCAGTTCTCTTCCCCCACCCCACCCCTACTGTCCCCTGCACTATTCCTTATGTTCCACATATGAGTGAAACCATATGGCAGTTGTGTTTTTCTCATTGACCTGTTTCACTTAGCATGATACCCTCCAGTACCATTCGTGTCGATATAAATGGTAAATATTCATCCTTCCTGTTGGCTGAGTAATAATCCATTGTATATATGAACCACATTTTTATCCATTCATCTACTGAAAGACATCTTGGCTCCTTCCACAATTTGGCTATCGTGAACATTGCTGCTGTGAACTTTGGGGGACAAGTGCCCCTTCGGATCACTACATTTGTGTCTTTAGGGTAAATACCTACTAATGCAATTGCTGGGTCTTAGAGTAGCTCTATTTTCAACATCTTGAAGAACCTCCATACTGTTTTCCAGAGTGGCCGTATCAGCTTAGATTCCCACCAGCAGTGTTACCCCTTTCTCCACATCCTCTGCAACATTTGTTGTTTCCTGTCTTGTTAATTTTAGCCATTCTGACTGGTGTTAGGATGAGGTGGTATCTCATTGTGGTTTTGATTTGTATTTCCTGCATGCCAAGTGATGGGAAGCTTTTTTGTATGTGTCTGTTGGCCGTTTGTATGCCTTCTTTGAAGAAATGTCTGCTCATGTCGTCTGCCCATTTCTTGACTGGATTATTTGTTTATCTGGGTAATGAATTTGAGAAGTTCTTTATAGATCTTAGATACTAGCCCTTTATCGGTTTGTCATCTGCAAATATCTTTTCCCATTCCCTGCCGCTTAGTTTTGTTGATGGTTTCCCTAGCTCTGCAGAAGCTTTTGGTCTTTTTGAAGTTCCAGTAGTTCATTTTTGCTTCTGTTTCCCTTTCCTTTGAAGACATGTGCAGCAAGAGGTTGCTGCAGGTAAGGTCAAAGACGTTACTACCTATGTTCTCCTCTAGGATTTAAAAAAAATTTTTTTATTATGTTATGTTAGTCACCATACAGTACATCTTTAGTTTTTGATGTAGTGTTCCATGATGCATTGTTTGCGTATAACACCTAGTGTTCCATGCAATACATGCCCTCTTTAATACCCATCACTGGCCTATCCCAGTCCCCCGCCCCCTCCCCTCTGAAGCCCTCAGTTTGTTTCTCAGAGTCCATAGTCTCTCATGGTTCATTCCCCTTCTCTTTACCGCCCCCTTCATTCTTCCCTTCCTTCTCTTACCGATCTTCCTCCTCTTTCTTATGTTCCATAAATGAGAGAAACCATATGATAATTGTCTTTCTCTGCTTGACTTATTTCACTTAGCATAATCTCCTCCAGTCCCGTTCATGTTGCTACAAATGTTGGGTAATTGTTCTTTCTGATGGCTGAGTAATATTCCATTGTATATATGGACCACATCTTAATCCAGTCATCTGTTGAAGGGCATCTCGGCTCCTTCCACAATTAGCTATTGTGGACAATGCTGCTGTGAACATTGGGGTGCATATGGCCCTTCTCTTCACTACGTCTGTATCTTTGGGGTAAATACCCAGTAGGGCATTTGCTGGGTCATAGGGTAGCTCTATTTTTAACTTTTTAAGGGACCTCCACAGTGTTTTCCAATGTGGCTGTATCAGCTTGTATTTCCACCAATAGTGTAGGAGGGTTACCCTTTCTCCACATCCTCTCCAGCAATTGTTGTTTCTTGCCTTGTCAATTTTTGCCATTCTAACTGGCTTACGGTGGTATCTCAGTGTGGTTTTGATTTGAATTTCCCTGATGGCTAATGATTTTGAATATTTTTTCATGTGTCTGTTAGCCATTTGTATGTCTTCATTGGAAAAGTGTCTGTTCATATCTTCTTTCCATTTTTTGATTTGATTATTTGTTTCTCGTGTATTGAGTTTGAGAAGTTCTTTATAGATCTTGGATACCAGACTTTTATCTGTAGTGTCATTTGCAAAAATCTTCTCCCATTCTGTGGGTTGCCCCTCTGTTTTGATGACTGTTTCCTTTGCTGTGCAGAAACTTTTTATCTTGAGGAAGTCCCAAAAGTTCATTTTTTTCTTTTGTTTCTCTTGCCTTTGGAGATGTGTCATGAAAGAAGTTGCTGTGGTCGATGTCAAAGAGGTTACAGCCTATGCTCTCCTCTGATTTTGATGGATTCTGGTCTCACATTAAGGTATTTCATCCATTTGGAATTTATCTTTGTGTATGGTGTGAGAGAGTGGTCAAGTTTCATTCTTTTGTATATAGCTGTCCAATTTTCCCAGCACCATTTATTGAAGAGACTGTCTTTTTTCCACTGGATGTTTTCTCCTGCTTTGTCAAAGGTTAGTTGCCCAAAGAGTGAGGGTCCATTTTTGGGTTCTCTATCCTGTTCCATTGGTCTATGTGTCTGTTTTTGTGCCAGTACCATGCTGTCTTTGTGATGACAGCTTTGTAGTACAGCTCGAAATCCAGCAACGTGATGTCCCCAGCTTTGCATTTGTTTTTCAACATTTCCTTGGCGATTCGGGGTCTTTTCTGGATCTACACAAATTGAGGATTGTTTGTTCCAGCTCTTTGAAAAATGTCATTGGTATTTTGATCGAGATGGCATTGAAAGTGTAGATTGCTCTGGGTAGCATAGACATTTTAACTATGTTTATTCTTCCAATCCATGAGCATGGAATATTTTTCCATCTTTTTGTGTCTTCTTTTTTTGCTTTCATAATAAAATTTTTATTTTATTATGTTATTCACCATACAGTACATCCCTGGTTTTTGATGTAACTTTTAATGATTCATTAGTCCAATATGTGCCCTCCTTACTACCCATCACCAGCCTATCCCATTCCTCCATCCCCCTCCCCTCTGAAGCCCTCAGTTTGTTTCTCAGAGTCCATAGTCTCTCATGCTTCATTCCCCCTTCTGATTACCCCCCCATCCCTTTCTTCTCCTACCGATCATCCTAGTTCTTATGTTCCATAGATGAGAGAAATCATATGATAGTTGTCTTTCTCTGCTTGACTTATTTCACTTAGCATTATCTCCTCCAGTGCCGTCCATGTTGTAGCAAATGTTGAGAACTCGTTCTTTCTGATAGCTGAGTAATATTCCATTGTATATATGGACCACAACTTCTTAATCCAGTCGTCTGTTGAAGGGCATCTCGGCTCCTTCCACGATTTAGCTATTGTGGACATTGCTGCTATGAACATTGGGGTGCATATGGCCCTTCTCTTCACTACGTCTGTATCTTTGGGGTAAATACCCAGTAG
>NW_024424786.1:35629162-35630061 GCF_017311325.1 Ursus maritimus | reverse complement strand
TATTCTGGTTAAGAGTTGGCTTGTGTATATTGCTGCTCCCCTGTTGGGGGCATATATATTTATAATTGTCATATCCACTTGTTGAATACTTCCCTTAAGAATAATATAGTGCCCTTCTGCGTCTCTAACTATAGTCTGTAGTTTAAAATCCAATTTATCTGATATGAGAATTGCTACCCCAGCTTTCTTTTGAGGTCCATTTGCATGAAAGATGGTACTCCATCCCCTTACTCTCAGTCTGAATGCATCTTTGGGTTCGAAATGAGTCTCTTGTAGACAGCAAATGGATGGGTCATTTCTTTTTATCCAATCTGCAACCCTGTGGCTTTTTATGTAAGCGTTCAAACCATTTACATTAAGACTGATTACTGAGAGATATGATTTTAATGATGCCATGTTGCCAGTAAAGTCTTTGTTTCTATCGACTGTGACTTTCTGTTCTGTATCACTCTTGGGGCCTTTTTACTTTTATAGAACCCCCCTTAATATCTCCTGTAGGGCTGGTTTCGTGGTTACAAAATTGGTTAGTGACTGGCGATTCTGAAATGTCTTTATTTCTCCATCAATTCTGAATGACAGCCTTGCTGGATAAAGGATCCTTGGCTGCATGTTTTTCTCTGAAAGAGCTTTAAATACGCCCCCCTAACCCTTTCTCTCATTCCAGGTCTGTGTAGACAGGTCTGACGTAATTCTGATGCCTTTGCCTTGGTACGTGAGAAATTTCTTTGCCCTGGCCGCTTTCAATACCGTATCCTTGCATCTAATATTTGCGAAATGCACTATGATGTGACGTGGCGTAGGTTTGTCATGGTTGAGCTTGGGAGGGGTCCTCTCTGCCTCTTGGACACGAATGTTTGTTTCCCTCGCTAGATTAGGGAAGTTTTCAGCTACAATTTGTT
>NW_024424786.1:35613462-35629152 GCF_017311325.1 Ursus maritimus | reverse complement strand
TGTACCCCATCGGAAGTAAGTACTTGGTGCCCCATCCTGATTCGCTCTTTTTATTAAAGCATTACTATTGTCTTTTTATGCTTTTTGTGACTCTTTTTCCCTTGATCCATTGTATTACAAAAGTATTTTATTTATGTGGGGTTTTTCTCATACATAACCAAGTTTAAAAATTGTTACATTTTTCTTTATAGTTTCTGTGTTGGTGTTATATTTCAGACATTTTTTCCATTACACAACAGCCAAGATTATATAAATGCATATCAAGAATTTACTCAGTTGTCTATCAATTTAAAATAATACTCTTATCATACTTAAATTCTTACTGATATTTAAATTTTTCTAAAAAGACTCATAAAGGTCTTGACATATTCCTATTTTATAAGAATAGTGAAATCATCAGTGTTTAATACTTTTTAATCCTTGAAAGTTCAAGTGTCTTTTAATTATTAATATTTTTTCAAAAATTTCTTAGCTATTCTCTACTGATTTACTTCCTTTTTCATCTCAAGGAAGGACAGTTGTTGTGGGAGCATAGCAGGCACATAGTTGTAATCCATTATGACCGTTTGTTAGGTGAGCTCTAAACACGATGACTGTATCAATAAAACATATGAAATATACCAGAAATACCCTCCGGTACTGAAGTATATTTACTTTTCCTCTGCATCAAGGTCCATCATAGTGTGTTGCTGGTTGTCAGTTGAGCAAGTGTACCCAAACTCAAGTAGACTAAATGGAAAATTGTTTCTGTGCTTTCGTGCCTCGTGGCCCCAGGTGGTTTGGATTTGCTTCTACATGAGGTCTGAATCTCCACATCTAGCCCAGAGTGTAATGATTCCTCACTGTCTACAAGGTCAGTGGTGCCTCAGGAAATCCCTCAAATTAACCCATAGAATACGATAAAAATTGCTTGACGCTGCTAACTATGGGTGCGTAGCTGTCATTCATGGCTATCTGTAAGCAATCCATGATGGTAACAGCTAACAGCTATTGAACAATTGGCCGTACGGAATTCAGGTAGTTGAATATTCATCCCCATATATGAATTTTCATGTAACTATCCTAGTAATCTGGAGAGTTCAGGGGCTCTAAGGTCGTTTCAGTACGTTATTTTGAGTTAATCAATCCATGTAAGCTACTGGGACAAGTTCATAAAGAGAGGAATCGTGGACAAAACCAAAGTCTTCGGAACCTTTAACTACAGTACCATGCTGTTTGTCAAGCAGTAAAATACCCTAAAATTGAAAAGGTTGGGGTCATCAATAGTGAGAGCTATACTAGTCTCCTCTTTGGTATACTGTTAGTAGGAAGACTTCCTTACACACTTTGTTCCATGAGACTTATTGGGCACATATACTGTGCCTCTAGGAAAATATTATCAGAGTCATAAGTTATGATACAGTTTTCCTGTGGACCAGTTAGAAGATGAGATATATTAAATGTATTCATATAAGAGTTTGTGAAATACAAGGCATTGTGTAAATAAGTTAAGGATGAAAGAGAAAATTTTAAACATTGTCTAGATGACCATCTGGGACTGAAGGCTATCTCAGTAAGAATCTGGGAGGTGATTCCTTATGTTCTTGTAAAGAAAGCAGTTATATATAGAATTATCATTAGGAGGTTTTAAAAAGTTTTTGGTGGATTCTGTACAAAACAACATTTCTATTATTTCCTCCGTCAAATTAAAAAATATTCCTTTAATTTTCATGAGACTTCATGAAATAATTGAGAATTTGAACAGTAAAAAGTATTTTTATACAATTTGAGGTGAAAATCTGGGGTCTTTTAACTGTAGAGTACAGTGTGAGGTGGCTGGGTCTCTTCCTTAGCACCAACTGAGGAAAAAATCGCACAAATGAAATTTGTAATGCTGCTCATTTCACCTGAGTCAGCAGTGCTTTTCTTCTCTTTTCTGATTTCAGAAGCAGCAAGCCAACAGATTGGGGGAGGAATACACAGAGATCACTTATTTTGCATCCTCCTTTTGGGATTCTCTGATTTTCCCAGAATCCTAGCAGTGCTCTTTGTTGTATTCCTGCTTGATCTACATTTTGACTCTGACTTGGAACCTGTGCCTCATCATCTTAATAACGATGGACTCTCACCTCCACACACCCATGCACTTTTCCTCAGTAATCTGTCCTTCATAGATATCTGGTGTGAGCCTCCATAGCTCCCAAGATGCTCTCCACCTTTTTCAAGAGCAGCAGATCATCACCTTTGTGGGTTGTGCTGTTCAGTACTTTTGTCTTTTCAACCATATATGGGACTGAGAGAGTCTTTGTCTCTTGACAGCTATATGGCTTATGACCGATATGCTGCCATTTGTAATCCACTTCTCTCATTTTCAAAGCAATCATGTCACCCATGACCCTCTGTTTTCGGATGGTGCTATATGCTGGGATCCTCATATGATAAAAATGGACTCTCTCTGCTTATAGTCCTAATTGTGTACCATGTTTCAGTCTCCACTTCTGTGGGCCTAATGTCATCAAGCACTTCTTCTGTGACATGCCCCAACTGTTAAATCTGTCCTGTGCACTGATACTTTCTTTGTGACACAACTGTTGATTGCTATATTAGCAATGCTCTTTGGGATAGTAATATTTCATTATCATGATATCCTCTATGGCTATATTGCCATGTCCATCATGAAGATCACTTCAGCTAAAGGCAGTCCAAGGCTTCACCACCTGTGCTTCATCTGACAGCAGCTTCCCCTTCTATACCTCAACTGTCTATGTCTATTTGAGTTCCAGCTCTGGTGGTCTTCCAGTCTTGACAGATTTGCATCAATATTCTACACTGTGGTTATTCCCATGTTGAATCCGCTTGATTTAGCTGGTGTCTGAGGACACCATAGAAATCAAAGATGCCGTGAGGAGGTTACAAAAGAAGAGATGGTCTTTCTGACATCCTGGGTCCATATGTAAGTCCTATCGGAACCTTAACCCCAATAATATGTACATGAGCTTAACAAAATTATAATATTTTGGGGAAATAAAGCTTAATTTTCATAGATAATATGCCAAAATGGTCTGACAGCTGTGACTTGATTCCACACAAACACAATACCTTTAAGTCCTGGAGGTTCGTTTTCACCTACATGAGGAGGGCCTCATTATTTATTGAATATTAGCAAGTGGGACTCCCTGGGTGGCTCAGTCTGTTAAGAGTCTGAATAGGTCAAGTGCATCCCGTGGTTCTGGGAATGGAGCCTCATACATTAAGCTCTGTGCCTGGGGGTGGGGAGCCTGGCTTCCTCCCTCTCACTTCCTCTGTGCTTTCTCTCTCTCTCTCTCTCTCTCTCTCTCTCTCTCTCTCAGAAATTAGATAAAATATCTTAATAAAATATTACAGTTAGTGAATATTAAATATTGCAGACTAAGAACAAATATGGAGAGCTGGTATTCTTTTATTGTCCAGTTCAACATTTTTGTTATCGGGAGAGATTATGATTTGTATGGGTGATCTAATTTATGGAGTAGATTGTGATTAGAATTTTTAGCATCTAATGCTGATATATTTTCCAGCTTCAAAAGCCAGAGACCTAAAAGAAAGAGTGCTAGATAGGCAGGGATATTAACTGTGGCCACTTTTCTCTTCAACAATGTAGAACCTAAAATGTTTAGTCCTCGATCTGTTTCAAAAGTGGAACAAGATGGTATCATACCGGGCTGCTGATATACAGATTGCTCAGACTTGAACCAACTGATAGCAAAAACAGATGTTACAATTACATATTATCCCTGGAGAGGACTGGGTTTTAATATTTTTGGGGGCGGGTCTCAATTTGATATGTCACATAGTTCTTCCATTTAGTTAAAGACTATAAATGAAGAGGTATTTGAAGCCTTGCCAACTTTTCTTTGGCCAAGTTTTGTGAGGATGGACAGGGACTGAGGGAAGGAGAATCATTGAAACCGGAGAGAGTGGGTGGCTGCGCCATTCCACGCCACACAGAAGTACTACAATATGATTAAAGGATGTCTGCCCTCATCCCCATGCCATGCAGGCATAGGTATGTTCTTTGAAGCACTGCTCTCAAAAATGTGTAAGAATGTCTGAGAAGTCTTTCTAAGAAACGATGAGGGCTTCAGTAGGAGAAAGGTCTCTGTGAGTAGGAATGTAACATTAGTGTTATTGGTTATAGTCATTATGCTATGCATTAGATTGCCAGGTTTCTTCATCCTTAGCTAAAGACTGTACCTTTCAAAAACCTATCTCAAATTCCCTTGCCCCCCAGGCCCTGGGCAACCACCTCGTTGTGTTTCTGTTACTGTGATTGACTTTTTGATTCTGCCTTTGGTTCACATGATCTCATACAGTATTTTGTCTTTTCTCTGTCTGGCTTATCTCACTTGGCATAATGCTGTCAGGGTGCATCCATAATGTCTCAAATGTCGTAGAGTTCCTTTCTACTCTCCCAGTTGAACAATATTCCACTGTATTGTATGTATATACCATGTCTTCTTTATCATCTTTATCATTCCCATATCTTGTCTGTTATGGAAGAAAGCCATATGCATGGGAGTGCAGGATTATTTTGGTGTCTGTTTTAGTTGTGTTGAATGCATACCCAGAAGTGGGGTTGGTGGGATCATATGGTAGTTCTCTAAGTTTTTGACGAACATCCCTACTATTGCTATTGATAGATAGTGGCTGAACCAAATTATGTTTCCATCCATAGTGTGGGCTACTATACCCTTTTATTCCACATCCTCACCACCACTTTATCTCTTCTTGATGGTAGTCATTCTGTATCAGGTGTGAACGATACCTCATTGTGCTTTTGATTCGCATTTCGATGATTAGTGATAAGTTGGGAACCTTTCATATACCTATTGTTGTCCATTTAGTGTCTTCTTCGAACAGAATATCTATTCATTTCTCTACTCATTTTTAATCGTGATTGTTTTTGCTTTTGAGTTGTTGTAGGAGTTCTATTTTATATATATATTGAACATTAACCCCTTACATGATACATGCTTTGGCAAACATTTTTCAAGCTATGGTTTGTAGGCATTTTCTCTCCCATTCTGTCAGTTGATTTATATTGTAGATTGTTTCGCTTGCTGTGTGGAAAGTTTTATACATTTGATATGCCCTGCTTGTTGCGCTTTTGCTTTTTGTTGCTTGTTTCTTTTTTGTGTGAGATACAAAAATATCATTTTCAAGACTAAGGTCAAGGATCTTGTTCCCTATCTTTCCTTCTAGGAGTTTTGTGGTTTCAGATCTAACCTTCCTGTCTTTAATCCATTCAGGGTTAATTTTTGTGAGGTGGTGTAAAGGTAGTGGTCCAATTTCATTATTGTGCATAGGGTTATCCAGGTTTTCCAAACCATTTTAAAGAGACGCTATTCTTTCCCACTGAGTACATGGCTGGTTCCTTTGTTAAATGTTAGTTGACGGATAGATGGGATTTTTATTTCTGGAATCTATTGTAGTTCTGTTGGTTGATGTGTCGTTATGTCAGACCCATACTTCTGCAGTTTTGTTTAGTATATAGCTTTAGTTTTGAAATCAGGAGTGTGATGTCTTCCTTTGTTCTTTCTTAAGATTGCTTCTTTAGTTTTTGATCTCTTTAAAGTTTCATGCAAATTTTAGATTCCTTTGTATTCTGGGTGAAAAATATCATTGGTCTTTTTTATTTGAATTTAATTAGCCATGGTAATGTACATCATTAGTTTCTGATATATAATGTTTAATGAATCATTAGTTGAGTATATCACCCAGTGCTCATCGTGTATCACGTGTCCTCTTAGTGCCCATCACCCAGTTTCCCAGTCCCCTCACCCACCTTCCTTTCCACAGCACTCAGTTTGTTTCCTGGAGTCAAGAGTCTCATGTATGGTTTGCTCTCCCTCTCTGATTTCTTCCCCAGTTCTTCCCCACCCCACCCCATGCCACTCCAACCTCTGTAATTATTCCTTTATGTCTCCATTATATGGAGTGAAACCATATGGCAGTTGTGTTTTTCCTCATTGACCTGTTTCACTTAGCATGATACTCCTCCAGCACCATTCGCGGTCGATAAATGGTAAATATTCATCCTTCCTGTTGGCTGAGTAATAACCATTGTATATATGGAATCCACATTTTTATCCATTCATCTACTGAAAGACATCTTGCCTCTTCCACAATTTGGCCATTTCGGAACATTGCTGCTGTGAACTTTGGGGACAAGTGCTCTCTGATCACTAAGATTTTTGTGTCTTTAGGGTAAAATACCTACCAATGCAGTAATTGCTGGGTCTTAGAATTTTAGCTCAACATCTTGAAGAACCTCCATACTGTTTTCAGAGGGCTGCATCAGCTGCTAGATTCCCACCAGCAGTGTTACCCCTTCTCCACATCCTGCAACATTTGCTGTTTCCTGTCTTGTTAATTTTAGCCATTCTGACTGGTGTTAGGATGAGGTGGTATCCATTGTGGTTTTGATTTGTATTTCCTAATATGCCAAGTGATGGGAAGCTTTTTTGTATGTGTCTGTTGGCCGTTTGTGTTTCGAAGAAATGTCTGGGCTCATGTCGTCTGCCCATTTCTTGACTGGATTATTTGTTTATCTGGGTAATGAATTTGAGAAGTTCTTTATAGACCTTAGATACTAGCCCTTTATCGTTTGTCATCTGTAAAATATCTTTCCAGCTTCCTGCCGTACTTTTAGTTTTGTTGATGGTTTCCTAGTCTGCAGAAGCTTTTGGTCTTTTGTTCCAGTAGTTCATTTTTGCTTCGTTTCCTTTCCTTTGAAGATGTGCAGCAAGAGGTTGCTGCAGGTAAGGCCGTGCACGGCATACCCATGTTCTCCTCGCCTCAGGATTTAAAAAAATTTTTTATTAGTGTTATAAGTATTAGTCACACCAGCACAGTACATCTTTAGTTTTTGATGTAGTGCTCCATGATGACATTGTTTTATGCATAACACCTAGTGTTCCATGCAATACATGCCCTCTTTAATACAATACCCATCACTGGCCTATCCCAGTCCCCGCCTCCCCTCTCTCTGAAGCTCTCAGTTTGTTTCAGAGTCCATAGTCTCCTCATGGTTCATTCCCTTCACTCGCGCCCCTTCATTCTTCCCTTCCTTCTCTTTACCGATCTTCCTCCTCTTTCTTATGTTCCATAAATGAGAGAAACCATATGATAATTGTTCTTCTCTGCTTGACTTATTTCACTTAGCATAATCTCCCTCCAGTCCCGTTCAGTGTTGCTGGCAAATGTTGGGTAATTGTTCTTTCTCATGGATGGCTGTTGAGTAATATTCCATATATATGGACCACATCTTTAACTATACAGTCATCTGTTGAAGGGCATCTCTCGGCTCCTTCCACAATTAGCTATTGTGGACAATGCTGCTGTGAACATTGGGGTAGTATATGGCCCTTCTTCACTACGCCTGTATTTTGGGGTAAACATCTGCAGGCATTTGCTGGGTCATAGGGTAGCTCATATTTTTAACTTTTAAGGGACCTCCAGGTTTTCCAACGTGGCTGTATCAGCTTGTATTTCCACCAATAGTGTAGAGGGTTACCCCTTCTCCACACATCCTCTCCAGCAATTGTTGTTTCCTTTGCCTTGTCAATTTTTGCCATCTTCTAACTGGCTTTACGGTGGTATCTCAGTGTGGTTTTGATTTGAATTTCCCTGATGGCTAATGATTTTGAATATTTTTCATGTTATATTATTTGTAAGGTCTTCATTGGAAAAGTGCTCCGTTCATATCTTCTTTCCATTTTTTGATTTGATTATTTGTTTTCGTGTATTGAGTTTGAGAAGTTCTTTATAGACCTTGGATACCGACTTTTATCTGTAGTGTCATTTCGTAAAAATCTTCTCCCATTCTGTGGGTTGCCCCTCTGTTTTGATGACTGTTTCCTTTGCTGTGCAGAAACTTTTATCTTGAGGAAGCTCAAAGTTCATTTTTTTCTTTTGTTTCTCTTGCCTTTGGAGATGTGCTGTCATGAAAGAAGTTGCTGTGGTCGATGTCAAAGAGGTTACAGCCTATGCTCTCCTCTGATTTTGATGGATTCTTGGTCTCACATTAAGGTATTATTTGTATCCATTGGAATTTACTCTTGTGTATGGTGTGAGAGAGTGGTCAAGTTTCATTCTTTTTGTATATAGCTGTCCAATTTTCCCAGCACCATTTATTGAAGAGAGACCGTCTTTTTCCCACTGGATGTTTTCTCCTGCTTGTCAGTACAAGTAGTTGCCCAAAGAGGAGGGTCCATTTTTGGGTTCTCTATCCTGTTCCATTGGTCTATGTGTCTGTTTTGTGCTAGTACCATGCTGTCTTTGTGATGACAGCTTTGTAGTACAGCTCGAAATCCAGCAACGCGGATGTCCCCAGCTTTGCATTTGTTTTTCAACATTTCCTTGGCGATTCGTCTTTTCTGGATCTACACAAATTGAGGATTGTTTGTTCCAGCTCTTTGAAAATGTCATTGGTATTTGATCAGATGGCATTGAAAGTGTAGATTGCTCTGGGTAGCATAGACATTTTAACTATGTTTATTCTTCCAATCCATGAGCATGGAATATTTTTCCATCTTTTGTGTCTTCTTTTTTGCTTTTCAAGCAATAAAATTTTTATTTTATTATGTTATTCTACCATACAGTACATCCCTGGTTTTTGATGTAACTTTTAATGATTCATTAGTCCAATATGTGCCCTCCTTACTACCCATCACCAGCCTATCCCATTCTCCATCCCCTCCCCTCTGAAGCCCTCAGTTTGTTTCTCAGAGTCCATAGTCTCATGCTTCATTCCCCCTCTGATACTACCTCCCCCATCCCTTCTTCCTACCGATCATCCTAGTTCTTATGTTCATACAGAGAAATCATATGATAGTTGTCTTCTCTGCTTGACTTATTTCACCTTGTGCATCATCTCCTCCAGTGCCGTCCAGTGTTGGGAGCTGCTGAGAACTCAGCCTTTCTTGATAGCTGAGTAATATCTCCATTGTATATATGATCTCGCCAACTCTTAATCCAGTCGTCTGTTGAAGTGGGCATCTCGGCTCCTTCCACGATTTCATTGGTTGTGGATTACTATGCCATGCTATGAACATTGGGGCAGGTGGCCCTCTTCTTCACTCACGCTCTGTATCTTTTGGGGTAAATACCCAGACGCAATGCGGCTGGATCATAGGGTAGCTCACTTAACTTTTTAAGGGACCTCCACACTGTTTTCCAGAGTATTGTACCATAACTTAGATTCTATACCAACAACAGAGGGATTCCCTTCTCTCCATGCCATCCCTTCCAACAATTGTTGTTTTTGCCTTGTCTATTTTTGCCATTCTAACTGGCGCTTAAGGTATCTCCCAGTGTGGCTTTGATTTAAATTTCCTCATGGGATGGCTAATGATTTCGGAACATTTTTTCAGCGTGTCTGTTAGCCATTTGTATGTCTTCATTGGAAAAGTACCTGTTCATATCTTCTGCTTCATTTTTGATTTATTTGTTTCTCGTGGTATTGAGTTTATAGAAGTTCTTTGTAGATCTGATACCAAACTTTTTATCTGTAGTGTCATTTGTAAATATCTTCTCCTATTCAGGCTGCCTCTTAGTTTTTCTTGACTGTTTCCTTGGCTGTGCAGAAACTTTAATCTAGCATTTAAGTCCTACAAATGACATTTTATTCTTTTGTTTCTTTCTTGCCTTTGGGATGTGTTATGAAAAAAGGTTGCTTTGGCTGATGTCGTAGAGGTTGTTGCCCATGTTCTCCTTAGAATTTTGATGGATTCCTGTCTCGCCACATCGAGGTCTTTCATCCATTTTGGAGTTTATTTTTGTGTATGGTGTAGAGGAGTGGTCAAGTTTTGCCTTCTGCATGGCTGTCCACTCTTCTCCCAGCACCATTTATTGAAGAGACTGTCTTTTCTCCCACCAGATGTTTTTTTTCCTGCTTTATCAGTCATTAGTTGCCCAAAGAGCCGAGGGTCATCCATCTCGCCTCTATTCTGTTCCATTGGTCTTGCGTGTCTGTTTTTTGTAATAGTACCGGTGCTTGTCTCGTATTTACAGCTTTGTAGTACAGTTCGAAACCTCCGGCATTGTGATGCCCCCAGCTTTTTTTCCTTTCACGTTCCTGGAAGATTCGGGCTTGTTTCCTATATACAAATTTAAGGACTGTTTGTTCCAGTTCTTGAAAATGTCCTTGGTATTTTGATCGGATAGCATTGGAAAGTGTAGATTGTTCTTGGGTAGGGCATGGACATTTTAACTATGTTAATTCTTCTTGATCCGTGAGCATGGAATATCTTTCCATTTTTTATGTCTTCCTCAATGTCTTTCAAGAGTGATTTATAGTTTCTGTAACATAGTCCTTACGTCTCTGGTTATGTTAATTCCAAAGGTAAACGTAGATGGTTTTTAAAAGCACAAATGGATGACCCCTGATCTCTTCGGTCCCAAAGGATTCGTGTATAGAAATGCAACTGATTTCTTGAGCATTGATTTTGGTATCCTGCCACTTTACTGGAATTGCTCTTCTATAACTTCAATAGTTTGGGAGTAGGCTTTTGGGTTTTTCCATAAGAGAGTAACATGTCATTCCGCAAAAGAGAGTAAATTTTTTGAATTTCTTCTTTGGCCGATTTTGAATGAGCCTCTTTGATCCCTTTGTCGCCTGATTGCTGTTGCAAGACTTCTAGTAATTATGTTTGAACAATAGTGGCAAGAGTGCGCATCCTTTAAAATGAGTTCCTGATCTAAGGAAAAAGCGTTTCCAGCTTTTCCCCCATTGAGAATAATATTGCAGTATAGGCTTTTCTAAGTGTAGATGGCTTGCAGTGAGATTGAGAAATGTACCTCATTCCTTGGCACTCAAAGGGTTTTAATCATCAGGAAAGGATGCTGTATTTTTAAGTCACAAATGCTTTTTCGGCATCGGCGGAGAGGATCATATGGTTCCTGAGTCTTTTCTTGTTGATATGATGTATCGTTTTCAGATTGATTTGGTAAATATTGAACCACGCTTGCGTCCCCAGGTATGAACCACTTGATCGTGATGATAATCCTTTAATGTACTGTTGCCCTATTAGCAAAGTACTTTGTTGAGGATTTTGGTGTCCATATTCATTAGGGAAATCGGTCTGTATCTTCCTTTTGAGGGGCCCTTGCCTGGCTTGGGATCAAGGTAATATTGGCCCTGTTGAATGAGTTTGGTAGCTTTCCCGTGCTTCTATTTTTGAAATAGCTTTTAGGAGAATAGGTATTATTTCTTCTTCTTTTTGGAATGTTTGGTAGAATTTGAAACTCCGTAAAATGGGCCCTGGCCTGAGTTTTGTTATTTGGAAGGGTTGTTTCTATCGACTCACAATTTATAATTAATTATCGTTTAAGAAATCACTTCGTGTTTCAATCTTGGTAGTTTATAGGTTTCCTGCGGAAGGATTCCATCTTCCAGATTGCTTAGTTTTATTAAGGTATATAGCTGTTGATAAAAATTTCTAGTCAATCCTTTCAATTTCATAAAATGCCAGACTCCCCTTTATCCAATTTTAATACCAATCTGGGTCCTTTCTTTCTTTTTAGATAAGTCTTGCCATGGTCTGTCAATTTTTATTATCTTCTCAAAGAACCAGCTTCTAGTCCTGTTGATCTGCTCTACTTCTTGTGCTTCTTGGTTTCGCTTGATTGATTTCAGCTCTAATTTTGGTCAACTGCTTCCTCGGTGCATGTGGATTGTGCTCCTGTCCCTCTGTTGCTGTTCAGCTTGAGGAGGAATATAAAAACTGCATTTGTATTTTTCTATTCTTTTTTGAGTGCAGGCTTTTGGGTGGCGTTTATTTCCCCTTAGACTGCTCTTTGCAGTATCCCATAGGTTTTGGACTGTTGTATTTTCATTCTCATTGGTCTCCTATATAATTGTTTAATTTGATTTTTGATTTCCTCTGGTTTATCGAGTCATTCCCTGAGCAGGATGGTTCTTAGTCTCCAAGTGTTTGAGTTTCTTCCAAATTTTCCTTGTGGTTGGAGTCTCAATTCTAGAGCGCTGTGGTCTGAGAATATGCAGGGAGCAATTTCACCTTGGTCAAGTACAGACCTGTTTTGTGTCCCAGAACATGGTCTTTTATTCCTTGAGAATGTTCCCATGGGCATTAGAATAGAATGAGTATTCTTTGGTTCTGGGGTGTAGTGTTCTATATATATCTATGAGGTCCAACTGGTTTGTGCATGGCATTCAAAGCCTTTGATTCTTGCTTATTTTTGCCAGGTGTTCTTGTCTATTTCAGATGGTGGAGTGTTGATATCCCCTACTATTAATGTATTTTTATTTATATGTGTCTCTTTATTCTGGTTAAGAGAGTTGGTTTGTGTATATTGCTGCTCTGTTAAAGATATATATATTATAATTGTCATCCACTTATGTTGAATACTTCCCTTAAGAATAATATAGTGCCCTTTCTGCGTCTCTAACTATAGTCTGGAAGTTTAAAATCCAATTTTATCTGATATGAGAATTGCTACCCCAGCTTGTTGAGGTCCATTTAGGAAAGATGGTACTCCATCCCTCATCCTCAGTCTGAATGCATCTTTGGGTCTTGAAATGAGTCTCTCGTAGACAGCAAATGGATGGGTCATTTCTTTTTATCCAATCTGCAAACCTGTGGCTTTTATGTAAGTTGCCCAAACCATTTACATTAAGACTGATTAATGAGAGATATGATTTTAATGATGCCATGTTGCCAGTAAAGTCTTTGTTTCTATCGACTGTGACTTTCATCTCTGTATACTTTGTATCTTTTACTTTTATATAGAACCCCCTTAATATCTCCCTGTAGGGCTGGTTTTCGTGGTTACAAAATTGGTTAGTGACTGGCGATTCGGAAATGTCTTTGTATCCATCATCTTGAACGTGTTTCCTTGCTCGATAAAGGATCCTTTACGTATTGTCTGAGAGAGCTTTAAATACGCCTCCTAACCCTTTCTGCCCCAGGCCCGTGTAGACAGGTCTGACGTAATTTCAGATGTTTTCTTTGTTTAGGTACGTGAGAAATTTCTTTGCCCCAGGTCGCTCAATACCGTGATCCTTGCACTATAATATTTGCGAAATGCACCTATGATGACGTGGCGTAGGTTTGTCATGAAGCTGAGCTTGGAGGGGTCCTCTGCCTCTTGGGACACGGAATGTTTGTTTCCTCAAGTAGATTAGGTAGTTTTCAGTTACAATTTGTTCAGACATCTCTTCTAGATTCTCTGTTTTTCTTCTCCACCTCCCCTCGGGATGCCGAAGGATTCTGACATTGTATCGTTTCATTGAGTCATGTAATCTCCTGTGTCCATACATTCTCGTAAGGCGTGGATTTTTAAGATCATCTTCTTCTATTTTCATTTTTTTCCTCTATTAACCCATCCCCCACCACTACAACCTGCTCCTCTGCTTCTGTGAACTCCGGGCTGTCAGAGCTCTAGTTTTGCCCGTTGCATTTGGTCATAGAATTTTTAATTTCTGTCATATTCGCTTCCTCAATTCCTGGTCCTTAGGGGATTCTATATTCTCAGAACTCCTTTCATTAATACTTTTTTCAATTCATCTACTTCTCATTTTGACCATCGTTACCTGAATTCCATTTCTGATAATTTGATTACATCTATGTCCATTATTTCTGTGGCAGAGGCCACAGACTCACTGTCTTTTTCTTTGCTGGGGTGGCGCTTTCTCCTTCTTGTCATTCTGATGAGGAGAGGTTATGGGTTTCCAGAGCCCAATTATTGACTGGGTCCCAGGCCGTGCCCTTGTTTTAGTAGGGGTCTGGGGATGTGGGCTTCTTCTTAAAGATTTATTTATTTATTTGCGTGGCAGCCAAACCAGCGCGAGAGGGAACAGAAGCAGGGGAGTGGGAGAGAAGAAGCAGGCTCCCAGCGGAGGATCCCGATGAGGGACTCTTCCGGGAACGCTGGGATCACGCCCGACGCCCTAAGCCGGAGACAGGCGCTCAATGACTGCGCCACCCAGGCGCCCGGGTTGTGGGCTTCTTGATTTTTCAGCCTACCTTCTGGGGGAGGGGCCTGCCGCGCCGATACTCAGGCAACCCTGTTTGGGTAGAGTCTCTGCCTTCCCTGCGAGGGGGGATGGGGATGGGCACTCTCTGAGCCGGTATTTCCAGGCTTTTGTTCTCTGGCGGCTTTCCCTGGCGGTTTGCTGTGCCTCTTCTGAGAGTCAGAGCAGCAGCGGCCAAATTTCAGCCTCTGTCACAGAACAGAGGGATTGCGGCCCGTTCTCTACTAATGTTCTGGCCACTTTAACTCTGTTACTGTTGGTGCTGCTCAACCCTGCAGCGTCCCGGGATGTGCGCCCCACACCCGGCGTCCCAGCCCTCACTTCCAGGGCGGGCGCGCCTCTGTCCTTTGTGTTTCTAATGCCGCCAGCCGCCCTGCGCGCGCTCCTGAAGCTCCCGGTCTCAGTCTGGATCCAGTGAGCGCACCGGGATTCCAGAGCTCCGCGAGATGCCTGGTGGCGCGCGCACACCCGGCTCAGGGTCTCAGTCTGCTGTTTTGCGGGTGCCGTCCGTGAGTCCGCCCGCTCCCCCGTGCAAGTGGCTACCGCTTCCCGGCGCCCGAACGCGGCGGCTCCCTCCCCCTTCCGTTTATCTTCCGATATCTGTGCACAGTTTCATGGCTCCCCGCTTCGTACCTCAATACTCAGCGCTGGAGATGTTCATTTGTAGAGATCCAGATGCGTCTTCCTGTGTCTCAGGCTGGTTCCGTGGTTGTTTAGGCTGGTCTGGTACCTATCCAGCTCGACTCAGGGGACCAGCTGAAAATGGTGTCTCCTACTCCTCCACCATCTTAACTCCTCTAATTTGTTTGTCTTCATAGATGGTTTTTATGAGATTGAGCAATGTACCCTCTATCCCTACACTCTGAAGGGTTTTAATCAGGAAAGGATGTTGTATTTTGTCAAATGCTTTTTCTGCATCTGTTGAGAGGATCATATGATTTTTGGCTTTTTTCTTGTTAATATAATCTGTCATACTGATAGATTTGCGAATGTTGAACCACCCTTGCATCCCAGGGATGAATCCCACTTGGTCATGATGGATAATCCTTTTAATGTACAGTTGGATTCTATTTTCCAGGATCTTGTTGAGGATTTTGGCGTCCATATTCATCAGGGAAATCGGTCTGTAATTCTCCTTTTTTGTTGGGGTTTTTGCCTGGTTTGGGGATCAAGGTAATATTGGCCTCATAGAATGAGTTTGGTAGTTTCTTCAATGTCTTTCAAGAGTGATCTGTAGTTCTAGAGTATAGATCCTTTACTTCTCTGGTTAAGTTGTTTCCGAGATATCTAATGGTTTTTGGTGCTATTGTAAATGGAATCGATTCCCTAATTTCTTTCTTCAGTCTCATTGTTCATGTATAGAAATACAACTGATTTCTGAGCATTGATTTTGTATCCTGCGACATTACTGAGTTGTTGTATGAGTTCTAGTAATTTGGGATAGCGTCTTTTGGGTTTTCCATATAAAGTATCATGTCCTCTGCGAAGAGAGAGAGTTTGACTTCTTTGCCAATTTGAATAACTTTTATTCTTTTTTGTTTTCTGATTGCTATTGCTAGGACTTCTAGTAGTATGTTGAACAATAATGGCGAGAGTGGGCATCCTTGTTTTGTTCCTGATCATAAGGGAAAGGCTCTCAGCTTTTCCCTACTGAGAATGATATTTGCAGTAGGCTT
>NW_024424786.1:35608199-35613452 GCF_017311325.1 Ursus maritimus | reverse complement strand
TTATGTGGCAGCCAACCAGCGAGAGAGGGAACAGAAGCAGGGGAGTGGGAGAGGAAGAAGCAGGCTCCCAGCGGAGGATCCCGATGAGGGACTCCTTTCCGGAACGCTGGGATCACGCCCTAAGCCGGAGACAGGCGCTCAATGACTGCGCCACCCAGGCGCCCGGGTTGTGGGCTTCTTGATTTTTCAGCCTACCTTCTGGGGGAGGGGCCTGCCGCGCCGATACTCAGGCAACCCTGTTTGGGTAGAGTCTCTGCCTTCCCTGCGAGGGGGGATGGGGATGGGCACTCTCTGAGCCGGTATTTCCAGGCTTTTGTTCTCTGGCGGCTTTCCCTGGCGGTTTGCTGTGCCTCTTCTGAGAGTCAGAGCAGCAGCGGCCAAATTTCAGCCTCTGTCACAGAACAGAGGGATTGCGGCCCGTTCTCTACTAATGTTCTGGCCACTTTAACTCTGTTACTGTTGGTGCTGCTCAACCCTGCAGCGTCCCGGGATGTGCGCCCCACACCCGGCGTCCCAGCCCTCACTTCCAGGGCGGGCGCGCCTCTGTCCTTTGTGTTTCTAATGCCGCCAGCCGCCCTGCGCGCGCTCCTGAAGCTCCCGGTCTCAGTCTGGATCCAGTGAGCGCACCGGGATTCCAGAGCTCCGCGAGATGCCTGGTGGCGCGCGCACACCCGGCTCAGGGTCTCAGTCTGCTGTTTTGCGGGTGCCGTCCGTGAGTCCGCCCGCTCCCCCGTGCAAGTGGCTACCGCTTCCCGGCGCCCGAACGCGGCGGCTCCCTCCCCCTTCCGTTTATCTTCCGATATCTGTGCACAGTTTCATGGCTCCCCGCTTCGTACCTCAATACTCAGCGCTGGAGATGTTCATTTGTAGAGATCCAGATGCGTCTTCCTGTGTCTCAGGCTGGTTCCGTGGTTGTTTAGGCTGGTCTGGTACCTATCCAGCTCGACTCAGGGGACCAGCTGAAAATGGTGTCTCCTACTCCTCCACCATCTTAACTCCTCTAATTTGTTTGTCTTCATAGATGGTTTTTATGAGATTGAGCAATGTACCCTCTATCCCTACACTCTGAAGGGTTTTAATCAGGAAAGGATGTTGTATTTTGTCAAATGCTTTTTCTGCATCTGTTGAGAGGATCATATGATTTTTGGCTTTTTTCTTGTTAATATAATCTGTCATACTGATAGATTTGCGAATGTTGAACCACCCTTGCATCCCAGGGATGAATCCCACTTGGTCATGATGGATAATCCTTTTAATGTACAGTTGGATTCTATTTTCCAGGATCTTGTTGAGGATTTTGGCGTCCATATTCATCAGGGAAATCGGTCTGTAATTCTCCTTTTTTGTTGGGGTTTTTGCCTGGTTTGGGGATCAAGGTAATATTGGCCTCATAGAATGAGTTTGGTAGTTTCTTCAATGTCTTTCAAGAGTGATCTGTAGTTCTAGAGTATAGATCCTTTACTTCTCTGGTTAAGTTGTTTCCGAGATATCTAATGGTTTTTGGTGCTATTGTAAATGGAATCGATTCCCTAATTTCTTTCTTCAGTCTCATTGTTCATGTATAGAAATACAACTGATTTCTGAGCATTGATTTTGTATCCTGCGACATTACTGAGTTGTTGTATGAGTTCTAGTAATTTGGGATAGCGTCTTTTGGGTTTTCCATATAAAGTATCATGTCCTCTGCGAAGAGAGAGAGTTTGACTTCTTTGCCAATTTGAATAACTTTTATTCTTTTTTGTTTTCTGATTGCTATTGCTAGGACTTCTAGTAGTATGTTGAACAATAATGGCGAGAGTGGGCATCCTTGTTTTGTTCCTGATCATAAGGGAAAGGCTCTCAGCTTTTCCCTACTGAGAATGATATTTGCAGTAGGCTTTCCATAGATGGTTTTTATGAGATTGAGTAATGTACCCTCTATCCCTATACTCTGAAGGGTTTTAATCAGGAAATGATGCTATATTTTGTGGGATGCTTTTTCTAAATCAATTGAAAGGATCATATGGTTCTTGACTCTTTTCTTGTTGATGCGATTTATCACACTGATCGATTTGCGAATGTTGAACCGCCCTTGCATCCGAGGGATGAATCCCACTTGTTGTGATGGATAATCCTTTTAATGTACTGTTGGATCCTTTAGCTAGGATATTGTTGAGAGTTTTGGCATCCATATTCATCAGGGATATCGGTCTGTAATTCTCCTTTTTGATGAGGTCTTTGCCTGGTTTTGGGATTCAGGTAATACTGGCCTCATAGCATGAGTTTGGTAGTTTTCCTTCTGTTTCTAGTTTTTGAAGCAGCTTCAGGAGAACAGGTATTATTTCTTTTCTGAATGTTTGGTAGAATTCCCCAGGGAATCCGTAAGGCCCTGGACTCTTGTTCTTTGGGAGGTTTTTGATCACTGCTTTAATCTCTTCATGATTATTTGGTCTGTTTAGATAATCAATTTCTTCCTGTTTCAGACTTGGTAGTTTATAGGTTTCCAGGAAGCCATCTGTTTTTTCCAGGTTGTTTTAATTTATTGGCATATAGTTATGGATAATAGTTTCTAATGATCGTTTCTATTTCCTTGGTGTTGGTCATGATCTCTCCCCTTTCTTTCATAATTTTGTAATTAATTTCGGGCCTTTCTCTATTCTTTTGAATAAGTCTGGCCAGTGATTTATCAATCTTATTTATTCTTTCATAGAACCAGCTTCTAGTTTTGTTGATCTGCTCTACTGTTCTCCTGGTTTCTAATTCATTGATCTCTGCTCTAATCCTGATCAGTTGCCTTCTCATGTGTGGGTTAGGCCTGTTCTTCTGTTCCAACTCCAGCTTCTTAAGTGAGAATATAAGGAGTGCATTTTAGATTGTTCTGTTCTTTTGAGTGAGGCTTGAATGGCTATGTATTTTCCCCTTAGGACCACCTTTGCAGTGTCCCATAGATTTTGGACTGATGTGTTTTCATTTGCATTGGTTTCGATAAATTACTTAAGTTATTCTTTAATTTCTTGGTTTACCCAATCATTCTTAAGCAGGATCGTTCTTAGTTTCCAAGTGTTTGAGTTTCTTCCAAAATTTTCCTTGTGATTGAGTTCCAGTTTCAAAGCATTGTGGTCTGAGAATATGCGGGGAATAATCTCAGTCTTTTGGTATCGGTTGAGATCTCTTTAGTGACCCAGTATATGGTCTGTTCTGGAGAAAGTTCCATGTGTATTAGAAAAGAATGAGTATTCTGTTGTTCTAGGGTGTAGTGTTCTGTATATATCTATGAGGTCCATCTGGTCTAGTATGTCATTCAAAGCTCTTGTTTCTTTGTTGATTTTCTGCTTAGATGATCTGTCTATTGCTGAGAGCGGAGTGTTGAGGTCCTTTGCTATTAACGTATTATTATCTATATGTCTCTTTATTCTGGTTAAGAGTTGGCTTGTATATTTAGCTGCTCCACTGTTGGGGCATAGACATTTATAATTGTCAAATCCACTTGTTGGATACATCCTTTAAGAATAATGTAGTGTCCTACTGTATCTCTAACTACAGTCTTTAGCTTAAAATCTAATCTGTCTGATATGAGAATTGCTACCGCAACTTTCTTTTGAGGTCCGTTGGCATGAAGAATGGTTCTCCATCCCTTTACTTTCAGTCTGGATGTCTCTTTAGGTTCAGAATGAGTCTGTTGTAGATAGCATATGGATGTCTTTTTATCCAATCTGCAACCTCGTGTTTTATGGGAGTATTTAGGGCATTCACATTGAGAGTGATTATTGAGAGAGATGTTTTTAATGATGTCATGTTGCCTGTGAAGTCTTTGTTTCTATAGATTGTAAATTTCTGTTCTGTATCACTCTTGGGGTCTTTTTACTTTTATAGAACCCCCCTTAATATTTCTTGTAGGGCTGGCTTGGTGGTCACATATTCGTTCAGTTTCTGCTGGTCTTGGAAGGTCCTTGTCTCTCCATCCATTTTGAATGACAGTCTTGCTGGATAAGGAATCCTTGGCTGCATGTTCTTCTCACTTAGTGCTCTGAATATGTCTTGCCAGCTTTTTCTGGCTTGCCAGGTCTCTGTAGACAGATCAGACGTTATTCTTTTTTTTTTTTTATTAATAATGATTTTTTATTATATCATGTTAGTCACCATACAGTACATCCCCGGTTTTCGATGTAAGGCTCGATGATTCATTAGTTGTGTATAACACCCAGTGCACCATGCAATATGTGCCCTCCTTACTACCCATCACCGGTCTATCCCATTCCCCCACCCCCCTCCCCTCTGTAGCCCTCAGTTTGTTTCTCATAGTCCATAGTCCCAGAGAGTAAGTTGTTAATTCAGAATCATTCGAGCTGGCTTCACGCAGAGTTCTTGTCTCCACCTCTGTGGAAACACATATTCCTACGTTTGAACAGTGGATTCAAAAGAACACGATAGAGCAGTGATCAGGATAAAGACGAACAGAACTCAAGTTACTTCAATTCTGTCATTCTACGTGACCATTTGGAGCTTTTATATGCGTTTAAAATTTAACACAGTGGAACAGTGGAAACCGTGAAATACAATTTTTTTGAAGGGTGAATTTTAGTTCATAAATGAAATGTTTCACTAGTTTTTAAGAGAGCTGAAATGTGTTCTTTTTAAATTCTTCATTGTTTTTGAACCTAAAGAACAAATCAAGAAAATAATTAGTTTTGCTACTTACTGCATTATTGTTGTTGAAAAGAATTTTGTCATATAAAGAAGACAAATGACATTCTTCAGGTGTTGTATGTCCATTAGGTAATCACTGCCAACACCACACCAAACGATGACGTGTTGGATACGGTCCTCCCTAGTTGGGCATCAAGTGCCTGTGTTTTAAGGATGCCCATAGAATCTTCAGATGTCCTCTTTTGTATCTGATTTTTTAATCTACTCAAAATTATGACTGAAATTCATCCATGTTGGTGGCTGTATCTGGAGTTCAATTTCTTCAATCTTCTCAATATGGTGTCATTTTCCACAATGTTGCTCATGTCAACCCTTTAAGGGAAGCGCTCTCAATCCCTTATGCAATTAGGTACTGCTCCTGTGCTCGCATCGCATCTCGTAGGTAGGCAAGTCAACGAAGAGCGCTTGCCACATTGACGTTAGTCTGTCATCTCTTTTAAGCTGGAGAGCTGGGGAGCTCAACTCCTAGCTCAGGGCCTGACAAGTAATAGAATTGTGTTCATTGTATTAGTCAGGAGATATAGATAGATGATAGATGATAGATAGATAGATAGATGATAGATAGAT
>NW_024424786.1:35599643-35608047 GCF_017311325.1 Ursus maritimus | reverse complement strand
CCAGCTTTGTTTTTCTTTTTCAACAGTTCCTTGGAGATTCGGGGTCTTTTCTGGTTCCATACAAATTTAAGGACTATTTGTTCCAGTTCTTTGAAAAACGTTCTCGGTATTTTGATCAGGATAGCATTGAAAGTGTAGATTGCTCTGGGTAGCATGGACATTTTAACTATGTTATTCTTCCGATCCATGAGCATGGAATATCTTTCCATCTTTTTATGTCTTCCTCAATGTCTTTTAAGAGTGATTTATAGTTTCTAGAATATAGGTCCTTTACGTCTCTGGTTAAGTTAATTCCAAGGTAACGTATGGTTTTTGGTGCTATTGTAAATGGGATGGATTCCCTGATTTCTCTTTCTTCGTTCTCGTTATTCGTGTACAGAAATGCAACTGATTTCTGAGCATTGACTTTGTATCCCGCCACGTTACTGAATTGCTCTATAACTTCTAATAGTTTGGGAGTGGCTTCTTTTGGGTTTTCCATATAGAGTATCATGTCGAGATCAGACGTTATTCTGATGTTCCCTCCTTCTGTACGTGAGGATTCTCTTCTCCCTGGCCGCTTTCAAGATTGTTTCCTTGGATCTAATTTTGTGAATTGTACTATTATGTGACGTGGTGTTTGTCGTTCTCATTGATCTTGGGAGGGGTCCTCTCTCCCTCTTGGACACCAATTCTTGTTTCCTTTGTCAGATTAGGGAAGTTCTCAGCTACAATTTGTTCAGATATCTCTTCTAGACCTCTCTCTTTCTCACCCCCTCGGGGATGTCAACGATTCTGACCTTGGAACGTTTCATTGAGTCACTAATCTCCTGTAATCTACATTCTTGAGATTGGATTTTTTGATCCAAGTTCCCATTTTTTCCTTCTTTTCTATCATCCCGTCTTCCAATTCATTAATTTATTCTTCTGCCTCATTTACCCTGGCCATCAGAGCATACGGTTTAGACTGCATTTGATTCATAGCCTTCTTCATTTCTGCCAGATTCACTCTAATTTCTACTGTTAGAGATTCTGCATTCTCGTTAATATTTTCATTAATATTTTTTTCAAGCCTACACATCATCTTGACCATTGTCACTCTGAACTCCATTTCTGACAATTGGTTATATCCATATCCATTAGTTCTGTGGCAGAGGACACAGTCTCTATTTCTTTCCTTTGTTGGGGGTTCCTCCTCCTTGTCATTATGATGAGGAGAGGTTGTGGGGATGCACAGAGCCCAAATTATTGACCAGCATCCAGGCAATGTTCACTTATTTTATAGGGACCTTAGGGATGTGGGCTTCTTGTATTTTTCAGCCTGCCTTCTGGGGGAGGGGCCGGTGCGCTGATATTCAGGCAACTTAGTTTGGGTAGAGTTGCCCCGTCCCCTGTGAGAGGGGTTGGGGATGGGCACAATGCGAACTGGTATTCCAGGCTTTTGTTCTGTGGCAGCTTTCCCTGGCAGTTTTCTGTGACTCTTTTGGGAGTCAGAGGAGCAGTGGCAGTATCCAAGCTTCTGTCTCAGAACAGAGAGATCGCAGTCTGCTGTCCACTGGGCTCTCCTGGGCACCTTAACTCTGTTTCTGTCTGTGCTCCTAAAAACCCTGCAGCGTCCTGGATTGTGCGCCCCACAGCCATTCTTCCAGCCCTCATTCCCAGGGCCGGCACGTCTCTGTCCTCTGTGCCTCTGACACGGCCAGCCGCCCCCAGTTCCCTCACGTGCTCCAGAGCTCCCTGTCTTCAGTGTGGTTCTTGTACACTCTAGAGAGCTGTTTTTCAGTCTGGTCATGTGTGCACTACCGAGCTCCCGGTTTCAGTCTGATTCAAGTGTGCGCTCTGGAGCTCCAGTTTTGAGTCTTGTCGCATACTCACTCCAGAGCTCCGGTTTTCAGTCTGGTTGTGCCCATGCTTCTGAGCTCCTGGTCTCAGTCTGCTTTCTCCACAGCTACTGGTTGGGGAATCCAGGCCACACCCCAGTGCAGGAGGCTACTGATTCCCTGCACCCGAGCGCGACCCCTCCCTCCCCGTTCCATTTATCTTCCGATACCTGTGCACAGATTCACGGCTCTCCGCTTTGTACCTACATACTCAGCGCTGGAGATATTCGTTTGCGAAGATCCAGATGTGTCTTCCTACATCTCGGGCTGATTTCGTGGGTGTTCAGGATGATCTGGTAGATGTTAGATCGATTCAGGGGACCAGCTGAAAAAAGATCCCCTACTCCACCACAATCTTTTTTTCTTCCAGCCTCTCTCCACTAGGATTTTGATAGATTCCTGTCTCACATGAGGACTTTCATCCATTTTGAGTTTATCGTTGTATATGCTGTAAGAGAATGGTCCAGTTTCATTCTTCTACACATGGCTGTCCAATTTTCCCAGCAAGATTTATTGAAGATACATTTTTCTATAAGTATTCTTTCCTGCTTTGTCAACGATTAGTTGGCAATAGAATTGAGAGTCCATTTCTGGGTTCTTTATCCTGTTCCTTTGATCCATGTGTCTGTTTTTGTGCCAGTACCATATGTCTTGATGATTACAGCTTTGTAATGTAGCTTAAAGTCTGGCTTCGTCATGCCACCAGCTTTGGTTTTCTTTCTCAACATTCATCTTGATATCGAGGTCTTCTCTGGTTCCATATAAATTTTAGGATTATTTGTTCCAGCTCTGTGAAAAATGTTGTTGGCATTTTGATAGGGATTGTACTGAATGTGTAGAGTGCTCTGGGTAGCATGGACATTTCAACGATATTTATTGTTCCAATCCATGAGCATGGAGTGTATTTCCATTTCTTTGTGTCTTCCTCAGATTCTTTTGTAAGTGTCCTGTAGTTTTTGGACTATAGATCCTTTATTGCTAAGCTTACACCCAAAGGAGCTGGAGAAAGAACAGCATTAAAGCTTAAACCAAGCAGGAGAAGAGAAATTCTAAAGATGAGCGCAAAAATCAATGAAATAGAAATCAGAAGAACAATAGAACATATCAATGAAATTAAGGCTGGTTCTTTGAAAGAATTAATAAGATCCATAAACCCCTAGCCAGACTTATCAAAAAGAGAAGAGAAAGGACCCAAATTAATAAAATCATGAGTGAAAGAGGAGAGATCACAACCAACACCAAGGAAATACAGAGAATTTTAAGAACATATTGTGGTCAGCTATATGCCAACAAAATAGGCTATCTGGAAGAAATGAAAGCATACTGGAAACTTATAAACTAACAAAACTGAAACAGGAATAAATAGACAACCTGACGAGATGCAAGAAATTGAAGCAATAATCAAAAATCTCTCAGCAGTAGAAATCCAGGGCCAGGTGGCTTCCCAGGGAATCCTACCAAACATTTAAAAAGGAACCTAATACCTATTCTTCTGAAGTTGTTTCATGAAGTAGAAAAGGAAGGTAAACTTCCAAACTCATTCTCTGAGGCCAGCATTACCTTGATCCCCAACCCAGACAAAGAACCCATCAAAAAGGAGAATTACAGACCAATATCCCTGATGAACATGAATGACATAATTCTCACCAAGATACTAGCTGATAGAATCCAACAGTACATTAAAAGGATTATTCACCAGGACCAAATGAGTTTTATGCCTGGGCTGCAAGGTTGGCTCAACATCTGCAAATCAATCAATGTTGTACATCACATTAATAAAAGAAAGGACAAGAACTGTATGATCTTCTCATTTGATGCAGAAAAAGCATTTGACAAAATACAGCATCCTTTCTTCATTAAAATTCTTTTATGACATTGAGGTCAATATCATAAAAGCCATCTATGAAAAGCCCACAGTGAAAATCATTCTCAATGGGGGAAAAACTGAGAGCTTTTCCCTTAAGGTCAGGAACAGGACAGGGATGCCCATGCTCAGCACTGTTGTTCAGCATAGTACTAGAAGTCCTGACCTCAGGATTCGGAGAACAAAAAGAAATAAGAGGCATTCAAACTGGCAAAGAACAAGGCAAAGTCTCACTCTTCACAGATGACATGATACTCCGTGTGGAAAATCTGAAAGACTCCAAAATTGCTACAACTGAAACAGGAACTCAGCAACATGGCAGGATATAAAATCAATGCACAGAAATCAGTTGCATTTCTATACACTAACAATGAGATAGAAGAAAGAGAAGTAAAGGAATTGATGCCATTTACAATTGGACCAAAAGCATGAAACCTAGGAATAAAACTAACAAGACAGACATTTCTTTAGACTCACCAAGAAAAAAGAGAAGAATGAGGTAAATAAAATTAGAAATGAAAGAAAAGATGTTACAACAGATACCACAGAAATACAACAGATTTTAAGAGACTATGAATAATCACAAGCAAAACATTGGACAACCTAGAAGAGTTGGACAAATTCCTGTAAACATACAGACTACCAAGACTGAACCATGAAGAAATAGAAGATATGAATAGACCAATTACTAGTAAGGTGATTGAATCAGTAATCGAAAACCTCCCAAAACAGAAGTTGAGAACCAGAGAGCTTCTCTGGTGAATGTTACCAAATATTTAAAAGGAATTAATGCCATTTATTCTCAGACTCTTCCAAAAAGTAAAATAGGAAGGAATACTTTTAAACTCATTTTATGTGAGCTGCATTACCCTAATACCAAAACAGACAAGGACACCAAATGAGTAGTAAAATACAACCCATCGTGCCTGGTGAATATAGATGCAAAAATCTTCAAGAAAATAATGTACAGTGAATTCCAGAATACATTAATTGAATCATATACCATGACACCTGGAAGGCTCAGTTGTTTAAGCATCTGCCTTTGGCTCAGGTCATGGTCTCAGGGTCCTGGGATCGAGTCCCATATAGTGCTCTTTGCTCAGGGGAGAGTCTGCTTCTCCCTCTGCTTGCTGCACCCTTGCTTGTGCATGCTGTCCTTCTCTCTCTCTCTCTCTCTGACAAATACATAAATAAAATCTTTATTTAAAAAATTATCATATACCCTAATCAAGGGGGATTTATTTCAGTTATGCAAGGATGGTTCAACATCACCAAATCAATCCGTGTGATATAACACATTAACAAAATGAAGGGTAAACATATGTTCATTCCAATAGATGCAGAAAAAGCATTTGACAAAATTCAACATCCAGACATGATAAAAAAAAAAAAACAACTGTCAACAAATTTGGCATAGACCATCTCCACATAATAAGGCCATATAAAACAACTCACTAATAACATTATGCTCAATGGTAGACAGCTGAATGCTTTCCTTCTAAAATCAGGAACAGGACAAGCATGCCTCCTCTCACCACTTTTATTATACGTAGCACTGGGAGTACTAGTCAGCGTGATTAGAGAAGAAAAATAAAATGCTTTCAAGTAGGAAAAGATGATGTAAAATTGTTGGTCTTTGTAGAATCATGTATTCTACAGTCTAAAAACTGTTAGAACTAATAGGAAATTTAGTAAAGTTACAGGACAAAAATCAACCAATCAATAAAATAAAAGCCTGTGACATTGCTATACACTAATAATGAGCTAGCAGGAGGAGAAATTAAGAATGAATTCTCATTTACAATTGTATCAAATAATATAAAATACTTAGGAATGAATTTAACTAAGGACGTGAAAGACTAATTTAACACAATGATAAAAGAAATTGAAGAACACAAATAAATGCAAAGATACATAGTGCTCATACTTTCCAAAGCAATCTATAGATTAAATACAATTCCTATTGAAAAATTCCAATAGCATTCTTTTCAGAACCTGAATAAACAATTCTAAAACTTATATGAATCCACAAGATAATGCGAATAGCCCAAAGCAACGTTGAGATGGAAGAACAGAGCTGGAGGCATTATGCTCCCTGACTTAAATGACACTAACAAGCTATAGCAATCAAAAGAGTATGATATTGGCACAAAAAAAGATACACATATCAATGGAATTGAGAGCCCAGGAGAAAACTCACACAGTTATGGATGATTAGTTTACAACAAAGGAGCCAAGAGCATACAATAGAAAAATTAAGCAGTCTCTTCAATAAATGGTGCTGGTAAAACTGGACAAACTCATGGAAAAAACATGAAACTAGACCACTATCTAAAACCATACACAAAAATTAAGTCAAAATGGGTATTAAGGGGGACACATATTGCATGGAGCACTGGGTGTTATATGCAAACAATGAATCATGGAACACTACATCAAAAACTAATGTATGGTGACTAACATAACATAATAAAAATTTTTTAAAATGGATTAAAGACTTGAATGTAAGACCTGAAACCATAAAATTCCTAGAAGGAAACAGGCAGCAAGCTCCTCGACATCAGAGTTAGCTGATGTGTTTGTGGATCTGATGCCAAAGGCAAGGGAAACAAAAGCAAAAACAAACAAATGAGACTACATCAAAGAAAAAGCTTGTGAAGGAAAAACAGTGAAGGAAACCATCATTGAAATGAAAAGGCAACTCACTGAATGGCAGAAAGTATTTGCACATGATATATCTGACAAGAGGTTAATATCCAAAATATATAAAGAACTGATACACGCAACAGCAAAAAAGCCAAACCATCCAATTTAAAAACTGGGCAGAAAACCCAAATAGACCTAATTCCAAAGAAGACCTATGGCCAACAGACATAGGAAAAGATGCTCAACATCCCTGTTCATCAGGGAAATGCAAATCAAAAGCACAATGAGATAGCACCTTACACTAGTCAGAATGACTAGTACCAACAAGACAAGAAATAATAAGTGTTGGAGAGGATGTGGAGAAAAGGGAACCCTTGTGCAGTGTTCGTGGGAATGTAAGTTGGTTCAGCCACTTTGGAAAACTGTGTGGAGGTTCCTCAGAAAACTAAGAGTAGATCTACCATATGATCCAGCTATTCTACTTCTGGATATTTATCCAAAGAAATTAGAACCACAAATTCAGAAAGATATATGCACTCTTATGTTAATCGAACCATTATTTACCATAGCCAACATTGGGAAACAACCTTAGTGTCCATCAGTGGATGAGTGGGTAGAAAGGATGGGGGGGCATCTGGGTGCCTCAATTGGTTGGGTGTCTGACTCTTGATTTTGTTTCAAGTCATGATCTCAGGGTCGTGGGATCAAGCACTGCGTTGGACTCCATGCTCAGTGCGGAGTCTGCTTGGGATTCTCTCTCTCCTTCTCCCTCTGCCCTTCCTTGCTCATGAGCAATCTCTCTGTCTCAAATAAATAAATAAATAAATTTTAAATGTTTTTTTTTTATTATGTCAGTCACCATACAGTACACCCCCGGTTTCCGATGTAAGGTTTGATGATTCGTTAGTTGCCTATAACACCCAGTGCACCATGCAATAAGTGCCCTCCTTACTACCCATCACTGGTCTATCCCATTCCCCCATCCCCCTCCCCTCCGAGGCCCTCAGTTTGTTTCTCTTAGTTCACAGTCTCTCATGCTTCATTCCCCCTTCTGATTACCCCCCTTTCTTTATCCCTTTCTTCCCCTACCGATCTTCCTAGTTCTTATGTTCCATAGATGAGAGAAATCCTATGATAATTGTCTTTCTCTGCTTGACTTATTTCACGTAGCATTATCTCCTCCAGTGCCGTCCATGTTGCAGCAAATGTTGAGAATTTGTTCTTTCTGATACCTGAGTAATATTCCATTGTATATATGGACCACAAGTTCTTAATCCAGTCATCGGTTGAAGGGCATCTCGGCTCCTTGCACGATTTATCTATTTTGGTCAATGCTGCTATAAACATTGGGGTGCTAATTCCCTTCTCTTCACTACATCTGTATCCTTGGGGTAAATACCCAGTAGTGCAATGGCTGGGTCATAGGGAAGCTCAATTTTTAACTTTTTAAGGGACCTCCACACTGTTTTCCAGAGTAGCTGTACCAACTTGCATTCCCACCATAATGTAGGAGGGATTCCTTTTCTCCACATCCTCTCCAACAATTGTTGTTTCTTGCCTTGTCTATTTTTGCCATTCTAACTGGTGTAAGGTGGTATCTCAGTGTGGTTTTGATTTGAATTTCCCTGATGGCTAATGACTTTGAACATTTTATCATGTTTTGATCCCTGCTATATCTCCAGCACATAGAACAGTGACTAGCCCATAAAAGGCACTCAATAAATACTTGTTGAATGAAAATATAAAGATGTACTTGGGAAAAGGAAATGGAGGGTAAGTGGTCTTTTCTTCCTTCCCTCCCTTTTTCTCTTTTTCATCTGTGTATTCAGTAAGTATTAACTGAGTGACTATAGGAGTTCAAATCCTAGCTCCAGGGATATAACAGTGACATAGACAAAGATCATCTCTGGCTTCTAGAGCACCAACTAGTTTAAATCACTTTTTAAAAAAAATATTTTATTTATTTATTTGAGAGACAGAGAGAGTGAGGGGGCAGAAGGGGGAGAGACAGGGAGAAAGAATCTGAAGCAGACTC
>NW_024424786.1:35586040-35599618 GCF_017311325.1 Ursus maritimus | reverse complement strand
TTGCTATGTATTGCTAACCCAGACAAAGAACCCATCAAAAAGGAGAATTACAGACCAATATCCCTGATGAACATGAATGACATAATTCTCACCAAGATACTAGCTGATAGAATCCAACAGTACATTAAAGGATTATTCACCAGGACCAAATGAGTTTTATGCTCAGGCTGAAGGTTGGCTCAACATCTGCAAATCAATCAATGTTGTACATCACATTAATAAAAGAAAGGACAAGAACTGTATGATCTTCTCATTTGATGCAGAAAAAGCATTTGACAAAAATACAGCATCCTTTCTTCATTAAAATTCTTTTATGACATTGAGGTCAATATCATAAAGCCATCTATGAAAAGCCCACAGTGAAAATCATTCTCAATGGGGAAAAACTGAGAGCTTTTCCCCTTAAGGTCAGGAACAGGACGGGATGCCCATGCTCAGCACTGTTGTTCAGCATAGTACTAGAAGTCCTGACCTCAGGATTCGGAGAACAAAAAGAAATAAGAGGCATTCAAACTGGCAAAGAACAAGGCAAAGTCTCACTCTTCACAGATGACATGATAATCTCGTGTGGAAAATCTGAAAGACAAAATTGCTACAACTGAAACAGGAACTCAGCAACATGGCAGGATATAAAATCAATGCACAGAAATCAGTTGCATTTCTATACACTAACAATGAGATAGAAGAAAGAGAAGTAAAGGAATTGGATGCCATTTACAATTGGACTCAAAAGCATGAAACCTAGGAATAAAACTAACAAGACAGACATTTCTTTAGACTCACCAAGAAAAAAGGAAGAATGAGGTAAATAAAATTAGAAATGAAAGAAAAGATGTTACAACAGATACCACAGAAATACAACAGATTTTAAGAGACTATGAATAATCACAAGCAAAACATTGACAACCTAGAAGAGTTGGACAAATTCTGTAAACATACAGACTACCAAGACTGAACCATGAAGAAATAGAAGATATGAATAGACCAATTACTAGTAAGGTGATTGAATCAGTAATCGAAAACCTCCCAAAACAGAAGTTGAGAACCAGAGAGCTTCTCTGGTAGAATGTTACCAAATATTTAAAAGGAATTAATGCCATTTATTCTCAGAATCTTCCAAAAGTAAAAATAGGAAGGAATACTTTTAAACTCATTTTATGTGAGCTGCATTACCCTAATATCAAAACAGACAAGGACACCAAATGAGTAGTAAAATACAACCCATCGTGCCTGGTGAATATAGATGCAAAAATCTTCAAGAAAATAATGTACAGTGAATTCCAGAATACATTAATTGAATCATATACCATGACAATCCTGGAAGGCTCAGTTGTTTAAGCATCTGCCTTTGGCTCAGGTCATGTCTCAGGGTCCTGGATCGAGTCCCATATAGTGCTTCTTGCTCAGGGGAGAGTCTGCTTCTCCTCTGCTTGCTGCACCCTTGCTTGTGCATGTGTCCTTCTCTCTCTCTCTCTCTCTGACAAATACATAAATAAAATCTTTATTTAAAAATTATCATATACCCTAATCAAGGGGGATTTATTTCAGTTATGCAAGGATGGTTCAACATCACCAAATCAATCGCGTGTGATATAACACATTAACAAAATGAAGGGTAAACATATGTTCATTCCAATAGATGCAGAAAAAGCATTTGACAAAATTCAACATCCAGACATGATAAAAAAAAAAACAACTGTCAACAAATTCTTGGATAGACCATCTCCACATAATAAGGCCATATAAAACAACTCACTAATAACATTATGCTCAATGGTAGACAGCTGAATGCTTTCCTTCTAAAATCAGGAACAGGACAGCATGCCTCCTCTCACCACTTTTATTATACGTAGCACTGGGAGTACTAGTCAGCTTGATTAGAGAGAAGAAAAATAAAATGCTTTCAAGTAGGAAAAGATGATGTAAAATTGTTGGTCTTTGTAGAATCATGTATTCTACAGTCTAAAAACTGTTAGAACTAATAGGAAATTTAGTAAATATGTGACAAAAATCAACCAATCAATAAAATAAAAGCCTGTGACATTGCTATACACTAATAATGAGCTATCGGGAGAAATTAGAATGAATTTTCATTTACAATTGTATCAAATAATATAAAATACTTAGGAATGAATTTAATCTAAGGACGGAAAGACTAATTTAACACAATGATAAAAGAAATTGAAGAACACAAATAAATGCAAAGATACATAGTGCCATACTTTCCAAAGCAATCTATAGATTAAATACAATCTATTGAAAATTCCAATAGCATTCTTTTCAGAACCGAATAAACAATTTAAAACTTATATGAATCCACAAGATAATGCGAATAGCCCAAAGCAACGTTGGGATGGAAGAACAGAGCTGGAGGCATTATGCTCCCTGACTTAAATGACACTAAAGTTATAGCAATCAAAAGAGTATGATATTGGCACAAAAAGTATACACATATCAATGGAATTGAGAGCCCAGGAGAAACTCACACAGTTATGGATGATTAGTTTACAACAAAGGAGCCAAGAGCATACAATAGAAAAATTAAGCAGTCTCTTCAATAAATGGTATGCTGGTAAACTGGACAAACTCATGGAAAACATGAAACTAGACCACTATCTAAAACCATACACAAAAATTAAGTCAAAATGGGTATTATGGGGACATATATTGATGGAGCACTGGGTGTTATGCAAACAATGAATCATGGAACACTACATCAAAAACTAATGTATGGTGACTAACATAACATAATAAAAATTTTTAAAATGGATTAAAGACTTGAAATGTAAGACCTGAAACCATAAAAATTCTAGAAGGAAACAGGCAGCAGCCTCGACATCAGAGTTAGCTGATGTGTTTGTGGATCTGATGCCAAAGGCAAGGAAACAAAAGCAAAAACAAACAAATGAGACTACATCAAAGAAAAGCTTGTGAAGGAAAAACAGTGAAGGAAACCATCATTGAAATGAAAAGGCAACTCACTGAATGGCAGAAAGTATTTGCAATGATATATCTGACAAGAGGTTAATATCCAAAATATATAAAGAACTGATACACGCAACAGCAAAAAGCCAAACCATCCAATTTAAAACTGGGCAGAAACCCAAATAGACCTAATTCCAAAGAAGACCTATGGCCAACAGACATAGGAAAAGATGCTCAACATCCCTGTTCATCAGGAAATGCAAATCAAAAGCACAATGAGATAGCACCACACTAGTCAGAATGACAATGTCAACAAGACAAGAAATAATAAGTGTTGGAGAGATGTGGAGAAAAGGGAACCCTTGTGCAGTGTTCGTGGAATGTAAGTGGTTCAGCCACTTTGGAAAACTGTGTGAGGTTCCTCAGAAAACTAAGAGTAGATCTACCATATGATCCAGCTATTCTACTTCTGGATATTTATCCAAAGAAATTAGAACCACAAATTCAGAAAGATATATGCACTCTTATGTTAATCGAACCATTATTTACCATAGCCAACATTGGGAAACAACCTTTAGTGTCCATCAGTGGATGAGTGGGTAGAAAGGATGGGGGCATCTGGGTGCCTCAATTGGTTGGGTGTCTGACTCTTGATTTTGTTTCAAGTCATGATCTCAGGGTCGGGATCAAGCACTGCGTTGGACTCCATGCTCAGGCGGAGTCTGCTTGGGATTCTCTCTCCTTCTCCCTCTGCCCTTCCTCTTTGCTCATGAGCAATCTCTGTCTCAAATAAATAAATAAATAAATTTTAAATGTTTTTTTATTATGTCAGTCACCATACAGTACACCCCCGGTCTCCGCATGTAAGGTTTGATGATTCAGTTAGTTGCCTATAACACCCAGTGCACCATGCAATAAGTGCCCTCCTTACTACCCATCACTGGTCTATCCCATTCCCCCATCCCTCCCCTCCGAGGCCCCTCAGTTTGTTTCTCTTAGTTCACAGTCTCTCATGCTTCATTCCCCTTCTGATTACCCCCTTTCTTTATCCCTTTCTTCCCCTACCGATCTTCCTAGTTCTTATGTTCCATAGATGAGAGAAATCCTATGATAATTGTCTTTCTCTGCTTGACTTATTTCACGTAGCATATCTCCTCCAGTGCCGTCCATGTTGCAGCAAATGTTGAGAATTTGTTCTTTCTGATACCTGAGTAATATTCCATTGTATATATGACCACAAGTTCTTAATCCAGTCATCGGTTGAGGGCATCTGCTCCTTGCACGATTTATCTATTTTGGTCAATGCTGCTATAAACATTGGGGTGCTAATTCCTCTTCACTACATCTGTATCCTTTGGGGTAAATACCCAGTAGTGCAATGCTGGGTCATAGGGAAGCTCAATTTTTAACTTTTAAGGGACCTCCACACGTTTTCCAGAGTAGCTGTACCAACTTGCATTCCCACCATAATGTAGGAGGGATTCCTTTTCTCCACATCCTCTCCAACAATTGTTGTTTCTTGCCTTGTCTATTTTTGCCATTCTAACTGGTGTAAGGTGGTATCTCAGTGTGGTTTTGATTTGAATTTCCCTGATGGCTAATGACTTTGAACATTTTATCATGTGTCTGTTAGCCATTTGTATGTCTTCATTGGAAAAGTGTCTGTTCATATCTTCTGCCCATTTTTTGATTTGTTTATTTGTTTCTCGTGTATTGAGTTTGAGAAGTTCTTTGTAGATCTTGGATACTAGTCATTTATCTGTAGCATCATTTGCAAATATATTCTCCCATTCCGTGGGCTGCCTCTTAATTTTTTTGACTGTTTCCTTGGCTGTGCAGAAGCTTTTTATCTTGATGAAGTCCCACATGTTCATTTTATCTTTTGTTTCTCTTGCCTTTGGAGATGTGTCAGAAAAAGGTTGCTTTGGCCGATGTCGTAGAGGTTGCTGCCTATGTTCTCCTCTAGAATTTTGATGGATTCCTGTCTCACATCGAGGTCTTTCATCCATTTGAAATTTATCTTTGTGTATGGTGTGAGAGAGTGGTCAAGTTTCATTCTTTTGCATATAGCTGTCTAATTTTCCCAGCACCATTTATTGAAGAGACTGTCTTTTTTCCACTGGCTGTTTTTTTCCTGCTTTATCAAAGATTAGTTGCCCAAAGAGCCGAGGGTCCATTTCTGGGCTCTCTATTCTGTTCCATTGGTCTATGTGTCTGTTTTTGTGCCAGTACCATGCTGTCTTTGTGATCACAGCTTTGTAGTACAGCTCGAAATCTGGCATTGTGATACCCCCAGCTTTGTTTTTCCTTTTCAACAGTTCCTTTGCGATTCGGTGCCTTTTCTGTTTCCATACAAATTTAAGGACTGTTTGTTCCAGTTCTTTGAAAAATATCATTGGTATTTTGATCGGGATTGCATTGAAAGTGTAGATTGCTCTGGGTAGCATAGACATTTTAACTATGTTTATTCTTCCGCTCCGTGAGCATGGAATATTTTTCCATCTTTTTGTGTCTTCTTCAATGTCTTTCAAGAGTGATTTATAGTTTCTAGAATATAGATCCTTTATCTGTCTGGTTAAGTTAATTCCAATGTAACGTATGGTTTTTGGTGCTATTGTAAATGGGATGGATTCCCTAATTTCTCTTTCTTCAGTCTCATTATTCGTGTATAGAAATGCAACTGATTTCTGAGCATTGATTTTGTATCCTGCCACATTACTGAATTGCTCTATAACTTCTAATAGTTTAGGAGTGGATTCTTTTGGGTTTTCCATATAGAGTATCATGTCATCTGCGAAGAGAGACAGTTTGACTTCTTCTTTGCCAATTTGGATACCTTTTATACCTTTTTGTCATCTGATTGCTGTTGCAAGGACTTCTAGTACTATGTTGAATAATAGTGGCGAGAGTGGGCATCCTTGTCGTGTTCCTGATCTTAAGGGAAAGGCTTCCAGCCTTTCCCCGTTGAGAATAATATTTGCTGTAGGCTTTTCATAGATGGTTTTTATGAGCTTGAGAAATGAACTCTCTATTCCTACACTCTGAAGAGTTTTAATCAGAAAAGGATGCTGTATTTTGTCAAATGCTTTTTCTGTATCTATTGAGAGAATCATATGATTTCTGAATTTTTGCTTCTGAATAAAATCTAAGGCACTGATAGTTTGTGAATATTGTACCACTCCTGCATCCCAGGGATGAATCCCACTTCGTCATGATGGATAATCCTTTTAATGTAAAGTTGGATTCTATTTGCCAGGATCTTGTTGAGGATTTTGGCGTCCATATTCATTAGGGAAATCGGTCTGTAATTCTCCTTTTTTTGTTGGGGTCTTTGCCTGGTTTGGGGATCAAGGTAATATTGGCCTCATAGAATGAGTTTGGTAGCTTTCCTTCTGTTTCTATTTTTCGAAATAGCTTTAGGAGAATGGTTTTATTTCTTCTTTGAATGTTTGGTAGAATTCCCCAGGAAAACCGTCTGGGCCTGGAGTTTTATTTTTTGAAATATTGTTTATCACTGACTCAATCTCTTCATAATTAATTGGCCTGTTTAAAAAATCAATTTCTTCCTGTTTCAGTCTTGGTAGTTTATAGGTTTCCAGGAAGGATTCCATCTCTTCCAGATTGCTTAGTTTATTGGCATATAGCTGTTGATAAAAATTTCTAATAATCCTTCCAATTTCAATGGTGTTCGTCGTGACCTCTCCTTTTTCATTCATAATTTTAATAATCTGGGTCCTTTCTCTTTTCTTTTGGATAAGTCTTGCCAGTGGTCTGTCAATTTTATTGATTCTCTCAAAGAACCAGCTTCTAGTCCTGTTGATCTGCTCTACTGTACTTCTGGTTTCTGCTTGATTGATTTCAGCTCTAATTTTGGTCAACTGCTTCCTCGTGCGTGGATTAGGCCTGTCCCTCTGTTGCTGTTCCAGCTTCTTGAGGTGAGAATATAAAAACTGCATTTTAGATTTTTCTATTCTTTTGAGTGAGGCTTGGATGGCTATGTATTTCCCCCTTAGGACTGCCTTTGCAGTATCCCATAGGTTTTGGACTGTTGTATTTTCATTCTCATTGGTCTCCATAAATTGTTTAATTTGATTTTTGATTTCCTGGTTTATCGAGTCATTCCTGAGCAGGATGGTTCTTAGTCTCCAAGTGTTTGAGTTTCTTCCAAATTTTTCCTTGTGGTTGAGTTCCAATTTCAGAGCGTTGTGGTCTGAGAATATGCAGGGGATAATTTCAATCTTTTGGTATCGGTTGAGACCTGTTTTGTGTCCCAGAACATGGTCTATTCTTGAGAATGTTCCATGGGCATTAGAATAGAATGAGTATTCTTTGGTTCTGGGTTGTGGTGTTCTATATATATCTATGAGGTCCAACTTGTCGAGTATGGCATTCAAAGCCTTTGATTCTTTGCTTAGTTTTTGCCAGGGTGTTCTGTCTATTTCTGATAGTGGAGTGTTGAGGTCCCCTACTATTAATGTATTTTTATTTATATGTCTCTTTATTCTGGTTAAGAGTTGGCTTGTGTATATTGCTGCTCCCCTGTTGGGGGCATAGATATTTATAATTGTCATATCCACTTGTTGGATACATTCTTTAAGAATAATATAGTGCCCTTCTGTCTCTCTAACCATAGTCTTTAGTTTAAAATCCAATCTATCTGATATGAAAATTGCTACCCCAGCCCTTCTTTTGAGGTCCATTTGCGTGAAAGATGGTACTGTATCCCTTTACTTTCAGTCTGAATGTATCTTTGGGTTCAAAATGAGTCTCTTGTAGACAGCAAATGGATGGGTCATTTCTTTTTATCCAATCTGCAACCCTGTGGTGATTATGGGAGCATTTAAGCCATTCACATTGAGACTGAATACTAAGAGAAATGATTTTAATGATGCCATGTTGCCAGTAAAGTCTTTGTTTGTATCGGTTGTGACTTTCTTTTCTGTATCACTCTTGGGGCCTTTTTACCTTTATAGAACCCCCCTTAATATCTCCTGTAGGGATGGTTTCGTGGTTACGAAATTGGTTAATGACTGGCAATTCGGAAGGTGTTTATTTCTCCATCAATTCTGAATGACAGCCTTGCTGGATAAAGGATCCTTGGCTGCATGCTTTTCTCTGAATGAGTTTTAAAAATTCCCCCCCAACCCTTTCTCTCATTCCAGGTCTGTGTAGACAGATCTGACGTAATTCTGATACCTTTGCCTTGGTACGTGAGAAATTTCTTTGCCCTGGCCGCTTTCAATAGTATATCCTTGGATCTAATATTTGCGAAATGCACTATGACGTTACGTGGCGTATGTTTGTCGTGGTTGAGCTTGGGAGGGGTCCTGTCTGCCTCTTGGACACGAATGTTTGTTTCCCTCGCTAGATTAGGGAAGTTTTCAGGTACTATTTGTTCAGATATCTCTTCTAGAGCTCTGTTTTTCTCCACCCACTCGGTGATGCCGATGATTTTGACATTGGAACGTTTCATTGAGTCAGTAATCTCCCGTAACCTACATTCGTGGGCGTGGATTTTTTTAAGTCCAGCTTCTATTTTCGCCTTTTCTTCTACTAACCCATCCCTCAGTTTGCTAATACGTTCCCCTGCCTCATTTACCCTGGCTGTCAGAGCCTCTAGTTTTGCCTGCATTTGGCTCATAGAATTTTTAATTTCTGCCAGATTCACTCTCATTTCCGCCCTTAGAGATTCTATATTCTCATTAACATTTTCGTTAATACTTTTTTCAAGTCTACACATCATCTCGACCATTGTTACTCTGAATTCCATTTCTAATAATTTGGTTACATCCATATCCATTAGTTCTGTGGCAGAGGCTATAGACTCATTGTCTTTTCTTTGCTGGGTGGGGGGATTTCTCCTTCTTGTCATTCTGATGATGAGAGGTTGCGGGGTTGTCCAGAGCCCAAATTACTGACCAGGACCCAGGCCGTGCGCCCTTGTTTTATAGGGATCTTAGGGATGTGGGCTTCTTCATTTTTCAGACTGCATTCTGGGGGAGGGGCCTGCTGTTCCAATACTCAGGCAACTCTGTTTGGGTAGGGTCTCCGTGTCTCCTGTAAGGGGGGATGGGGATGGGCACCCTGTGAGCCAGTGTTTCCAGGCTTTTGTTCTCTGGCAGCTTTCCCTGGCGGTTTGCTGTGCCTCTTCTGAGAGTCAGAGCAGAAGTGGCCGAATCTCAGCCTCTGTCGCAGAACAGAGGGGATCGCGGGCCACTCTCCACTGATGAACTGGCCACTTTAACTCTCTTTCTGTTGGTGCTGCTCAACCCTGCAGCATCCCGGGATGTGCGCCCCACACCCGGCGTCCCAGCCCTCACTTCCAGGGCCGGCGCTTCTCTGTCCTTTGTGTTTCTAACACTGCCAGCCGCCAGCCGCCCCGCGTGCTCCCAGAGCTCCTGGTCTCAGTCTGGATCCAGTGAGCACACCGGAGTTCCATGAGAAGTCTGGTGGTGTGCGCTCCCCGGTCACAGTCACAGTCTGTTTTCTCGCGGGTGCCGTCTGTNCCCCCCCCCCCCCCGCCCCCGTGCAGGTGGCTACCGTTTCCTGGCGCCTGAACGCAGCAGCTCCCTCCCCTTTCCATTTTCTGCGTGGTTTCACGACTTCCCGCTTCCTACCTCAATACTCAGCGCTGAAGATGTTCATTTGTAGAGATCCAGATGTATCTTCCTGCGTCTCAGGCTGATTCCGTGGATGTTCAGGCTGGTCTGGTACCTATCCAACTCAACTCAGGGGACCAGCTGTAAAAGGGGTCCCCTACTCCTCCGCCATCTTAACCCTGAGTCAGATGCTTTTTCTGCATCTATTGAGATGATATAATTTTTATCCTTGATTATATTGTGGTGCATCACATTTGTGATTTTGTGTATGTTGAACTATCCTTGCATCTCAGGGATGATATTCACTTAGTCATGGTGTATGATCCTTCAATGTGTTGTTGACTTAGGCTTGCTGATGTTTTATTGTGAGTTTTTGCATCTACGTTGATCAGGGATGTTGGTCTGTAATTTTCACGTAGTATCCTTATCTCTCTTTGGTGTCAGGGTAATGCTGGCATCATAAAATGAGATTTAGCGTCAGGATTGGAGTTAGTCTTCTCTTTTTTTCTTAGTCTAGCTAAATATTTGTCACTTTGTTTTCTCTTTAAAAAAAAACAAGCTTTTAGTTTTGTTGATTTTTTTCTGTTGTTTTTCTGATCTTTATTCCATTTATTTCCACTCTGATCTTTGTTATTCCCTTTCTTCTGCTAACTTTGGCTGTGTTTGTACTTCTTTTCCTGGTTGCATGAGGTAAAAGGTTAGGTTGTTTATTTGAAATCTTTCTCTTTTCTTAGTATATGTATTTATCCCTGTAAACTTTCCTCTTAGAGCTGCTTTTGTAGAATCCTGTAGGTTTTCCTGTGTTGTGTTGCCATTTTCATTTGTTTTGAGATGTTTTCTGATTCCTTTTTTGATTTCTTCTTTGACCCTTCAGTTATTCAGGAATGTGTTGTTTAGTTTCCACATGCTTGTCAATTTTCCAGTTTTCCTCTTGTTGATTTCTAGTTTCATAACAATGTGGTTGGGAAAGATACTCGGCATGATTTCAGTCTTCTTGAATTTGTGAAGACTTGGTTTGTGTCCTATCATAGGATTTATTCTGACGAATTTTCATTGTGCACTAAGAAGGATGATCTCTGGTGCCATTGGATAGAATGTTCTATATATGTCTGTCAGAGACATCTGATGTAATGTTTGGTTTTGTCCAAAATTTCCTTATTGATTTTCTGCCTGGATGGTCTATCTATCGCTGATAGTGGGGTATTGAAGTCTCCTACTATTATTGTATTGCTGTTTCTCCCTTCAGATATGTTAATATTTGCTTAATATATTTGGCACTCTGATATTGGGTGCATGTATTTATGATTGTTATGTCTTCTTGATGAATTGACCCCTTTATTATTATATAATGACCTTCCTTGTTTCTTATTTCCACCTTGGCTAAAAGTCTGTTTTGTGTGATGTAACTATAGTGGCCCTGCCTCCTTTTGGTTTCCACTTTTTTCATCTTCTCACTTGTAGCCTGTGTGTCCTTACAGCTGAAGCTGGAGTTTCTTCTAGGCAGCATATAGTTGGGTCTTGTTTTTTGTTTTTTTGTTGTGCCTTTGGTTGGTGACTTCAATGTATTTACATTTAGGATACCTACTAATATGTTATCTTACTAATGTGAACTTACTAACTGCTTTCTGGCCATTTTGTTGATCCATTGTTTGTTTTCCTGTTTCCTCCTAACTTTGTGAATTGGTCATTTTTCTGGTGGTATGCTTTGATTCCCCTTTCTCTTTTGTGAATCCAACAGTAGGTTTTTGGTTTGTGATTACCACATGGCTCATGAAAAATGTTGATTAAAAAAATCAGTTTTTTTTATTTTAATGTTTTTTTATTATATTATGTTAGTCACCATACAGAACATCCCTGGTTTTAAGCTGATAGCAACTTAACTCTGGTCTCATACAAAAGAGGTGTCCTTTCACTTCCTCCTTTTTTTGATATCACAGTTTACTGCTTTTTATGTTGTGTGTGTTTTAAAAATTAATTAATTAATTATTAACAGAGTGAGAGAGCACAAGCAAGGGAGCAGCAGAAGAATAGGGAGAAGTAGACTCCCCACTGAGCAGGGAACCCTATGACACAGGGCTCAGTCCCAGGAGCTTGGGATCACGACCTGAGGCTTAACCAACTGAGCCACCCAGGCACCCCTATGTTGTGTATTTATTAACAAACTATAGAAGCTATACTACAGTTATACTATAATTAAGTGGTTAAAATTCTATCCTATATAGAAATAGCCTTCTAAATCTGGCTGTATATTTACCTCTACCAGTGTGTGGTCTATTTTCATTTGTTTTCAGGTTACATCTTTTCAGTTCAGCTCGAGGATCTCCTTTCATCATTCCTTGCTGGGAAAGTCTAATGGTGATTAATACCCTCAGCTTTTATTTGTCTGGGAAACTCTTTATTTCTCCTTCCTAGCTGAAGGATAACTTTGGCAGACAGAGGTTCTCAGCTGGCATTTTCCCCCAGCACTTTTTATATGTCATTCCACTGTCTCCTGGCCTAAGGGTATCTGCTGTGATATCCACTGATAGCCTAATGGGTGGTTCCTTTGTAGTTTATAATCTTTTTTTCAGATGCTGCTTTTAGGATTCTTTTTCTTTGATTTTTGACACGTTCATTATAATATGCCTTGGAGAAGTTTGTTTTGCAATGAATTAACGTGACGGTCTATTAGCTTCATTAACTTGGATGGTCATGTATCTCCCTAGGTTTGGGAAGTTCTCAGCTATTATATCTTTAAATAAACTTTCTGCTTCCTTCTCCTTGCTTCTCTTTTTCTTTTTTAAAAATTTATTATTATTTTTATTATGTTGAGTTGGCCAACATATAGGACATCATTAGTTTTTGATGTAATATTGAAGGATTCATTAGTTGTGTCTAACTAACACAGTGCTCATCACAACACATGCCCACCTTAATGTCCATCACCTGCCTACCCTTTCCACTATCCCCCTCCCTTCCGTAACCCTCAGTTTGTTTCCTGGAGTCCAGAGTGGCTCATGGCTTGTCTACCCTCTGATTTCTTCCCATTCAGTTTCCTGTCCCTTCCCCTATGGTCCTCCACACTGTTCCATGAAACCATATGATATTTGTCTTTCTCTGCTTGACTCATTTCACTTAGCATAATCCCCTCCAGTTCCATCCATGTTAATGCAAGAGGTAAGTATTCATCCTTTCTGATGACTGAGTAAATATTCCATTGTATATATGAACCACATCTTCTTTTACCATTCATCTATGGAAGGACATCTCAGCTTCCTCCACAGTGTGGCTATTGTGGATATTGCTGCTATGAATGTTGGGATCCAGGTGCCCCTTTGGATCACTCCATCTGTGTCTTTAGGGTTAATACCTAGTAGTGCAATTGCTGGGTCATAGGATAGTTCTATTTTTAATGTCTTGAGGAACTTCCATCCTGTTTTCCAGAATGGCTGTAGCAGCTTCCATTCCCACCAGCACTATGAGGGTTCCCCTTTCTCCACATCCTCTGTAACATTTGTTGTTTCCGGTCGTGTTAATTTTAGCCATTCTGATGGGTTTGAGGTGGTACCTCATTGTGGTTTTGATTTGTATTTCCCTGATGCCAAGTGATGTGGAACATTTTTTCATGTGTCTGTTAACCATTTGTATGTCTTCTTTGGAGAAGTGTCTGTTCATGTCTTCTGCCCATTTCTTGACTGGATTATTTGTTTTTTGTGTGTTGAGTTAGAAGTTCCTTATAAATCTTGGATGCCAGCCCTTTATCTGTAGTGTCATTTGTAAATATTTCCTCCCAGGTGCCTGGGTGGCTCAGTTGGTTAAACATCTCCCTTTAGTTCAGGTCATGATTCCAGGGTCCCGGGATCAAGCCCCACATCAGGCTCCTTGTTCAGCAAGGGAGACTGCTTCTCCGTCTTCCTCTGGCCCTGCTCATGTGCTCTGTCTCTCTCAAATAGATAAAATCTTTAAAAAAAAAAAAAAAAGGAAACTATGAACTATAATGCTTAATGATGAATAGAGGCAAAGCCAGCAAAGATGACTAAGAAGAACTGAGAGAAGAAAAACAAAGAGAGTCTGA
>NW_024424786.1:35483276-35586015 GCF_017311325.1 Ursus maritimus | reverse complement strand
TGTACCCCATCGGAAGTAAGTACTTGGTGCCCCATCCTGATTCGCTCTTTTTATTAAAGCATTACTATTGTCTTTTTATGCTTTTTGTGACTCTTTTTCCCTTGATCCATTGTATTACAAAAGTATTTTATTTATGTGGGGTTTTTCTCATACATAACCAAGTTTAAAAATTGTTACATTTTTCTTTATAGTTTCTGTGTTGGTGTTATATTTCAGACATTTTTTCCATTACACAACAGCCAAGATTATATAAATGCATATCAAGAATTTACTCAGTTGTCTATCAATTTAAAATAATACTCTTATCATACTTAAATTCTTACTGATATTTAAATTTTTCTAAAAAGACTCATAAAGGTCTTGACATATTCCTATTTTATAAGAATAGTGAAATCATCAGTGTTTAATACTTTTTAATCCTTGAAAGTTCAAGTGTCTTTTAATTATTAATATTTTTTCAAAAATTTCTTAGCTATTCTCTACTGATTTACTTCCTTTTTCATCTCAAGGAAGGACAGTTGTTGTGGGAGCATAGCAGGCACATAGTTGTAATCCATTATGACCGTTTGTTAGGTGAGCTCTAAACACGATGACTGTATCAATAAAACATATGAAATATACCAGAAATACCCTCCGGTACTGAAGTATATTTACTTTTCCTCTGCATCAAGGTCCATCATAGTGTGTTGCTGGTTGTCAGTTGAGCAAGTGTACCCAAACTCAAGTAGACTAAATGGAAAATTGTTTCTGTGCTTTCGTGCCTCGTGGCCCCAGGTGGTTTGGATTTGCTTCTACATGAGGTCTGAATCTCCACATCTAGCCCAGAGTGTAATGATTCCTCACTGTCTACAAGGTCAGTGGTGCCTCAGGAAATCCCTCAAATTAACCCATAGAATACGATAAAAATTGCTTGACGCTGCTAACTATGGGTGCGTAGCTGTCATTCATGGCTATCTGTAAGCAATCCATGATGGTAACAGCTAACAGCTATTGAACAATTGGCCGTACGGAATTCAGGTAGTTGAATATTCATCCCCATATATGAATTTTCATGTAACTATCCTAGTAATCTGGAGAGTTCAGGGGCTCTAAGGTCGTTTCAGTACGTTATTTTGAGTTAATCAATCCATGTAAGCTACTGGGACAAGTTCATAAAGAGAGGAATCGTGGACAAAACCAAAGTCTTCGGAACCTTTAACTACAGTACCATGCTGTTTGTCAAGCAGTAAAATACCCTAAAATTGAAAAGGTTGGGGTCATCAATAGTGAGAGCTATACTAGTCTCCTCTTTGGTATACTGTTAGTAGGAAGACTTCCTTACACACTTTGTTCCATGAGACTTATTGGGCACATATACTGTGCCTCTAGGAAAATATTATCAGAGTCATAAGTTATGATACAGTTTTCCTGTGGACCAGTTAGAAGATGAGATATATTAAATGTATTCATATAAGAGTTTGTGAAATACAAGGCATTGTGTAAATAAGTTAAGGATGAAAGAGAAAATTTTAAACATTGTCTAGATGACCATCTGGGACTGAAGGCTATCTCAGTAAGAATCTGGGAGGTGATTCCTTATGTTCTTGTAAAGAAAGCAGTTATATATAGAATTATCATTAGGAGGTTTTAAAAAGTTTTTGGTGGATTCTGTACAAAACAACATTTCTATTATTTCCTCCGTCAAATTAAAAAATATTCCTTTAATTTTCATGAGACTTCATGAAATAATTGAGAATTTGAACAGTAAAAAGTATTTTTATACAATTTGAGGTGAAAATCTGGGGTCTTTTAACTGTAGAGTACAGTGTGAGGTGGCTGGGTCTCTTCCTTAGCACCAACTGAGGAAAAAATCGCACAAATGAAATTTGTAATGCTGCTCATTTCACCTGAGTCAGCAGTGCTTTTCTTCTCTTTTCTGATTTCAGAAGCAGCAAGCCAACAGATTGGGGGAGGAATACACAGAGATCACTTATTTTGCATCCTCCTTTTGGGATTCTCTGATTTTCCCAGAATCCTAGCAGTGCTCTTTGTTGTATTCCTGCTTGATCTACATTTTGACTCTGACTTGGAACCTGTGCCTCATCATCTTAATAACGATGGACTCTCACCTCCACACACCCATGCACTTTTCCTCAGTAATCTGTCCTTCATAGATATCTGGTGTGAGCCTCCATAGCTCCCAAGATGCTCTCCACCTTTTTCAAGAGCAGCAGATCATCACCTTTGTGGGTTGTGCTGTTCAGTACTTTTGTCTTTTCAACCATATATGGGACTGAGAGAGTCTTTGTCTCTTGACAGCTATATGGCTTATGACCGATATGCTGCCATTTGTAATCCACTTCTCTCATTTTCAAAGCAATCATGTCACCCATGACCCTCTGTTTTCGGATGGTGCTATATGCTGGGATCCTCATATGATAAAAATGGACTCTCTCTGCTTATAGTCCTAATTGTGTACCATGTTTCAGTCTCCACTTCTGTGGGCCTAATGTCATCAAGCACTTCTTCTGTGACATGCCCCAACTGTTAAATCTGTCCTGTGCACTGATACTTTCTTTGTGACACAACTGTTGATTGCTATATTAGCAATGCTCTTTGGGATAGTAATATTTCATTATCATGATATCCTCTATGGCTATATTGCCATGTCCATCATGAAGATCACTTCAGCTAAAGGCAGTCCAAGGCTTCACCACCTGTGCTTCATCTGACAGCAGCTTCCCCTTCTATACCTCAACTGTCTATGTCTATTTGAGTTCCAGCTCTGGTGGTCTTCCAGTCTTGACAGATTTGCATCAATATTCTACACTGTGGTTATTCCCATGTTGAATCCGCTTGATTTAGCTGGTGTCTGAGGACACCATAGAAATCAAAGATGCCGTGAGGAGGTTACAAAAGAAGAGATGGTCTTTCTGACATCCTGGGTCCATATGTAAGTCCTATCGGAACCTTAACCCCAATAATATGTACATGAGCTTAACAAAATTATAATATTTTGGGGAAATAAAGCTTAATTTTCATAGATAATATGCCAAAATGGTCTGACAGCTGTGACTTGATTCCACACAAACACAATACCTTTAAGTCCTGGAGGTTCGTTTTCACCTACATGAGGAGGGCCTCATTATTTATTGAATATTAGCAAGTGGGACTCCCTGGGTGGCTCAGTCTGTTAAGAGTCTGAATAGGTCAAGTGCATCCCGTGGTTCTGGGAATGGAGCCTCATACATTAAGCTCTGTGCCTGGGGGTGGGGAGCCTGGCTTCCTCCCTCTCACTTCCTCTGTGCTTTCTCTCTCTCTCTCTCTCTCTCTCTCTCTCTCTCTCTCAGAAATTAGATAAAATATCTTAATAAAATATTACAGTTAGTGAATATTAAATATTGCAGACTAAGAACAAATATGGAGAGCTGGTATTCTTTTATTGTCCAGTTCAACATTTTTGTTATCGGGAGAGATTATGATTTGTATGGGTGATCTAATTTATGGAGTAGATTGTGATTAGAATTTTTAGCATCTAATGCTGATATATTTTCCAGCTTCAAAAGCCAGAGACCTAAAAGAAAGAGTGCTAGATAGGCAGGGATATTAACTGTGGCCACTTTTCTCTTCAACAATGTAGAACCTAAAATGTTTAGTCCTCGATCTGTTTCAAAAGTGGAACAAGATGGTATCATACCGGGCTGCTGATATACAGATTGCTCAGACTTGAACCAACTGATAGCAAAAACAGATGTTACAATTACATATTATCCCTGGAGAGGACTGGGTTTTAATATTTTTGGGGGCGGGTCTCAATTTGATATGTCACATAGTTCTTCCATTTAGTTAAAGACTATAAATGAAGAGGTATTTGAAGCCTTGCCAACTTTTCTTTGGCCAAGTTTTGTGAGGATGGACAGGGACTGAGGGAAGGAGAATCATTGAAACCGGAGAGAGTGGGTGGCTGCGCCATTCCACGCCACACAGAAGTACTACAATATGATTAAAGGATGTCTGCCCTCATCCCCATGCCATGCAGGCATAGGTATGTTCTTTGAAGCACTGCTCTCAAAAATGTGTAAGAATGTCTGAGAAGTCTTTCTAAGAAACGATGAGGGCTTCAGTAGGAGAAAGGTCTCTGTGAGTAGGAATGTAACATTAGTGTTATTGGTTATAGTCATTATGCTATGCATTAGATTGCCAGGTTTCTTCATCCTTAGCTAAAGACTGTACCTTTCAAAAACCTATCTCAAATTCCCTTGCCCCCCAGGCCCTGGGCAACCACCTCGTTGTGTTTCTGTTACTGTGATTGACTTTTTGATTCTGCCTTTGGTTCACATGATCTCATACAGTATTTTGTCTTTTCTCTGTCTGGCTTATCTCACTTGGCATAATGCTGTCAGGGTGCATCCATAATGTCTCAAATGTCGTAGAGTTCCTTTCTACTCTCCCAGTTGAACAATATTCCACTGTATTGTATGTATATACCATGTCTTCTTTATCATCTTTATCATTCCCATATCTTGTCTGTTATGGAAGAAAGCCATATGCATGGGAGTGCAGGATTATTTTGGTGTCTGTTTTAGTTGTGTTGAATGCATACCCAGAAGTGGGGTTGGTGGGATCATATGGTAGTTCTCTAAGTTTTTGACGAACATCCCTACTATTGCTATTGATAGATAGTGGCTGAACCAAATTATGTTTCCATCCATAGTGTGGGCTACTATACCCTTTTATTCCACATCCTCACCACCACTTTATCTCTTCTTGATGGTAGTCATTCTGTATCAGGTGTGAACGATACCTCATTGTGCTTTTGATTCGCATTTCGATGATTAGTGATAAGTTGGGAACCTTTCATATACCTATTGTTGTCCATTTAGTGTCTTCTTCGAACAGAATATCTATTCATTTCTCTACTCATTTTTAATCGTGATTGTTTTTGCTTTTGAGTTGTTGTAGGAGTTCTATTTTATATATATATTGAACATTAACCCCTTACATGATACATGCTTTGGCAAACATTTTTCAAGCTATGGTTTGTAGGCATTTTCTCTCCCATTCTGTCAGTTGATTTATATTGTAGATTGTTTCGCTTGCTGTGTGGAAAGTTTTATACATTTGATATGCCCTGCTTGTTGCGCTTTTGCTTTTTGTTGCTTGTTTCTTTTTTGTGTGAGATACAAAAATATCATTTTCAAGACTAAGGTCAAGGATCTTGTTCCCTATCTTTCCTTCTAGGAGTTTTGTGGTTTCAGATCTAACCTTCCTGTCTTTAATCCATTCAGGGTTAATTTTTGTGAGGTGGTGTAAAGGTAGTGGTCCAATTTCATTATTGTGCATAGGGTTATCCAGGTTTTCCAAACCATTTTAAAGAGACGCTATTCTTTCCCACTGAGTACATGGCTGGTTCCTTTGTTAAATGTTAGTTGACGGATAGATGGGATTTTTATTTCTGGAATCTATTGTAGTTCTGTTGGTTGATGTGTCGTTATGTCAGACCCATACTTCTGCAGTTTTGTTTAGTATATAGCTTTAGTTTTGAAATCAGGAGTGTGATGTCTTCCTTTGTTCTTTCTTAAGATTGCTTCTTTAGTTTTTGATCTCTTTAAAGTTTCATGCAAATTTTAGATTCCTTTGTATTCTGGGTGAAAAATATCATTGGTCTTTTTTATTTGAATTTAATTAGCCATGGTAATGTACATCATTAGTTTCTGATATATAATGTTTAATGAATCATTAGTTGAGTATATCACCCAGTGCTCATCGTGTATCACGTGTCCTCTTAGTGCCCATCACCCAGTTTCCCAGTCCCCTCACCCACCTTCCTTTCCACAGCACTCAGTTTGTTTCCTGGAGTCAAGAGTCTCATGTATGGTTTGCTCTCCCTCTCTGATTTCTTCCCCAGTTCTTCCCCACCCCACCCCATGCCACTCCAACCTCTGTAATTATTCCTTTATGTCTCCATTATATGGAGTGAAACCATATGGCAGTTGTGTTTTTCCTCATTGACCTGTTTCACTTAGCATGATACTCCTCCAGCACCATTCGCGGTCGATAAATGGTAAATATTCATCCTTCCTGTTGGCTGAGTAATAACCATTGTATATATGGAATCCACATTTTTATCCATTCATCTACTGAAAGACATCTTGCCTCTTCCACAATTTGGCCATTTCGGAACATTGCTGCTGTGAACTTTGGGGACAAGTGCTCTCTGATCACTAAGATTTTTGTGTCTTTAGGGTAAAATACCTACCAATGCAGTAATTGCTGGGTCTTAGAATTTTAGCTCAACATCTTGAAGAACCTCCATACTGTTTTCAGAGGGCTGCATCAGCTGCTAGATTCCCACCAGCAGTGTTACCCCTTCTCCACATCCTGCAACATTTGCTGTTTCCTGTCTTGTTAATTTTAGCCATTCTGACTGGTGTTAGGATGAGGTGGTATCCATTGTGGTTTTGATTTGTATTTCCTAATATGCCAAGTGATGGGAAGCTTTTTTGTATGTGTCTGTTGGCCGTTTGTGTTTCGAAGAAATGTCTGGGCTCATGTCGTCTGCCCATTTCTTGACTGGATTATTTGTTTATCTGGGTAATGAATTTGAGAAGTTCTTTATAGACCTTAGATACTAGCCCTTTATCGTTTGTCATCTGTAAAATATCTTTCCAGCTTCCTGCCGTACTTTTAGTTTTGTTGATGGTTTCCTAGTCTGCAGAAGCTTTTGGTCTTTTGTTCCAGTAGTTCATTTTTGCTTCGTTTCCTTTCCTTTGAAGATGTGCAGCAAGAGGTTGCTGCAGGTAAGGCCGTGCACGGCATACCCATGTTCTCCTCGCCTCAGGATTTAAAAAAATTTTTTATTAGTGTTATAAGTATTAGTCACACCAGCACAGTACATCTTTAGTTTTTGATGTAGTGCTCCATGATGACATTGTTTTATGCATAACACCTAGTGTTCCATGCAATACATGCCCTCTTTAATACAATACCCATCACTGGCCTATCCCAGTCCCCGCCTCCCCTCTCTCTGAAGCTCTCAGTTTGTTTCAGAGTCCATAGTCTCCTCATGGTTCATTCCCTTCACTCGCGCCCCTTCATTCTTCCCTTCCTTCTCTTTACCGATCTTCCTCCTCTTTCTTATGTTCCATAAATGAGAGAAACCATATGATAATTGTTCTTCTCTGCTTGACTTATTTCACTTAGCATAATCTCCCTCCAGTCCCGTTCAGTGTTGCTGGCAAATGTTGGGTAATTGTTCTTTCTCATGGATGGCTGTTGAGTAATATTCCATATATATGGACCACATCTTTAACTATACAGTCATCTGTTGAAGGGCATCTCTCGGCTCCTTCCACAATTAGCTATTGTGGACAATGCTGCTGTGAACATTGGGGTAGTATATGGCCCTTCTTCACTACGCCTGTATTTTGGGGTAAACATCTGCAGGCATTTGCTGGGTCATAGGGTAGCTCATATTTTTAACTTTTAAGGGACCTCCAGGTTTTCCAACGTGGCTGTATCAGCTTGTATTTCCACCAATAGTGTAGAGGGTTACCCCTTCTCCACACATCCTCTCCAGCAATTGTTGTTTCCTTTGCCTTGTCAATTTTTGCCATCTTCTAACTGGCTTTACGGTGGTATCTCAGTGTGGTTTTGATTTGAATTTCCCTGATGGCTAATGATTTTGAATATTTTTCATGTTATATTATTTGTAAGGTCTTCATTGGAAAAGTGCTCCGTTCATATCTTCTTTCCATTTTTTGATTTGATTATTTGTTTTCGTGTATTGAGTTTGAGAAGTTCTTTATAGACCTTGGATACCGACTTTTATCTGTAGTGTCATTTCGTAAAAATCTTCTCCCATTCTGTGGGTTGCCCCTCTGTTTTGATGACTGTTTCCTTTGCTGTGCAGAAACTTTTATCTTGAGGAAGCTCAAAGTTCATTTTTTTCTTTTGTTTCTCTTGCCTTTGGAGATGTGCTGTCATGAAAGAAGTTGCTGTGGTCGATGTCAAAGAGGTTACAGCCTATGCTCTCCTCTGATTTTGATGGATTCTTGGTCTCACATTAAGGTATTATTTGTATCCATTGGAATTTACTCTTGTGTATGGTGTGAGAGAGTGGTCAAGTTTCATTCTTTTTGTATATAGCTGTCCAATTTTCCCAGCACCATTTATTGAAGAGAGACCGTCTTTTTCCCACTGGATGTTTTCTCCTGCTTGTCAGTACAAGTAGTTGCCCAAAGAGGAGGGTCCATTTTTGGGTTCTCTATCCTGTTCCATTGGTCTATGTGTCTGTTTTGTGCTAGTACCATGCTGTCTTTGTGATGACAGCTTTGTAGTACAGCTCGAAATCCAGCAACGCGGATGTCCCCAGCTTTGCATTTGTTTTTCAACATTTCCTTGGCGATTCGTCTTTTCTGGATCTACACAAATTGAGGATTGTTTGTTCCAGCTCTTTGAAAATGTCATTGGTATTTGATCAGATGGCATTGAAAGTGTAGATTGCTCTGGGTAGCATAGACATTTTAACTATGTTTATTCTTCCAATCCATGAGCATGGAATATTTTTCCATCTTTTGTGTCTTCTTTTTTGCTTTTCAAGCAATAAAATTTTTATTTTATTATGTTATTCTACCATACAGTACATCCCTGGTTTTTGATGTAACTTTTAATGATTCATTAGTCCAATATGTGCCCTCCTTACTACCCATCACCAGCCTATCCCATTCTCCATCCCCTCCCCTCTGAAGCCCTCAGTTTGTTTCTCAGAGTCCATAGTCTCATGCTTCATTCCCCCTCTGATACTACCTCCCCCATCCCTTCTTCCTACCGATCATCCTAGTTCTTATGTTCATACAGAGAAATCATATGATAGTTGTCTTCTCTGCTTGACTTATTTCACCTTGTGCATCATCTCCTCCAGTGCCGTCCAGTGTTGGGAGCTGCTGAGAACTCAGCCTTTCTTGATAGCTGAGTAATATCTCCATTGTATATATGATCTCGCCAACTCTTAATCCAGTCGTCTGTTGAAGTGGGCATCTCGGCTCCTTCCACGATTTCATTGGTTGTGGATTACTATGCCATGCTATGAACATTGGGGCAGGTGGCCCTCTTCTTCACTCACGCTCTGTATCTTTTGGGGTAAATACCCAGACGCAATGCGGCTGGATCATAGGGTAGCTCACTTAACTTTTTAAGGGACCTCCACACTGTTTTCCAGAGTATTGTACCATAACTTAGATTCTATACCAACAACAGAGGGATTCCCTTCTCTCCATGCCATCCCTTCCAACAATTGTTGTTTTTGCCTTGTCTATTTTTGCCATTCTAACTGGCGCTTAAGGTATCTCCCAGTGTGGCTTTGATTTAAATTTCCTCATGGGATGGCTAATGATTTCGGAACATTTTTTCAGCGTGTCTGTTAGCCATTTGTATGTCTTCATTGGAAAAGTACCTGTTCATATCTTCTGCTTCATTTTTGATTTATTTGTTTCTCGTGGTATTGAGTTTATAGAAGTTCTTTGTAGATCTGATACCAAACTTTTTATCTGTAGTGTCATTTGTAAATATCTTCTCCTATTCAGGCTGCCTCTTAGTTTTTCTTGACTGTTTCCTTGGCTGTGCAGAAACTTTAATCTAGCATTTAAGTCCTACAAATGACATTTTATTCTTTTGTTTCTTTCTTGCCTTTGGGATGTGTTATGAAAAAAGGTTGCTTTGGCTGATGTCGTAGAGGTTGTTGCCCATGTTCTCCTTAGAATTTTGATGGATTCCTGTCTCGCCACATCGAGGTCTTTCATCCATTTTGGAGTTTATTTTTGTGTATGGTGTAGAGGAGTGGTCAAGTTTTGCCTTCTGCATGGCTGTCCACTCTTCTCCCAGCACCATTTATTGAAGAGACTGTCTTTTCTCCCACCAGATGTTTTTTTTCCTGCTTTATCAGTCATTAGTTGCCCAAAGAGCCGAGGGTCATCCATCTCGCCTCTATTCTGTTCCATTGGTCTTGCGTGTCTGTTTTTTGTAATAGTACCGGTGCTTGTCTCGTATTTACAGCTTTGTAGTACAGTTCGAAACCTCCGGCATTGTGATGCCCCCAGCTTTTTTTCCTTTCACGTTCCTGGAAGATTCGGGCTTGTTTCCTATATACAAATTTAAGGACTGTTTGTTCCAGTTCTTGAAAATGTCCTTGGTATTTTGATCGGATAGCATTGGAAAGTGTAGATTGTTCTTGGGTAGGGCATGGACATTTTAACTATGTTAATTCTTCTTGATCCGTGAGCATGGAATATCTTTCCATTTTTTATGTCTTCCTCAATGTCTTTCAAGAGTGATTTATAGTTTCTGTAACATAGTCCTTACGTCTCTGGTTATGTTAATTCCAAAGGTAAACGTAGATGGTTTTTAAAAGCACAAATGGATGACCCCTGATCTCTTCGGTCCCAAAGGATTCGTGTATAGAAATGCAACTGATTTCTTGAGCATTGATTTTGGTATCCTGCCACTTTACTGGAATTGCTCTTCTATAACTTCAATAGTTTGGGAGTAGGCTTTTGGGTTTTTCCATAAGAGAGTAACATGTCATTCCGCAAAAGAGAGTAAATTTTTTGAATTTCTTCTTTGGCCGATTTTGAATGAGCCTCTTTGATCCCTTTGTCGCCTGATTGCTGTTGCAAGACTTCTAGTAATTATGTTTGAACAATAGTGGCAAGAGTGCGCATCCTTTAAAATGAGTTCCTGATCTAAGGAAAAAGCGTTTCCAGCTTTTCCCCCATTGAGAATAATATTGCAGTATAGGCTTTTCTAAGTGTAGATGGCTTGCAGTGAGATTGAGAAATGTACCTCATTCCTTGGCACTCAAAGGGTTTTAATCATCAGGAAAGGATGCTGTATTTTTAAGTCACAAATGCTTTTTCGGCATCGGCGGAGAGGATCATATGGTTCCTGAGTCTTTTCTTGTTGATATGATGTATCGTTTTCAGATTGATTTGGTAAATATTGAACCACGCTTGCGTCCCCAGGTATGAACCACTTGATCGTGATGATAATCCTTTAATGTACTGTTGCCCTATTAGCAAAGTACTTTGTTGAGGATTTTGGTGTCCATATTCATTAGGGAAATCGGTCTGTATCTTCCTTTTGAGGGGCCCTTGCCTGGCTTGGGATCAAGGTAATATTGGCCCTGTTGAATGAGTTTGGTAGCTTTCCCGTGCTTCTATTTTTGAAATAGCTTTTAGGAGAATAGGTATTATTTCTTCTTCTTTTTGGAATGTTTGGTAGAATTTGAAACTCCGTAAAATGGGCCCTGGCCTGAGTTTTGTTATTTGGAAGGGTTGTTTCTATCGACTCACAATTTATAATTAATTATCGTTTAAGAAATCACTTCGTGTTTCAATCTTGGTAGTTTATAGGTTTCCTGCGGAAGGATTCCATCTTCCAGATTGCTTAGTTTTATTAAGGTATATAGCTGTTGATAAAAATTTCTAGTCAATCCTTTCAATTTCATAAAATGCCAGACTCCCCTTTATCCAATTTTAATACCAATCTGGGTCCTTTCTTTCTTTTTAGATAAGTCTTGCCATGGTCTGTCAATTTTTATTATCTTCTCAAAGAACCAGCTTCTAGTCCTGTTGATCTGCTCTACTTCTTGTGCTTCTTGGTTTCGCTTGATTGATTTCAGCTCTAATTTTGGTCAACTGCTTCCTCGGTGCATGTGGATTGTGCTCCTGTCCCTCTGTTGCTGTTCAGCTTGAGGAGGAATATAAAAACTGCATTTGTATTTTTCTATTCTTTTTTGAGTGCAGGCTTTTGGGTGGCGTTTATTTCCCCTTAGACTGCTCTTTGCAGTATCCCATAGGTTTTGGACTGTTGTATTTTCATTCTCATTGGTCTCCTATATAATTGTTTAATTTGATTTTTGATTTCCTCTGGTTTATCGAGTCATTCCCTGAGCAGGATGGTTCTTAGTCTCCAAGTGTTTGAGTTTCTTCCAAATTTTCCTTGTGGTTGGAGTCTCAATTCTAGAGCGCTGTGGTCTGAGAATATGCAGGGAGCAATTTCACCTTGGTCAAGTACAGACCTGTTTTGTGTCCCAGAACATGGTCTTTTATTCCTTGAGAATGTTCCCATGGGCATTAGAATAGAATGAGTATTCTTTGGTTCTGGGGTGTAGTGTTCTATATATATCTATGAGGTCCAACTGGTTTGTGCATGGCATTCAAAGCCTTTGATTCTTGCTTATTTTTGCCAGGTGTTCTTGTCTATTTCAGATGGTGGAGTGTTGATATCCCCTACTATTAATGTATTTTTATTTATATGTGTCTCTTTATTCTGGTTAAGAGAGTTGGTTTGTGTATATTGCTGCTCTGTTAAAGATATATATATTATAATTGTCATCCACTTATGTTGAATACTTCCCTTAAGAATAATATAGTGCCCTTTCTGCGTCTCTAACTATAGTCTGGAAGTTTAAAATCCAATTTTATCTGATATGAGAATTGCTACCCCAGCTTGTTGAGGTCCATTTAGGAAAGATGGTACTCCATCCCTCATCCTCAGTCTGAATGCATCTTTGGGTCTTGAAATGAGTCTCTCGTAGACAGCAAATGGATGGGTCATTTCTTTTTATCCAATCTGCAAACCTGTGGCTTTTATGTAAGTTGCCCAAACCATTTACATTAAGACTGATTAATGAGAGATATGATTTTAATGATGCCATGTTGCCAGTAAAGTCTTTGTTTCTATCGACTGTGACTTTCATCTCTGTATACTTTGTATCTTTTACTTTTATATAGAACCCCCTTAATATCTCCCTGTAGGGCTGGTTTTCGTGGTTACAAAATTGGTTAGTGACTGGCGATTCGGAAATGTCTTTGTATCCATCATCTTGAACGTGTTTCCTTGCTCGATAAAGGATCCTTTACGTATTGTCTGAGAGAGCTTTAAATACGCCTCCTAACCCTTTCTGCCCCAGGCCCGTGTAGACAGGTCTGACGTAATTTCAGATGTTTTCTTTGTTTAGGTACGTGAGAAATTTCTTTGCCCCAGGTCGCTCAATACCGTGATCCTTGCACTATAATATTTGCGAAATGCACCTATGATGACGTGGCGTAGGTTTGTCATGAAGCTGAGCTTGGAGGGGTCCTCTGCCTCTTGGGACACGGAATGTTTGTTTCCTCAAGTAGATTAGGTAGTTTTCAGTTACAATTTGTTCAGACATCTCTTCTAGATTCTCTGTTTTTCTTCTCCACCTCCCCTCGGGATGCCGAAGGATTCTGACATTGTATCGTTTCATTGAGTCATGTAATCTCCTGTGTCCATACATTCTCGTAAGGCGTGGATTTTTAAGATCATCTTCTTCTATTTTCATTTTTTTCCTCTATTAACCCATCCCCCACCACTACAACCTGCTCCTCTGCTTCTGTGAACTCCGGGCTGTCAGAGCTCTAGTTTTGCCCGTTGCATTTGGTCATAGAATTTTTAATTTCTGTCATATTCGCTTCCTCAATTCCTGGTCCTTAGGGGATTCTATATTCTCAGAACTCCTTTCATTAATACTTTTTTCAATTCATCTACTTCTCATTTTGACCATCGTTACCTGAATTCCATTTCTGATAATTTGATTACATCTATGTCCATTATTTCTGTGGCAGAGGCCACAGACTCACTGTCTTTTTCTTTGCTGGGGTGGCGCTTTCTCCTTCTTGTCATTCTGATGAGGAGAGGTTATGGGTTTCCAGAGCCCAATTATTGACTGGGTCCCAGGCCGTGCCCTTGTTTTAGTAGGGGTCTGGGGATGTGGGCTTCTTCTTAAAGATTTATTTATTTATTTGCGTGGCAGCCAAACCAGCGCGAGAGGGAACAGAAGCAGGGGAGTGGGAGAGAAGAAGCAGGCTCCCAGCGGAGGATCCCGATGAGGGACTCTTCCGGGAACGCTGGGATCACGCCCGGCCGGAGACAGGCGGCCACGACTGCGCCACCCAGGCGCCCGGGTTGTGGGCTTTTGATTTTCTCAGCCTACCTTCTGGGAGGGGCCTGCCGGCGCCGATACCAGGCAACCCTGTTTGGGTAGAGTCTCGGCCTCCCAAGCGAGGATGGGATGGGGCACTTGAGCCGGTATTTCCAGGTTTTTGTTCTCTGGCGGCTTTCAAGCGGTTTGCTGTGCCTCTTCTGAGAGTCAGAGCAGCAGCTGCCACCCTCAGCCTCTGTCACAGAACAGAGGGATTATGCCCGTTCTCTTCACTAATGTTCTGGCCACTTTAACTCTGTTACTGTTGGTGCTGCTCACCCTGCAGCGTCCCGGGATGTGCGGGCCGCACACCCTCGGCGTCCCAGCGGCCTCACTTCCAGGGCGGCGCGCCTCTGTCCTTTGTGTTTCTAATGCCGCCAGCCGCCCGCGCGCTCCTTGAAGCCTTCCCGGTCTCAGTCTGGATCCAGTGAGCGTGCACTGGATTCCAGAGTTCTCCGCGAGATGCCTGCGGGCGCGCGCACACCCGGCTCAGGGTCTCAGTCTGCTGTTTTGCGGGTGCCGCCCGCGGAGTCCGCCCCGCGCCCCTCGTGCGGCTGGGCCGCGGCGCCCGGCAACGCGGCGGCTCCCTCCCCTTCCGTTTATCTTCCGATATCTGTGCACAGCCTCATGGGCCCCCGCTTCGTGACTCCTCAATACTCAGCCAGCGCTGAGATGTTCATTTGTGGAGATCCAGATGCGCTCTCTCCTGCGGCCCCAGGCTGGTTCCGTGGGTTGCTTAGGCTGGTCTGGTACCTATCCAGCTCGACTCAGGGGACCAGCGAAAAATGGTGTTCCTTACCCTCCACCATCTTAACTCCTCTAATTTGTTTGTCTTCATAGATGGTTTTTATGAGATTGGAGCAATAAAAATTTCATCCCATAATTCCTGAAGGGTTTTAATCAGGGAAAGGATGTTGTATTTTGTCAAATGCTTTTTCTGCATCTGTTGAGAGGGATCATAAGGGATTTTTTTGGCTTTTTTCTTGTTAAGGCATAATCTGTCATAATAGATAGATTTTGCTAATGTTGGAACCACCCTTGCATCCCAGGGATGAATCCCACTTGGTCAGCGATGATAATCCTTTTAATGCAAAGGTTGATTCTATTTTTTCCAGATTCTGTTGGAGGTGATTTTGGGCGTCCATATTCATCAGGGAAATCGTCTGTAATTCTCCTTTTTGTTGGGGTTTTTGCCTGGTTTGGGGATCAAAGGTGTAATATTGGCCTCATAGAATGAGTTTGGGTAGTTTCTTCAATGTCTTTCAAGAGTGATCTGTAGTTCTTAGAGTATAGATCCTTTACTTCTCTGGTTAAGTTGTTTCCTCAGATATCTAATGGTTTTTGGTGCTATTGTAAATGGAATCGATTCTAATTTCTTTCTTCAGTCTCATTGTTCATGTATAGAAATACAACTGATTGAGCATTGATTTTGTATCCTGCTACACATTACTGAGTTGTTGTATGAGGTTCTGCATAATTTGGGATAGCGTTTTTTTGGGTTTTCCATATAAAGTATCATGTCCTCTTATGAAGAGAGAGAGTTTTGACTTCTTGCCATGAATTAGAATAACTTTATTCTTTTTGTTTTCTGATTGCTATTGCTAGACTTCTAGTAGTATGTTGAACAATAATGGCGAGAGTGGGCATCCTTGTTTTGTTCCTGATCATATAAGGGAAAGGTTTCAGCTTTTCCCTACTGAGAATGATATTTGCAGAGGTGGCTTTCCATATAGATGGTTTTTAAAGTGAGATTGAGTAATGTACCCCTATCCCTATACTTCTGGAAGGGTTTTAATCAGGAAAATGATGCTTATATTTTGTGATGCTTTTTCTAAATCAAATTGAAAGTGCAGGATCATATGGTTCTTGACTCTTTTCTTGTTGATGCGATTTTTATCACACTGATCGATTTATAATGTTGAACTCCGCCTTGCATCCGAGGGATGAATCCCACTTGTTGTGATGGATAATCCTTTTAATGTACTGTTGATCCTTTTTAGCGTTAGATATTGCTTGAGTTTTGGAGAGACCATATTCATCAGGATATCGGTTCGTAATTCTCCTTTTACATTTAGGCCCTTCTTTTGCCTGGTTTTGGGATTCGTGGTAATACTGGCCTCATAGCATGAGTTTGGTAGTTTTCCTCTTCTGTTTCTAGTTTTTGAAGCAGCTTCAGGAGAACAGGTATTATTTCTTTTTCTTGAATGTTTGGTAGAATTCCCCAGGAAATCCGTAAGGCCCTGACTCTTGTTCTTTGGGAGTTTTTGATCACTGCTTTTAAATTCCTTCTTCAAATGATTATTTGGCTGTCTGCTTGATAATCAATTCTTCCTGTTTTGTGACTTGGTAGTTTGGCAGGTTTCCTGGTGGAAGCCATCTTTTGTTTTTTTCCAGGTTGTTTTAATTATTGGCACATATAGTTATGGATAATAGTTTCTAATGATCGTTTCTATTTCCCTTGCGTTGGTCATGATCTCTCCCCTTCTTCATACCTTTGAATTAATTTCAGCCTCTTTCTATTCTTTGAATAAGTCTGGCCAGATTTTTATCATCTTATTTATTCTTTCATAGAACCAGCTTCTAGTTTTGTTGATCTGCTCTATCAGGTTCTCCTGGTTTCTAATTCATTGATCTCTGCTCTAATCCTGATCAGTTGCCTTCTCTCATGTGTGGGTTAGGCCTGTTCTTTGTTCCAACTCCAGCTTCTTAAGTGAGAATATCATAAGGAGTGCATTTTAGATTGTTCTGTTCTTTGAGTGAGAGGCTTGAATGGCTATGTATTTTTCCCCTCTAAAGACCACCTTGCAGTGTCCTGCTAGATTTGGACTGATGTGTTTTCATTTGCATTGGTTTCGATAAATTACTTTTAAGTTATTCTTTAATTTCTTAAGCCATCCCAATCATTCTTAAGCAGTGATCGTTCTTAGTTTCCAAGTGTTTGAGTTTCTTCCAAAATTTTCCTCAGACATTAAAGTTCCAGTTTCAAAGTTACGTGGTCTGAGAATATGGAAATAATCTCAGTCTTTTGGTATCGGTTGAGATCTCTTTAGTGACCCCAGTATATGGTCTGTTCTGGAGAAAGTTCCATGTGTATTGTTAGAAAAGAATGAGAATTCTGGTTGTTCTAGGGGTGTAGTGTTCCCAAAGGTAGGCGATATCTGGCGAGGTCCATCTGGTCTAGTATGTCATTCAAAGTTTCTTTCTTTGTTTCTTTTCGTTGATTTTCTTCACTTAGATGATCTGGTTCATTGCCGAGAGCCGGAGTGTTGAGGTCCTTTTACATATACATAACGTAGATATTAGTTATTCATATGTCTCTTTGCATTCTGTTAAGAATAAGAGTTGGCTTGTATATTTAGCTGCCCACTGTTGGGGCACATAGCGGACATTTGCATAATTGTCAAATCCACTCTTGTTGGATGCTATCCACACATAGCTAATGTAGTGTCCTTACTGTATCTCTATGGGTAACTCACAGTCTCTTAGCTAACCCAATTCGTTCGATATGAGAACAAGTTACCGCACTTTCTTTTGAGATAACCGGGGTTGGCATGAAGAATGGTTCTCCATCCCTACCAGTCTGATGTCTCTTTTAGGTTCAGAATGCAGTCTGTTGTAGATAGCATATGGACGTCTTTTTATCCAATCTGCAACCTCAAGTTTTATGGGAGTATTTAGGCATCTGGGCTACTTGAGTGATTATTGGAGAGAGATGTTTTTAATGATGTCACAAGCTGTGTTCGTGAAGTCTTTGTTTCTATAGATTGTAAATTTCTGTTCTGTATCACTCTTGGGGTCTTTTACTTTTATAGAACCCCCTTGTCATTTTTGTAGGCTGGCTTGGTGGTCACATATTCGCTCAGTTTCTCTGGAAGCTGGTTCATGGGGGCTGTCCTGGTTCCTCTCTGCCCATCCATTTTGAACGACAGTCTTGCTGGATAAGGAATCCTTGGCTGTGCCGTTCTTCCTCACTTAGTGCTCTGAATATGTTCTTGCCAGCTTTTTTTCTGGCTTCTGCTGCGGTCTCTGTAGACACAGATCAGACGTTATTCTTTTTTTTTTTTTTATTATTATTAATAACAGATTTTTTATTATATCATGTTAGTCACCATACAGTATACATCCCCGGTTTTCGATGTAAGGCCTCGATGATTCATTAGTTGTGTATACCACCCAGTGCACCATGCAATATGTGCCTCCTTACTACCCATCACCGGTCTATCCCATTCCCCCCACCCTCCTCCCCTCTGTATGCCCCAGGCTTGTTTCGTAGAGTCCATAGTCTTCCTCATGCTTCATTCTCCTTCTTGATTACTCCCAGATCCCTTCTCCTAATGGGATCACCTCTATAGTTCTTAGTATATGGTTCCATATGGATGAGAGAAATCATATGATAGTTGTCTTTCTTCTTGCTTGACTTATTTCACTAAGTATTATCTCCTCCAGTGCCGCCCATGTTGTAGCAAAAATGTTGAGAACTCATTCTTTCTGATTGCTGAGTAATATTCCATTGTATATATGGACCACAACTTCTGAATCCAGTCATCTTGTTGTAGGGCATCTCGGCTCCTTCCACGACGCCTAGCTATTGTGGAGCCATTGCTGCTAAGTAACATTGGGTATATGGCTCTTCTTCACTACGCTCGTATCTTAGTAAACACCCATGTAGTGCAAAATGGCTGGACTGCTAGTCTGTAGCTCAATTTTTAACTTTTTAAGGACCTCCACGGTTTTCCAGAGTGGCTTGTACCAACTTGCATTCCCACCTCAACAATGTAGGAGGGATCCCCTTTCTCCACATCCTCTCCAACAATTGTTTCTTGCCTTGTCTATTTTTGCCATTCTAACTGGCGTAAGGTAGGTATCTCAGTGTGGTTTTGATTTGAATTTCCTTGATGGCTAATGATTTTGAACATTTTTTCATGTGTCTGTTAGCCATTTGTATGTCTTCAGTTGGAAAAGTGTCTGTTCATATCTTCTGCCTATATTTTTTGATTTGTTTATTTGTTTTCATATGTATTGAGTTTGAGAAGTTCTTTTGTAGATTCTGACACTGAGTCCTTATCTGTAGTGCTATTTGGTAAATATATTCTCCCATTCCGTGGCTGCCTCTTAGTTTTTTTCTGACTGTTTCCTTTGATGTGCAGAAATCCCTTTGCACTTGATGAAGTCCCATAATCTATTTTATTCTTTGTTTCTCTTGCCTTTGGGGATGTGTCATGAAAAAGGTTGCTTTGGCTGATGTCGTAGAGGTTGCTGCCTATGTTCTCCTTCTAGAATTTTGATGGATTCCTTGTCTCACATCGAGGTCTTCATCCATTTGAGTTTATTTTTGTGTATGGCGTGAGATAGTGGTCAAGTTTCATTCTTTTGCATGTAGCTGTCCACACTCTTTCCCAGTGGACTATTTATTGAAGAGGCTGTCTTTTCCCCACCGGATGTTTTTTCTGCTTTATCAACATAGTTTGCTCAAAGGAAATGAGAGGGTCCATTTCGGGCTCTCTATTCTGTTCCATTGGTCTATGTGTCTGTTTTTGTGCCAGTACCATGCTGTCTTTGTGATCACAGCTTTGTAGTACAGCTTCGAAATCCGCATTGTGATGCCCCCAGCTTTGTTTTTTCTTTTCAACAGTTCCTTGAGATTCGGGTCTTTTCTGGTTCCATACAAATTTAAGGACTATTTGTTCCAGTTCTTGAAAAACGCTCTTTCCTTTGTATTTTGATCAGGACAGCATTGAAAGTAGGTGTAGATTGCCTGGGTGCATGGACATTTTAACTATGTTAATTCTTCCGCGATCCATGAGCATGGAATATCTTCCCATCTTTTTATGTCTTCCCCACGTCTTTTAAGAGTGATTTATAGTTTCTAGAATATAGGTCCTTTACGCTTCTGGTTAAGTTAATTCCAAGGTAACGCATGGTTTTTGGTGCTATTGTAAATGCATGGATTCCCTGATTTCTCTTCTTCGCTCGTTATCTTCGTGTACAGAAATGAACTGATTTCTGAGCATTGACTTTGTATCCCGCCAATGCTACTGAATTGCTCTTATAACTTCTAACAGTTTGGGAGTGGCTTCTTTGGGTTTTCCCATATAGAGTATTGTGTCGACTAGATTGTGCTATTCTGATGTTCCCTCCTTCTGTACGTGAGGATTCTCTTCCTCCCTGGTCGCCCTCAAGATTGTTTCCTGACGAATTTCAGAATTAAAAATTTACAGGACGTGGGTGTTTGTCGCTTCCTATTGATCTTGGGAGGGGTCCCTCTCTCCTCTTGGACACCAATTCTTGTTTCCTTTTGTCAGATTAGGAAGTTCTCAGCTACAATTTGTTCAGATATTTCCCTTCAGACCTCTCTTTCACCGGGATTTCGTCAACGACCCTGACCTTGGAACGCTTCATTGAGTCACCAATCTCCCCGTAATCTACATTCTTGAGATTGGATTTTTGATCCAAGTTCCCATTTTTCCTTCTTTTCTATCATCCCGTCTTCCAATTCATTAATTTATTCTTCTGCCTCATTTACTCCCGGGCTATCAGGAGCATACGGTTGCGACTGCATTTCTGATTCATAGCCTTCTTCATTTCTGGCCAGATTCACTTGACTTCTACTGTTAGAGATTCTGCATTCTTCGTTAATATTTTCATTAATATTTTTCAGCTTCCACGACTCATCTTGACCATTGTCACTCTTGAACTCCATTTCTGACAAATTGCTGTATATCCATATCCATTAGTTCTGTGGCAGAGGACACAGTCTCTATTTCTTTCCTTTGTTGTGTCTCTCCTCCCTCCTTGTCACAAGGATGAGGAGGTTGTGGGATGCACAGAGCCCAAATTATTGACCAGCATCCAGGCAATGTTCACTTATTTTATAGGACCCGGGATGTGGGCTTTTGTATTTTTTCACGCTCAGCTCTTGGGAGGGGGCCGGTGCGCTTGATATTCAGGCAACTTAGTTTGGGTAGAGAGCTGCCCTCCCGTGAGAGGAAGTTGGGGACAAACAACTAGTATTCCAGGCTTTTGTTCTCAGTGGCAGCTTTCCTTTTGGCAGTTTTCTGTGACTCTCTTTTGGGAGTCAGAGGAGCAGTGGCAGTATCCAAGCTTCTGTCTCAGAACAGAGAGATCGCAGTCCGCTGTCCACTGGGCTCTCCTGGGCACCTTAACTCTGTTTCTTGTCTGTGCTCCTAAAAACCCCTGCAGCGCGTCCTGGATTGTGCCCCACAGCCATTCTTCTTCCAGCCCTCATTCAGGGCCGGCACTGCTTGTCCTCTGTGCTCTGACACGGCCATGTAGCCGCCCCCAGTTCCCCACGTGCTCCAGAGCCCCTGTCTTCAGTGTGGTTCTTGTGCCACACTCTAGAGAGCTGTTTTTCAGTCTGGTCACAAAATTACTGAGCTCCCGGTTTCAGTCTGATTCAAGTGTGCGCTCTGGAGCTCCAGTTTTGAGTCTTGTCGCATACTACCAGGAGCTCCGGTTTCACACCATGGTGCCCATGCTTCTGAGCTCCTGGTCTCAGTCTGCTTTCTCCATACAGCTACTGGTTGGGGGAATCCAGGCCACACCCCAGTGCAGGGAGGCTACTGATTCCTCTGCACCCCGAGCGACTTCCTCCCCGCTTCCCATTTATCTTCCGATACCTGTGCACAGATTCACGGCTCTCCGCTTGTACCTTACATACTCAGCGCTGAGATATCTGCTTGCGAAGATCCAGATGTGTCTTCCTTACATCTCTTGGCTGATTGTGGGTGTTCAGAGATGATCTTGGTGTAGATGTTAGATCGATTCAGGGACCAGCTGAAAAAGATCCCCTTACCCACCACACAATCTTTTTCTTCCAGAGCCCTCTCTCCACTAGGATTTTGATAGATTCCTTGTCTCACATGAGGACTTTCATCCATTTTGAGTTTATATCGCTATATATGCTGTAAGAGAAATGCAGGTCCAGTTTCATTCTTTCTACACATGGCTGTCCATAATTTTCCCAGTAAGATTTTATGCTGAAGATACATTTTCTTATAAGTATTCTTTTCCTGTTGTCAACGATTAGTTGGCAATAGAATTGAGAGTCCATTTTTCTGTTCTTTATCCTGTCTCCTTTTGATCCATGTGTCTGTTTTTGTGCCAGTACCATATGTCTGATAATAGTGATTGCCAGCTTTGTAATGTAGCTTAAAGTTTGGCTTCGTCATGCCACCAGCTTTTGGTTTTCTTTTCTCAACATTCATATCCAGATATCGAGGTCTTCTCTGGTTCCATATAGAAATTTTAGGATTATTTGTTCCAGCGCTCTGTGAAAATGTTGCTGGGTACTTTTGATATTGTACTGAATGCAGAGTGCCTCTGCAAAGAAGAGACATTTCAACTATTTATTGTTCCAACCAATATGATATGAGTGTATTTCATTTTTACAGTCTTCCTCAGATTTTGTAAGTGTCCTGTAGTTTTTGGATTCTATAGATCCTTATTGCTAAGCTTACACCCAAAGGAGCTGAGAAAGAACAGCATTAAAGCTATAAAACCAAGCAGGGAGAAGAGAAATTCTGAAAGATGAGCTTAAAATCAATGAAATAGAAATCAGAAGAACAATAGAACATATCAATGAATATATGGTTCTTTGAAAGAAGACAAGATCCATAAACCCCAGCTGATCATTTATCAAAAGAGAAGAGAAAGGACCCAAATTAATAAAAATCAATATGATACAGTGAGACTACAACCAAATACCTCAAGGAAATACAGAGACTTAAGGAAATATATTGTGGCTGGGAAGCTATATGCCAACAAAAATAGCTATCTGAAGAAATGAAAGCATACGGAAACTTATAAACCAACAACTGAAACAGGAATAAATAGACAAACTGACGAGATGCAAGAAATTAGCAATAATCAAAATCTCTCAGCATAGAAATTCAGGGCCAGGTGGCTTCCTTAGGGGAATCCTACCAAACATTTAAAAGGAACCTAATACCTATTCTCTAGTCGTTTCCATTTAGTAGAAAAGGAATGTAAACTTCCAAACTCATTCTCTGAGGCCAGTATTACCTTTGATCCCCAACCCAGACAAAGAACCCATCAAAAAGGAGAAATTACAGACCGACATCCCTGATGAACACAGGCAGAATTGATTTTGATAATTTCAACAAGATACTAGCTGATAGAATCCACAGTACATTAAAAGGGATTATTCACCAGGACCAAATGAGTTTTATGCTCAAGGTGCAAGGTTGGCTCAATGATTCGCAAATCAATTCAATGTTGTACATCACATTAATAAAAGAAAGGACAAGAACTGTGCGGATCTTCAGTTTGATGCAGAAAAAGCATTTGACAAAAAATACAGCATCCTTTCTTCATTAAAATTCTTTTATGATACATGAGGTCAATATCACAAAAAGCCATCTATGAAAAAGCCCCACATGAAAATCATTTCTCAATGGGGAAAAACTGAGAGCTTTTCCCCAAGGTCAGGAACAGGACAGGGATGCCCATGCTCAGCACTGTTGTTCAGCATAGTACTAGAAGTCCTGACCTCAGGATTCGGAGAACAAAAGAATAAGAGGCATTCAAACTGGCAAAGAACAAGGCAAAAGTCTCACTCTCTTCACAGATGACACATACATCTCGTGGAAAATCTGAAAAGACTCCAAAATTGCTACAACTGAAACAGGAACTCAGCAACATGGTAGTATATAAAATCAATGCATGTAAAATCTCAGTTGCATTTCTATACACTACATCAATGAGATGGAAGAAAGAGAAGTGAAGCATCTGGATGCCATTTACAATTGGACTAAAAGCATGAAACCACCTAGGAATAAAACTACAAGCACAGACATATTTTTAGACTCCACCAAGAAAAAGAGGAAGAATTTAGGTAAATAAATTAGAAATGAAAGAAAAAAGATGTTACAACAGATACTACAGAAAATACAAACAGATTTTAAGAGACTATGAATAATCAGCAAGCAAAACATTAATAACCTAGAAGAGTTGGACAAATTCTGTACATACAGACTACCAAGACTGAACCATGAAGAAATAGAAGATATGAATAGACCAATTACTAGTAAGGTGATTGAATCAGTAATCGAAAACCTCCCAAAACAGAAGTTGAGAACCAGAGAGCTTCTCTGGTGAGAATGTTACCAAATATTTAAAAGGAATTGGGCCTTTTTTATTTATTCTCAGACTCTTCCAAAAGTAAAATAGGAAGGAATACTTTTAAACTCATTTTTATGTGAGCTGCATTACCCTAATAATTAAATACAGACTGGAAGGTCACCACAATGAGAGTAGTAAAATACAACCCATCGTGCCTGGAAAAAGAATATAGATGCAAAATCTTTCAAGAAAATAATGTACAGCAGAATTCCAGAATACATTAATTGGAATCATATACCATGACAATTCTGGAAGGCTCAGTTGTTTAAGCATCTGCCTTTGCTCAGGTCATGTCCAGGGTCCTGATTCGAGTCCCATATAGTGTTTCCCTTTTGCTCAGGGGAGAGCTCCGCTCCTCTGCTTGCTGCACCCTGCTTGTGCATGTGCTGTCCTTCTCTCTCTGACAAATACATAAATAAAATCTTTATTTAAAAATTATCATATACCCTAATCAAGGGGGATTTATTTCAGTTATGCAAGGGATGGTTCAACATCACCAAATCAATCCGGGCAGTGGATATAACACATTAACAAAATGAAGGGAAAACATATGTTCATTCCAATAGATGCAGAAAAAGCATTTGACAAAATTCAACATCCAGACATGATAAAAAAAAACAACTGTCAACAAAGCTCCTTAAGTATTAGACCATCTCCACATAATATGCCATATATAAACAACTCATCACACAACATTATGCTCATACGGTAGACAGCGGCTGCTGAATGCTTTCCCATAAAACTGTGAACAGGACAGCATGCCTCCTTCTCACCACTTTTATTAAATACGTAGCACTGGGAGTACTAGTCAGCGTTATTAGAGAAGAAAAATAAAATGCTTTCTAAGTAGGAAAAGATGATGTAAAATTGTTGGTCTTTGTAGAATCATGTATTCTTGCCAGCCTTAAAAACTGTTAGAACTAATAGGAAATTTCTAGTAAAGCTACAGGACAAAAATCAAACCAATCACACGAAAATAAAAAGCTCAGTATATTGCTATACACTAATAATGAGCTAGTGCAGGAGGAGAAATTAAGAATGAATTCTCATTTACAATTAGATCAAATAATATAAAAATACTTAGAATGAATTTAATCCTAAGGGACGTGGAAAGACCACTTAACACAATGATAAAAGAAATTTGAAGAACACAAATAAATGCAAAGATATACAGTGCTCATACTTTCCGCAAAGGTATAAATTATAGATTAAATACAATTCTATTGAAAATTCACAATAGCATTCTTTTTTCGAACCCGAATGCTCTCCATAGTCTTCTATATGAATCCACAAGATAATGCGACAGCCCAAAGCAATGCTTGAGATGGAAGAATGAGAGTTTGGAGGCATTATGCCCTCTGACTCCAAATGGACACTACCAAGCCATAGCAATCAAAAGAGTATGATATTGCACAAAAATATTACATACACTGGAATTGAGAGCCCAGAGAAAACTCACAGTTATGGATGATTAGTTTACAAACAAAGGAGCTAAGAGCATACAAAAATTACAGTCTCTTCAATAAATAGGCATAGGTGTAAACTGACAAACTCATGGAAAACATGAAACTAGACCACTATCTAAACCATACACAAAAATTAAGTCAAAATGTATTAAGGGGGACAATATATTGCATGGAGCACTGTGTTATATAAACAATGAATCACAGTAGGAAACACTACATCAAAAACTAAATGTATGGTGACGACTAACATAACATAATAAAAATTTTTAAAATGGGATTAAAGACTTGAAATGTAATGACCTGAAACCATAAAATTTCTAGGAAGGGAAACAGTATGGCAGCAAAGCAGCCTCGACATCAGAGCAGCTGGATGTGTTTGTGGATCTGATGCCAAAGGCAAGGGAAACAAAAGCAAAACAAAACAAATGAGACACAGCATCAAAGAAAAAGCTTGCAAAGAAAAGAACAGTGAAGGAAACCATCATTGAAACAGGAAAAAGGTAACTCACTGAATGCATAAGGAGTATTTGCAATATGATATATCTGACAAGAGGTTATTAATATCCAAAATATATAAAGAACTGAGCTGCATCTAACAGCAAAAAGCCAAACCATCCAATTTAAAAACTGGGCAGAAACCCAATAGGGACCTTAATCGTGTATAGAAGAATCTATGTACAAACAGACAGATAGGAAAAGTTATTCGTCATCCAGTGTTCATCAGGGAAATGCAAATCAAAAGCACAATGAGATAGCACTCACACTAGTCAGGAATGTGACTGGTACCAACAAGACAAGAAAATAAATAAGTGCTGGAGAGGTGATGTGGGAGAAAAGGGAAACCCTTTGTGCAGTGTGTCTCCGTGGAATGTGTGTTGGTCTAGCCTACTTGAAACTGTGTGTGGAGGTTCCTCAGAAAACTCAAGAGTGATTCACTATGCAAGGATCCAGCTATTCTACTTCTTGGATATTTATCCAAAGAAATTAGAACCACAAATTCAGAAAGATATATGCACTCTATGTTAATCGAACCATTATTTACCATAGCCAACATTGGGAAATATCAACAACCTTTAGTGTCCATCAGTGGATGAGTGGTAGAAAGATGCGTGGCATCTGGGTGCCTCACCTGGTTGGGTGTCTGACTTCCTTGATTTTGTTTCAAGTCATGATCTCAGGGTCGTGATCAAGCACTGCGTTGACTCATGCTCAGCAGCGGAGTCTGCTTGGGATTCTCTCCTTCTCCCTCTGCCCTCTTCCTTTTGCTCATGAGCACCTGCTTCCCAAATAAATAAATAAAATAAATTTTAAATATTTTTTTATTATACACTGTCACCATACAGTACACTCCCCCGGTTTCCGACATGTAAGGTTTGATGATTCGCTAGTTGCCCTATAACACCCAGTGCACCATGTAAATAAGTGCTCCTCCCATTACTCCATCACTGGTCTATCCCATTCCCTCCCCCCCATCCCCCTCCCCCTCCGAGGCCCCTGCTAGTTTGTTTCTTTCTTAGTTCACAGTCTCTCATGCTTCATTCTTCTGATGTTACCTCCCTTTTATCTCCTTTTCTTCCCCATCACCGATCTTCCTAGCTCCCAGAGAACTCCATGATGAGAGAAATCCTATGATAATTGTCTTTCTGCTTGACTTATTTCACGTAGCATTATCTCCTCCAGTGCCGTCCATGTTGGTGCAAATGTTGAGAATTTTGTTCTTTCTGATACTTGAGTAATATTCCCATTGTATATAAAGCGGACCACAAGTTTCCCAATCCAGTCATCGGTTGAAGGGCATCTCTGCTCTTGCACGATTTTATCTATTTTGGTCAATGCTGCTATAAACATTAAAAAGCACTTCTCTTCACTACATCTGTATCCTTAAAATACCCAGTAGTAGTGCAATGGCTGGGCCTATAGGGAAGCTCAATTTTTAACTTTTAAGGGTCTCCACACTGTTTTCCCAGAGTAGCTGTATCAACTTGCATTCCCACCATAATGTAGGAGGGATTCCTTTCTCTCCATACATTCTCTCCAATTGTTGCTTGCCTTGGTCTATTTTATACAGACACTTCTGAATCCGGTGTAAGGTATCTCAGTGTGGTTTTGATTTGAATTTCCCCTTGATGTATAATGACTCTTGAACATTTTATCATGTGTCTGTTAGCTATTTGTATGTCTTCATTGAAAAGTGTCTGTTCATATCTTCTGCCCATTTTTTGATTTGTTTATTTGTTTCTCGTGTATTGAGTTTGAGGAAGTTCTTTGTAGATCTTGGATACTAGTCATTTATCTGTAGCATCATTTGCAAATATATTCTCCCATTCGTGGGCTGCCTCTTAATTTTGACTGTTTCCTTTGGCTGTGCAGAAGCTTTTTATATCCCTGATGAAGTCCACATGTTCATTTTATCTTTGTTTCCTCTTGCCTCTTTGGAGATGTGTCAGAAAAAGGTTGCTTACCGATGTCGTAGAGGTTGCTGCCTATGTTCTCCTCCTTAGAATTTTGATGGATTCCTGTCTCACATCGAGGTCTTTCTTCATCCATTTGAAATTTATCTTTGTGTATGGTGTGAGAGAGTGGTCAAGTTTCATTCTTTTGCATATAGCTGTCTAATTTTCCCAGCACTATACATTTGGTCAGGACTGCCTTTTTTCCTACACTGGCTGTGTTTTTTTCCGTTTATCAAAGATTAGCTTCGCCCAAAGAGCCGAGGTCCATTTCGCTCTCTATTCTGTTCCATTGGTCTATATGTGTCTGTTTTTGGTGCTATATCATGCCGTCTTTGTGATCACAGCTTTGTAGTACAGCTCGAAATCTGCATTGTGGATACCTGCAGCTTTGTTTTTCCTTTTCAACAGTTCCTTTGCGAGCCCGGTGCCTTTTCTGGCTTCATACAAATTTAAGATCTCGTTTTGTTCCAGTTCTTTGAAAATATCATTGGTATTTCTGATCGGGATTGCATTGAAAGTGTAGATTATTCTCGGCAGCATGTAGACATTTTAACTGATGTTTATTCTTCCATTTCAGGATATTGGAATATTTTCCATCTTTAGTAGCCTTCAATGTCTTTCTTCAAGAGTAGATTACAGTTTCTTGTAAATATATCCTTTATCTGTCTGTTGGGCTTAATTCAGTCAACGTATATGTTTTAAAGTATTGTAAAATGGGATGGATTCCCTAATTTCTCTTCTTCAGTCTCATTATTCGGGATAGAAATGCAACTGATTTTTGAGCATTGATTTTGTATCCTGCCACATTACTGAATTGCCTTTATAACTTCTAATAGTTTAGAGTGGATTCTTTTGGGTTTTCCATATAGAGTATCATGTCATCTGCGAAGAGACAGTTTGACTTCTCTTCTCTTGCCAATTTGGATACCTTTATACCTTTTGTCACTTGATTATTGCTGCTGCAAGATTCCCAAAAAGTACTCATGTTGAATAATAGTGGCAGAGGGGGCATCCTGTCGTGTTCCTGATCTTATGTGAAAGGCTTCCAGCCTTCCCCAAGTTGAGAATAATAGACATTTTGCTGTAGGCTTTTTTCATAGGATGGTTTTTATGAGCTTGAGAAATGAACTCTCATTCCTCTACACACTCTGAATAGTTTTAACTGTAAATGATGCCAGTATTACTTCTTGTCAAATGCTTTTTTTCTAGGTCATTGAGAACTACAGTATGATTTCTGAATTTTTGCTTCTGAATAAAATCTAAGGCACTGATATAGTTTGTGAATATTGTACCACTCCTGCATCCCAGGGATGAATCCCACTTCGTCATGATGGATAATCCTTTTAATGTAAAAGTTGGATCTATTTGGGTTGTGATCTTGTTGAGGATTTCACGCCTATATTCATTAGGGAAATCGGTCTGTAATTCTCCTTTTTGAGAGTTTGGGGGTCTTTGCCTGGCTCTGGGATCAAGGTAATATTGGCCTCATAGAATGAGTTTGGTAGCTTCCTCTGTTTTTATTTTTCGAAATAGCTTTAGGAGAATGGTTTTATTTCTTCTTTGAATGTTTGGTAGAATTCCCAGGAAAACCGTCTGGGCTCGAGTTTTATTTTTGAAATATTGTTTATCACTGACTCAATCTCTTCAAGCAATTAATTGGCCTGTTTAAAAATCAATTTCTTCCTGTTTCAGTCTTGGTAGTTTATGTGGTTTCCGAAGGCCTCCATCTCTTCCAGATTGTTTGAATTTATTGGCATAAAGTTTTGATAAAAGTTTCCCTTGTATCCTTCCAATTTCATTGTTGTTGGGCTAGACCTCTCCCCTTTTCATTCATAATTTTATTAATTTGGGTCCTCTCTGTATTCTTTTGATAAAAGGTCTTGCCAGAGGTCTGTCAATTTTATTGATTCTTCAAAGAACCCAGCTTCTAGGTCTGTTGATCTGCTCTGGTTGCAATTCTGGTTTCTAATTCGTTGATTTCTGCTCTAATCTTGGTCAACTGCTTCCTCGTAAGGCGTGATTAGGCCTGTCCCTCTGTTGCTGTTCCTGTTTCTCGAGGTGAGAATATAAAACCATTTTAGATTCTTTTTCTACTTGAAGTGAGGCTTGGATGGCTATGTATTTTCCCTTAGGTCTGCCTTTGCAGTATCCCATAGGTTTTGGACCATTGTGTTTTCATTCTCGTTGGTCTCCATAAATTGTTGAATTTTGATTTTTGATTTCCTGGTTTATTGAATCATTCCTGAGCATAGTGATGGTTCTTTTAGTTTCCAAGTGTTTGAGTTTTTCCAAAAATTTTCCTTGTGATTGAGTTCCACTTTCAAAGCTTTGTGGTCTGAGAATATGCAGGGAATAGTCTTTTGGTATTGGTTGAGACCTGTTTCAGACCTGTGAACATGGTCTATTCTTGAGAATGTCTCTATGGGTATTAGAATAGAATGAGTATTCTTTGTTCTGGGTTGTGGTGTTCTATATATATCTATGAGGTCCAACTTGTCGGTAGTATGGCATTCAAAGCCTTTGATTCCTTGCTTAGTTTTCTTTGCCAGGTGTTCTGGTCTATTTGATAGTGGCGTTGAGGTCCCCTACTATTAATGTATTTTTATTTATATGTCTTTTATTCTGGTTAAGAGTTGGCTTGTGTATATTGCTGCTCCCCTGTTGGGGGGGTATAGATATTTATAATTGTCATATCCACTTGCTGATACATTCTTTAAGAATAATATAGTGCCTCTTCTGTCTCTCTAGAACCATAAAGGTCTTCTTAGTTTTAAAAATCCACCCATTCGATATGAAAATTGCTACCCCAGCCCTTCTTTTGAGGTCCATTAGTGAGTATGGTACTTATCTCCCTTTACTTTCAGTCTGAATGTATTCTTCCTTTGGGTTCAAATGAGTCTCTTGTGTGACAGCAATGTATATTATTTCTTTTATCCAACTAAAACCCCATAAGATTATGGGAGCATTTAAGCCATTCACATTGAGACTGAATACTCAAGAGAAATGATTTAATGATGCCATGTTGCCATATAAAGTCTTTGTTTGTATCGGTTGTGACTTTCTTTTCTGTATCACTACGAATTTCTTTACCTTTATAGAACCCCCTTAATATCTCCCCTGTAGGGATGGTTTCAGTGGTTACGAAATTGGTTAATGACTGGCAATTGAGCAGTTTATTTCTCCATCACTCCTGAATGACAGCCTTGCTGGATAAAGGATCCTTGGCTGCATGCTTTTCTCTGAATGAGTTTTAAAATTCCCCCCCAACCCTTTCTCTCATTCCAGGCCTGTGTAGACAGATCTGACGTAATTCTGATAATTCCTTGCCTTGGTACGTGAGAAATTTCTTTGCCCTGGCCAAGCCAATAGTATATCCTTGGATCTAATATTTGCGAAATGCACTATAGACGCTATGGCTATGTTTGAAATGTTTATTTCTGGAGGTCCTTGTCTGCCTTTACACGAACGTTTCTGAAAGCCCCTCACAGATTAGGGGAAGTTTTCAGGTACTATTATTTTGTTCAGATATCTCTTCAGAGCTTCCTGTTTTTCCACCCACTGGTGATGCCGATGATTTTGACATTGAACGTTTCATTGAGTCAGTGAATCTCCGTAACTCCTTACATTCGTGGGCGTGATTTTTTAAGTCCAGCTTCTATTTTCGCCTTTTCTTCTACTAACCCATCCCTCAGTTTGCTATCACGCTCCCCTGCCTCATTTACTCCCAGTGCTGTCAGAGCCTCTGGTTTTGCCTGCATTTGGCTCATGAATTTTTAATTTCTGCCAAAGGATCTTCACTCTCATTTCCAGCCCCTTAGAGACTTATATTCCTTATTAACATTTTTGTGTTATATGCTCTTTTCATAAGCTCCGGCACATCATCTCGACCATTGTTACTCTGAATTCCATTTCTAATAATTTGGTTACATCCATAATTCATTAGTTCTGTGGCAGAGGCCAAGGCAGACCTCCATTGTTCTTTCTCATGGGTGGGGGATTTCTCCTCTTGTCATTCTGATGATGAGGTTATGGGTTGTCCAGAGCCCAACGGCCGACCAGGACCCAGGCCGTGGCGCCTGTTTTATAGGATCTTAGGGGATGTGGGCTTCTTCATTTTCAGACTGCATTCTGGGGGAGGGGCCTGCTGTTCCAATACTCAGGCAACTCTGTTTGGGTAGGGTCTCCTGGGTTCCCTGTAAGGGGATGATGGGGATGGGCACCCCTGTGAGCCAGTGTTTCCAGGCTTTTGTTCTCTGGCAGCTTTCCTGGCGGCTTGCTGTGCTCCTCTGAGAGCTGTGAGTAGAAGTGGTCATTCAGCCTCTTGCCGAGAACAGAGAGGGACGCGTGGCACACCCACTGATGAACTGGCCACTTTAACTCTCTTTCTGTTGGTGCTGCTCAACTCCTGCAGCATCCCGGGATGTGCGCCCCACACCCGCGGCCCCAGCCCCTCACTTCCAGGGCCGCTTCTGTCCTTTGTGTTTCTAACACTGCTAGCCGCCAGCCGCCCGCGTGCTCCCAGAGCTCCTGGTCTCAGCCCGATCCAGTGAGCACACCGGAGTTCCATGAGAAGCTCCGGCGGGTGTGCGCCCCGCCGCCAGCGTCACAGCTCCAGCCGCGGTGCCGCCTGTGAGTGTCTCCCCCCGGCCCCCGTGCAGGTGGCTACCGCTTTCCCCTGGCGCCTGAACGCAGCAGCTCCCCTCCCCTTTCCATTTTCTGCGTGGAGTTTCACGACTCTCCCGCTTCCTACCTCAATACTAGCGCTGAAGATGTCTTCATTTGTAGAGATCCAGATGTATCTTCCCTGCGTCTCCGTAGGCTTCTGATTCCGCGGATGTTCAGGCTGGTCTGGTACCTATCCATCCCAACCAGGGGGACCAGCTGTAAAAGGGGTCCCCTACCTCCGCCATCTTAACTCCTGAGTCAGATGCTTTTTCTGCATCTATTGGTGATGATATAATTTTTATCCTTGATTATATTGTGGTGCATCACATTTGGGTGATTTTGTGTATGTTGAACTATCCTTGCATCTCAGGGATGATATTCACTTAGTCATGGTGTATGATCCTTCTCGTACGTGTTGAAAAGGACTTAGCTTGCCGATGTTTTTGATGTGAGTTTTTGCATCTACATGTTGATCAGGGATGTGTTGGTCTGTAATTTTCACGTAGTATCCTTTATCTCTCTCTTTGTGTCAGGGTAATGCTGGCATCATAAAATGAGATTTAGCGTCAGGATTGAGCTTCGTCTTCTTTTTTCTCTTAGTTCAGCTAAATATTTGTCACTTTGTTTTCTCTTTTAAAAAAAACAAGCTTTTAGTTTTGTTGATTTTTTTTTAGAAGTTGTTTTTTCTGATCTTTATTCCATTTATTTCCACTCCCATCTTTGTTATTCCCTTCTTTCTGCTAACTTTGGCTGTGTTTGTACTTCTTTTCCTGGAGCTGCATGAGGTAAAAAGGTTAGGCTGTTTATTTGAAATCTTTCTCTTTCTTAGTATATGTATTTGGTCCCTGTAAACTTTCCAGAGCTGCTTTTGTAGAATCCTGTAGGTTTTCCTGTAACGTTGCCATTTTCATTTGTTTTGAGATGTTTTCTGATTTCTTCTTTGACCTTCAGCAAATATTCAGGAATGTGTTGTTTAGTTTTCCACATGCTTGTCAATTTTCCAGTTTTCCTCTTGTTGATTTCTTAGTTTATAACAATGTGGTTGGGAAAGATACTTCGGCATGATTTCAGCCCTTTCTTTGAATTTGTGAAGACTTATATTAGTCCTATCATAGATTTATTCTCTGACTTCAATTTTCATTGTGTACTAAGAAGGGATGATCTCTGGTGCCATTGGATAGAATGTTCTATATATGTCTGTCAGAGACATCTGATGTAATGTTTGGTTTTGTCCAAAATTTCCTTATTGATTTTCTGCCTGGATGTAGCCCATCTATCGCTGATAGTGGGGTGGCTTGAGTTCTCACTATTATTGTATTGCTGTTTCTCCCTTCAGATATGTTAATATTTGCTAATATATTTTGGCACTCTGATATTGGGTGCATGTATTTATGATTGTTATGTCTTCTTGATGAATTGACCCTTTATTATATAATGACCTTCCTTGTTTCTTATTTCCAATTCTATTAAAAGTCTGTTTTGTGTGATGTAACTATAGTGGCCTCAGCCTCCTTTTGGTTTCCAATTTTTTTCTTATCTTCCTCACTCTTGTAGCCTGTGTGTCCTTACAGCTGAAGCTGGAGCTTCTTCTAGGCAGCATATAGTTGGGTCTTGTTTTGTTTTTTGTTGTGCCTTTGGTTGGTGGACTCTGTCGTATTTACATTTAGGATACCTACTAATATGTTATCTTACTAATGTGAACTTACTAACTGCTTTCTGGCCATTTTGTTGATCCATTGTTTGTTTTCCTGTTTCCCTCCAACCCTTGTGTGAATTGGTCATTTTTCTGTGAAAGCGTTTTGATTCCCCTTCTTAGAATCCAACAGTAGGTTTTTGGTTTGTGATTACCACATGGCTCATGAAAAATGCTTTGATTAAAAATCAGTTTTTTTATTAATGTTTTTTATTATATTATATCACCATACAGAACATCCCTGGTTTTAAGCTGATAGCAACTTAATTCCTAACCCCCCATACAAAGAGGTGTCCTTTCAATTTCCTCCTTTTTTGATATCACAGTTTACTGCTTTTTATGTGTTGGGGTGTGTGCTTTTGAAAAATTAATTACTTCACTATTAACAGAGTGAGAGAGCACAAGCAAGTGGAGCAGCAGAAGAATAGGGAGAAGTAGACTCCCACTGAGCAGGGAACCCTATGGCACAGGGGGCTCAGTCCCAGGAGCTGGGATCACGCACCCTGAGTTTAACCAACTGGCTACCCAGGCACCCCTATGTTGTGTATTTATTAACAAACTATAGAAGCTATAATACAGTTATACTATATAATTAAGTGTTAAAATTCTATCCTATATAGAAATAGCCTCTAAATCTGGCTGTATATTTACCTCTACCAGTGTGTGGTCTATTTTCATTTTGTTTTTCAGGTTACATCTTTTCAGTTCAGCTCGAGGATCTCCTTTCATCATTCCTTGCTGGGAAAGTCTAATGGTGATTAATACCCTCAGCTTTTATTTGTCTGGGAAACTCTTATTTCTCCTTCCTAGCTGAAGGATAACTTTGGGTAGACAGAGGCTCTCAGCTGGCATTTTCCCCAGCACTTTTTATATGTCATTCCACTGTCTCCTGGCCTAAGGGTATCTGCTAAGGTGTATATCCACTGATAGCCTAATGGGTGGTTCCTTTGTAGTTTATAATCTTTTTTCAGATGCTGCTTTTAGGGCCTCTTTTTCTTTGATTTTTACACGTTCATTATAATATGCCTTGGAGAAGTTTGTTTTGCAATGAATTAACGTGGACGGTCTATTAGCTTCATTAACTTGGATGGCTCTTCATGTGGCCCTCTAGGTTTGGGAAGTTCTCAGCTATTATATCTTTAAATAAACTTTCTGCTTCCTTCTCCTTGCTTCTCTTTTTCTTTAAAAAATTTATTATTATTTTTATTATGTTGAGTTGGCCAACATATAGGACATCATTAGTTTTTGATGTAATATTGAAGGATTCATTAGGGTTGTGTTCCTAACCAACACAGTGCTCATCACAACACATGCTCCACCTTAATGTCCATCACCTGCCTACCCTTTCCACTATCCTCCCTTCACAACCCTATAGTTTGTTTCCTGGAGTCCAGAGTGGCTCATGGCTTGTCTACCCTAGATTTCTTCCTATTCAGTTTCCTGTCCCTTCCCTATGGTCCTCCAAGCACCTGTCTCATGAAACCATATGATATTTGTCTTTCTCTGCTTGACTCATTTCACTTAGCATAATCCTCCAGTTCCATCCATGTTAATGCAAGAGGTAAGTATTCATCCTTTCAGATGACTGAGTAAATATTCCATTGTATATATGAACCACATCTTCTTTACCATTCATCTATGGAAGACATCTCAGCTTTCCTCCATGTGGCTATTGTGGATATTGCTGCTATGAATGTTGGGATCCAGGTGCCCCTTGGATCACTCCATCTCTGGTGTCTTTAGGTTAATACCTAGTAGTGCAATTGCTGGGTCATAGGATGTTCTATTTTTAATGTCTTGAGGAACTTCCATCCTGTTTTCCAGGAATGGTTGCAGCAGCTTCCATTCCCACCAGCACTAAGGGAGGGGTTCCCCTTCTCCATCCTCTGTAACATTTGTTGTTTCCGGTCGTGTTAATTTTAGCCATTCTGATGGGTTTGAGGTGGTACCCTCATTGTGGTCTTGATTTAGCTTCCTGATGCCAAGTGATGTGGAACATTTTTTCATGTGTCTTTCAGCACCATTTGTATGTTCTTTGGAGAAGTGTCTGTTCATGTCTTTCAGGCCTATTTACTGGATCATTTTGTTTTTTGTGTGTTGAGTTAGGAAGTCTTTTATAAATCTTGATGCCAGCCTCATCTGTAGTGCGTCATTTGTAAATATTTCCTCCCAGGTGCCTGGGTGGCTCAGTTGGTTAAACATCTCCTTTAGTTCAGGTCATGATTCCAGGGTCCCGATCAAGTTCCGCATCAGTCTCCCCGCCTCAGCAGGAAGTCTCTGCTTATCCCCTTTTCTTCCCCTCTGCCCCTCCCTGCTCAAGTGCTCTCTCTCAAATAAATAAATAAATAAATAAATAAAAATCATTTTAAAAATTAAAAGAACAACAGTAGAACAGATCAATGAAACTAGAACCTGATTCTTTGAAAGAAATTTAATAAGATCCATAAAACCCTAGCCAGACTTATCAAAAGGGAAAAAGTAAAGACCCAAAATGAATAAAATCAATGAATGAAAGAGGGAGAGATTATGACCAACACCAAGGAAATATGTAGACAATTTTAAGAACATATTATGAAATTAACTATATTAAACAACAAATTATGTTATTCAAAGAAATGAGCACCCTGGAAACTTATAAACTACCAAAACTAAAATAGAAAGAAATAGGAAACCTGAACAGAACCATAACCGGCAAGTGAAATTGAAGCAGTAACTGCAAATTCCCAGCAAACAGGGATTCAGGGGCCACATGGCTTCCAGGGGAATTCTACCTGCCACATTTAGAAAGAACTAAACCATTCTTCAAGAAGCTATATCATAAACAAAAGGAAGATAAACTCAGGACTTGTTCTTGAGGCCAGTATCTTTGATCCTAAAAGTAGACAAAGAACCCTTTCAAAAGGAGAATTACAGACCAGTATCCCTGATGGACATGGATGCCAAAATTTCACCAAGATACTAGCCAGTAGGATCCAGCAGTACATTAAAAGGATTATTCACCAGGGAATTAAGTGTAAGCCATGCCTGGCTGTGGCGGTGGTTCAACATGTGCAAATCAATCCACATTGTACATCACATTAAGAAAAGAAAGGACAAGAACCATATGATCCTCTCAATTGATGCAGAAAAGCATTTGACGAAAACAGCATCCTTCTTGATTAAAACTCTCCACAGTGTAGGGATAGAGGGAATATACCTTTAATATCACAAAATCATCTACAAAAGCCCACAGAGAGTATCATTCCTTAATGGCGAAAAACAGGGAGGTTTTTCCCCAAGGTCAGGAACGACAGGGATGCCCATGCTCACCACTGTTGTTCAACATAGTACTAGATGTCCCAGCCCTCAAAGCAACCAGAGAAGAAAAAGAAAAAGAAAAGGCATTCAAATTGGCAAAGAAGACGGCAAACTCTCACTCTTCGCAGAGATGATACTCCTCGCGGTGGAAAACCCAAAAGACCCAAAATGCCAGAACTGAAACAGGAATTCACAGCAACATGGCAAGATATAAAATCAATGCACAGAAATCAGTTTTGTACTTCTATACACTAACAGTGAGATAGAAGAAAGAGAAATTAAGGAATCAAATGCTATTTGCAATTGTGCCAAAAAACTCCAACAAAACAGACATTTCTTTAGACTCACCAAGAAAAAAGAGGAAGAATGACGTAAAATAAAATTAGAAATGAAATTACAAGTGATATCACAGAAATATAAACAGATTTTAGGAGACTACTATGAATACTTACAAGCCAAAAAATTGGACAATCCAGAAGAATTGGACAAATTCTTATAAACACACAGAAAATTAAGACTGAATCATAAAGAAATAGATATCATAAGTGTATACTTTATCAGAGCAAATAAAGAAGATATATTTTCTAAATTTTAAAAAAAGAAATAGAAGAAAGATATGAATAGACTTAAGTTTAATAGTAAGTGAGATCGAATCAGTAATCAAAAACCTCCCAGCACACAAAGTGTCCAGAGAGAGCTTCTCTGGTGAATTTTTACCAAATATTTAAAGGGAATTAATGCCAATCATTCTCGAAACTTCTTCCAAAAAGGAGAAGAGGAAGAATACTTAAACTCATTTTATGGGCAGTATTACCCTAATACCAAAACAGACAAGGACACCAAAGAAAAGTACATTACAGCCCATTGTGCCTGATGAATATTGATGCAGAAAATCTTCAGGAGAATATTATTGCACAGTGAATTCAAGAATACATTTAAAAGTATTCGTTTATGCCATATCGAGGTGGATTTGGCTTCAGTTATGCCAGGATGGTTCAACATCAATGTAAAATCAATCAGGGTGATATAATACATTAATAATATGATGGCAAAAATATGATTTGTCTCAATAAATGCAAAAAGCATTTGACAAAATTTCTACATCTAGACATGGTAAAACAAAACTTTCACTCGAATTTCCCAGATGACAGAATGTGCTTCCAACAAAATAAGGCCATACAAAACACCCATTGTTAACATTATACTCAATGGTGAAAAGCAGAATGCTTTCCCTCTAAAAATCAGGATTAAAGACAAAGCATGCCTCCTCTCACCACTTGTATTCTGATAGCACTGTAGTACTAGCTGGAATCATTAGGCAAGAAAAGGAAATAAAATGCATTCAAGTGGAAAACAGGGATGTAAATTGTCTCTCTTTGTAGATAATATGATAATGTACATAGGGAAATCCCCAAAGACTTTACTGAAAACTGTTAGAACTACAACAAATTTAGTAAAGTTTAGTAGTGGATGATAAAAATCAGTATATAAAAACCTGTGACATTTCTATATACTAATAATGAACTAGTAGAGGAGAAATTAAGAAAGCAATATCATTTAAGCAAATGTATCAAATATAATAAATACTTTAGGGAATGAATTTAAACAAGGACATGAAAGACCTGTATAAGACAATGATATTTTTTCTAAAGATAAAGAAAAATATAGTAATTCACGTAAATAATGGAAAGATATATAATGCTCATGGATTAAGAGAATTAATATTGTTAAAAATGTCCTATACTTTCCAAAGAAATCTTTACAGTGATTGGGAATGTGTAATCCTTATCAAAACTCCAATAGTGACTTCTTTAAAGAAATGTCTCTAAGTGCAAGGGAAACAAAAGCAAAAAATGAACTTCTTTGGGACTTCATTTAGATAAAAAGTTGCACAGCAAAAGCAAACAGTCAACAAAAGTAAGAGGCAGTGCACAGAATGGGAGAAGATATTTGCAAATGACCTATCAGATAAAGAGCTTGTATCCAAGATCTGTAAAGAACTTCTCAAAGTCAACACCCAAAAACCAAATAATCCAGTCAAGAAATGGGCAGAAGACATGAACAGACACTTGGCCAATAGACACATGAAAAAATGGGCCCCATCACTAGCCATCAAGGAAATGCAAATCAAAACCACAATGAGATACTACCTTACACCAGTTAGAATGGCAAAAATTAACAAGACAGGAAATAACACGTGTTGTTGAGGATGTGAAGAAAGGGGAACATTCATACACTGTTGGTGGGAATGCAAGCTGGTACAGCCACTCTAGAAAATAGTATGGAGGTTCCTCAAGATGTTAAAAATAGAGCTACCCCACAGCCCAGCAATTTCACTACTGGGTATATACCCCAAAGATACAGATGTAGTGAAAAGAAAGGCACCTGCAACCCCAGTGTTCATAGCAGCAATGTCCACAATAGTCAAACTGTGGCAGGGGCCAGGATGTCCTTCAACAGATGAATAGATAAAGAAGATGTGGTTCATGTATACAGTGGAACATTACTCAGCCATCAGAAAGGATGAATACCCACCAAATACATCCACATGGATGGAACTGGAGGGGATTATGCTAAGTGAAATAAGTCAATCAGAGAAAGACACTTATCATACAGTTTTGCTCATACGTGAAACGTAAGTTCTAGCACGGAGCACCACGGGAGGAGAGGGAAAACTGAGCGGGAGGAAATCAGGGAGACAAACCATGAAGGACTCTGGACTTTGGGAAATAAACTGAGGGTTACACAAGGGAGTTGGGTGGGGAGTTTGGGTAACTGGGTGATGGGTATTAAGGAGGACACAAGTAGTGATGACCACTGGGGATTATATGCAACTCCTGAATCATTGAACGCTACATCAAAAAATAATGGTGTATTATATGTTGGCTAATTGAACATAAAAAATCCAAAAGTGTTCTTCACAGATTTAAAACAAATAATTCTAAAATTGGTATGGAACCACAAAAGATCCTGAATAGCAAAAGCAACCATGAGATGGAACAGAGCTGAAGACATTATTCTTTCTGATTTATGATACTAACAAGCTATAACAATCAAAACAATATGGTATTAGCACAAAAACACTACAACAAAAACCTATGATGTATTAAATGCTGACTGACCATAATAAAAGCAAAAACAGATAAACATATCAATGGAATTGATATCTCAGAAGAAAACACAAGTTATGGACAATTAGTTTATAACAAAGGAGCGAAGAGCATACAATGAAAAAATAAAGCAGTCTCTTCAATAAATGGTGCTGATAAAACTGCCTCATGCAAAAAAAAAAAAAAAGAAACTAGATCACTGTCTTATACCATGCACAAAAATTAAGTCAAAGAGGATTAAAGACTTAAATGTAAGACCTGAAACCATAAAATTCCTAGAAGGAAGCATAGGCAGCAAGCTCCTCGACATCAGAGTTAGCTGATGTGTTTGTAGATCTGATGCCAAAGGCAAGGGAAACAAAAGCAAACACAAACAAATGAGACTACATCAAATTAAAAAGTTGTGAAGGAGAAACAGTGAAGGAAACCATCATTGAAATGAAAAGGCAACTCACTGAATGGCAGAAAGTATTTGCAAATGATATATCTGACAAGAGGTTAATATCCAAAATATATAAAGAACTGATACACACAACAGCAAAAAAGCCAAACAGTCCGATTTAAAAACTGGGCAGAAGACCTGAATAGACGTAATTCCAAAGAAGACCTATGGCCAACAGACAAATGAAAAGAAGCTCAACATCCCTGTTCACCAAGGAAATGCAAATCAAAAGCACAATGAGATAGCACCTTACACCAGTCAGAATGGCTAGTACCAACAAGGCAAGAAATAAGTTTTGGAGAGGACGTGGACAAAAGGGAACCCTTGTGCAGTGTTAGTGGGAATGTAGGTTGGTTCAGCCACTTTGGAAAACGGTGTGGAGGTTCCTCAGAGAACTAAGAGTAGATCTACCATATGATCCAGCTGTTCTACTTCTGGGTATTATCCAAGGAAATAAAAAAACACAAATTCAGAAAGATATATGCACTGTTATGTTAATCACAGCATTATTTACTATAGCCAACATTGGGAAACAGCCTTAGTGTCCATCAGTGGATGAATGGATAAAAAGGATGTGAGGGCACCTGGGTGGCTCAGTTGGTTGGGTGTCTGACTCTTGATTTTGTCTCAAGTCATGATCTCAGGGTCGTGGGATCAAGGACTGCGTTGGGCTCCATGCTCAGTGTGGAGTCTGCTTGGGATTCTCTCTCTCCTTCTCCCTCTGCTCTTCCCTGCTTACGAGCAATCTCTGTATCAAATAAATAAGTAAAATCTTTAATTAAAAAATATATGTAAAATGGAATACTACTCAGCCATAAAGAAGAATGAGGGGCGCTTGAGTAGCGCAGTCATTAAGCGTCTGCCTTCGGCTCAGGGCATGATCCTGGCGTTGTGGGATCGAGCCCCATATCAGGCTCTTCCGCTGGAAGCCTGCTTCTTCTCTCCCACTCCCCCTGCTTGTGTTCCCTCTCTGGCTGGCTGTTTCTCTGTCCAATAAGTAAATAAAAATATAAAAAAAAAAAAAGAATGAAAGTTTGTCATTTGTGACAATATGATTTACCTTGAGGATATTATGCTATGTGAAATAAGACAGGTAGAGAAAGACAATTATATGATTTCCTCATATTTGGAATATAAAGACAGAAGATAAGCAAACGTAATCATATAAAAACAAACTCATAGGTACAGAGAACAACTGATGGTTACCAGAAAGGAAGGAGGTTGGGGCGTGTCAAAATGGTGAAGGGGGTCAATTATAAGGTGATGACTGGTCAGTAGACTTTTGGTGGCGATCACTTTGTCATGTATATAGATGTTGCTTTACTGTACACCTGAAAGTTATATGATGTCATCAGTTTCTTGGCATAGGCAGGCCTGGATCATGGTGCTTGGTATGTTTCCAGAGAATGTGTAAGGCCTCAAATAGTTAGTTTCACAAGATATGATGGCTGTCATGGTGTGTTTAGGGTACAAGAACTGAATCCATGATCTGGGCTTCCTAGGAAATCCAGGACCGTAAGTTAATCAGGAGCAGAAGAGCCAGCAGATTGGGAGTTCCATGAAGACACAGAATCCAATGAAGAGAATTTCAAGAAAAATTTAAAAAGAGATTTTTTCCATTCCGGACTTTATGGACTAATTTCATACATATTACATTATTATTTATACAGAACATTATACTTCACATAGTTACATCATTTAGATTGGATTTATTTTTCTGTTACCTTATGAAGATGGCAGGTGAGAAACTATATTGCAGATATTACAGATAGAACATTTGGGCACATAGAGGTCGGCCACAGTCTTCCCACTGCAGCAACAACTCATTTGAATATCACAAAGTGTGATTTGTGGAACATACATGGTTCTTTGTGATGAAAAGATGACCTCTATTTTGTGGCCATGGTGCCCACATTCTAATACTTTTGGAGTTATACCTTTAAACTATCTTAAGAACCTGCTCAGTTTAAGGATTAAGTTATTACAGTTCTTATCAAAGGGAATATGTAAGTACTAACCTATCAGCAAGAGTTAAATAATTCATTGCCTCCCCATCCCTTTCTCCCTAGAAGTGAGAATAGTTGAAGTAGATAAAGTCAAGAATAGGATCTTACCTAAAACACCTCTGTAACCCTAGTCTCTGGTAGGGGTAGGGTAGATGACTTTCATTTTCAAAAAACTAGAAACAAACAAGCAAAAATGTTTGTCGGAATGATTTAAGTAGATATTTTTAGTGAAGGATTGTAATGCAGCATAACATATTGGAAAGAACTCCAAATCAGAACATAGAAAGTACAATGACTATTAATAGAAGGCAGGCTTTTTGCACCCCCTGGTAAGTGCTTTATAAGCGTCATCCAATTTGCTTCTCTTTATCAAGATGTATTCAATGAAGTAGCTACTATGATCAGCCCCATTTTATGATAATCCTGAGGTGATAATCCTGAGGCTGGGAGAGGTGAATTTGCTCATGGTCACACAGTCATCAAGTGGAAGGGTCAGAATTCTACCCAGATTGGTTGATACCAATGCCCCAGGTTGTAACCATGATTAGTCATGGCTCTGTCATGAATTAGTTTTACTGTTTTCATTATTTCCTCAATTTCCTTGCTTATGCATAGGAAATAATGCCATGTATGCCTTTCGGGCTGCTGTGATGATTGGATCTGCTGAGATATTTGAGAAAATGCATGGATATATATATCTAAAATGAAAGTGCCTTTTACACAGGGAAATGTTCAGATATCTAATTTATTTCAATTAAGGTATTTTACCAGCTAGTATGTTCCCAGTGTCATCTTGAGCAAACCTTTTAGCTTCTCTGGTTTTAGGTTCCTCACCTGGTAATTGAAGGTATTGGACTGGATGATTCCTAGGTTCTTTCCAGCTCTAATGAGTATATAGTTTCTAGTAGAAAAGCTATAATCATATGGACATGATTGGACTATGGGGGAAGTGGGGAACGGATCCAGAAGAGACATGGCAAGATGGGACATGAAATTATCAGGCATAAAAACTCCATGGCAACCATGACTCCAGAGAACAAGTACCTGGGGGTTTTCTCCCTCTAATTGTCACTCTGCCCTTAATAACACATTTAAGAGGTTCTCCAGTTGTGGGCATCTCTCTTACTCTGAGTGGACTGCCCATTTCATGGCCAAAGTCTCCCATCTTGGAGAGCAATACAACCCACATGGAAAACTTCTTTGGAAAGGAAATAAGCAATTTCAGCCTTTGGCAAGAACTCTGTCTTCTTGGGGAATCTGGGTCAAGGTGAGAGGGCAAGACTTGGTGAGAACAGTGGGTTCTGTGCTATCTTAATAGCCATGTGATTCTTCCAGTAGGACCTGTGTGGAGCAAGGTTTATGGTCCTCAGTCTCACATTCTTCACCTCTTCCTCATTCCCACACCCTCCACTGTGGGCTTTTTCTTGGGTTCTTTCTCCTTACCTAACTCCTCTTACCGTCATTGAAAAAATTAATTTCAGGGATCATTTTGGGGTGAGGCATGAATGTTGCATCTAGTTCTGCAAGTTCTGAAGGGTGTGACCTTGAGCTCTGTCACCTCCAGGTTTTTTATTACCTGTAAAATTGGGGATAATGGGATTATTTAGAATCTAATGAGATGATGTTCATAAAAGCTAACAAATTTTAGAAGTCAATAATTGAGCACTGAATTAAAAATAACAATTTACTGACTTTTAGGGGAATTTCCTAATGTCACATATTCTGATCCAGATTTTCCAACTTTATTCATCCCAGGGACTCTTTGAATTTTCTTTTGTTTAAAGACTCTGTTATAATAATATTAATTAATTAGATTTACATGTTAATATATAGCTTTGATAATTACTGAGTAGCAAAAGGCAAGCAGGTCACTAAATAATGATATAACAAGTACTCATGTACAATTCCATTGACCTTGTGAAATCTTCAAATGGCTCTCTGTGGTGATCTTTGGAATCCCTGCAGGTCTGGAGGCACAGGTGTGGGTAACACAGATTTCAGAGATGCCTCACTTCAAGGCATTGTTGGTCTGTCTCTTTTAACATTTTTAAACTTACATTGTTCTTCTTCATTGCAACATTGGCTTTCTTTAGCTGATTTTGTACTCTGCACAACCTTACAAACTGGCCATGTCCTCAGTAGTCAGAATTGGAAAGGTTTTGATTAAGTAGATGCACATAGTAAAGTCTCCAATTAATATTTACATCAGTCACCTTTTCTTTAAATTGTCTTGGGAAATGGTGGACACATGCAAAACCTTAATCAAAAAGTGAATTTTTCCCCTTTTCCTATAGCTTACTAAAGTTTAACAAGATACATTTTATCATGAATTAGTAAAACAATCCACAATTCCTCTTTTTTGGAATGATGAGCCACATAAAATACCTTTACCTCTGGCTGCCTTTGTCACAAGAATGTAATAAGAAAGTGAAGAACTTTACTGCAAGTGATTGATTAGAAGTTTGACTTCTTTTCACTGAACTGATCAATTATGTTGGTGTATTGGGCGATGTTGTGCATGAGAGTTTATATTTTCAAAATATTTTCATTGACTCCAACTCATCTTGGATAAAATTGTGGAGAAATAATGGGATAGACCAGTGATGGGTAGTAAGGAGGGCACGTATTGCATGGTGCACTGGGTGTTATACGCAACTAATGAATCATCGAGCCTTACATCGGAAACCGGGGATGTACTGTATGGTGACTAACATAATATAATACAAAATCATTTAAAAAAAAAAAGAAAAAAAAAAAGAAATCATATTGGCAACACTTTAGGAGTCAACAGAGAGATTCCCAACCTCATAAAACCATGATGGAAATGATTTAAGATAATTTTAGTTCTGCATCCAAAAGGGGTGAAAGAACCATTGTTCAATATGTAGTTATTCAGTAACACAAATATTAGTATACAAGGTGCTTATCGTTAAGTAGTGAGGCATCTCCAGTAGAGCATGTACTGTGTAGAGCCTCGTCAGCTCAGAGTACCTGGTGGTGGTGGCACATAAAAAGGGACATGAGGAGTTTACAGTCCAGCTGACTGGGAGGTAACGGAGTAATCCGAGATAGAAATAAATACAGTCATTGACTAACGATATTCTTGACTCTAGGCTTAGAGACCTTAGAAAATAATTGATCTAAAGAGCTCCTTGACATTTCACTATTAGTTTCCTTTTTCTTTCACCGAGAGGAATGATAATGGGGATGATAACTGCTAACATTTATTGAGCCCTTACTGTTTTAAGCCCTTTATGTCAACGGATCCTTGCAGCAACCTTCTGAGGTGATAAGTACTCTTAGTGCCGTTTATAGATGAGGCAACTGAGGCACAGAGAGGTTAATAACTTGCTAAGGGTGACACAGCCAGTAGGTCAAAGCCAGGAAATTCTGAAGGCCTGTTCTCTCTGTGATTCTCTCTCTTCTTCAATTCCCCTCCTTCCCCTCTCCCTTGTGTCTTACACTGTGCTTACTTTTAAGGATTTATATATCTTAATAACTTTTCTTCTTATAAATATAGCAGTTGTCGAAAATTGATCACATACAGAGAGGCTTAAAGAAGGAAATCAAAATCATACCAGTCATTACTTCCAGTATTTTTAATTGTCTTCTGTGTTTGTGTTTGTGTGAGAGAGAGAGTGAGAGACAGAGATATTGACAGAGATACTATATGAAGGAAAAAAATTTTTCCTTCAGAAAGGTAGAATCATTTTGTACCCTCATCGGAAGTAAATATGAGTGCCCCATCCCCTAATTTGTGCCTTTTTTATTAAAGGCATTACTACATTGTCTTTTTTATGCTTTGTGACTCTTTTTCCCTGATCAATTGTATTACAAAAAGTATTTTATTTAAGTGGGTTTTTCTCACATAACCAAGTTTAAAATTGTTACATTTTTCTCTTCTAGTTTCTGTGTTGTGTTATATTTCAGACATATTTTCCACATACCAAGATTACATAAATGCATATCAAGAATTTATCCGTTGTCTATCAATTTAAAATACTAATTTTATCATATTTGAATTCTTACTGATATTTAAATTTTTCTAAAATGTAAGGTCTTTTGACATGTATCTATTTTTATAAGAATAGTGAATTGTCAGTGTTTATAATACTTTTTAATCCTTGAAAGTTCATGTCTTTTTAATTATTAATATTTTTTTCAAAAATTTCTTAGCTATTCTCATTGATTTACTCTTTCATCTCAAGGAAGAACAGTTGGTTATGGAGCATAGGCCATAGTTGCAATCCATTACGAATCTGTTAGTGAGCTCTAACGCGATGACGGTATCAATAAAACATATGAAATATACTATGTAGTACCTGGTAATTGAAGTTATTTACTTTTCCTCTGCATCAAGGTCCATCATAGTGTGTTGCTGGTTGTCAGTTGAGCAAGTGTACCCAAACTCAAGCAGACTAAATAGAAAATTGTTTCTGTGCTTTGTGTCTTCGTGGCCCCAGGTGGTTTGATTTGCTTCTACATGAGGTCTGAATCTACATCTGCCCAGAGGTAATGATTCCTCACTGTCTACAAGGTCAGTGGTGCCTCAGGAAATCCCTCAAATTAACCCATAGAACTACAGCACTGTTGACGCTGCTAACCATGGGTACAGCTGTCATTCATGATTATCTGTAAGCAATCCATGATGGTAGTAGCCAACACCTATTGAACAATTACTGTGTACAGGATTGTGTGCTGAGCATCCCCATGAATTTTCATGTAACTATCCTAGTAATCTGAGAGTTCAGGGGCTCTTAATGTTCTCACGTTATTTTGTGTAAATCAATCTTAGTGTGTAAGCTACTGGGACAAGTTCATAAAGCGAGAGGGAATCAGACAAAACTCCAAAGTCTGAACTTTAAGCACAGTACCATGCTGTTTGTCAAGTAGTAAAATACCCTAAAATTGAAAAAAGGTTGGGGTCAATGGTGAGCTATAGTACCTTCCCTTTGGTATACTTGGTAGGAAGACTTCCTTATGAAGACTTGTTCCATGACTTTATTGGGCACATATACTGTGCCTCAGGAAAATATTATCATAAGTTATGATATAGTTTTCCAGACCAGTTTGAAGATGATATATTAACTGCATTCTTATAAGTGTTCATAAAATTATTACAGACAGGGTAAATAACTTTTCTTAAGGATGAAAGAGGAAATTTTAAAACATTGTATTGATGACCTTCTGGGACTGAAGGGCTATCTCAGGGTTAATCTGGAGTGATTCCTTATGTTCTTGTAAAGCAGCAGTTATATATGAATTATCAGAGGTTTTTAAAAAAGCTGTAATGATCTGTGTAATAAAAACAGTATTTCTATTATTTTATTTCTCTGTCCAATTCAAAAATATCTCTTTAATTTTCATGAGACTTCATGAAATAATTGAGAAGCTGAAACAGTAAAAAGTATTTCTTGACAATTTGAGGTGAAAAGCTGGGGTGTTTTAATCAGGACGGTGAGGCATTCCTTCTTTCCCAGCACTCAACTTGAGGAAAAAATGGCATATATGAAAATTGTAATGCTGTCATTTCACCTGAGTCAGCAGTGCATTCTCTACTCTCTTTTCTGATTTCAGAAGCAGCAAGCCAATGATTGGGGGAGGAAATATTACAGAGGTCACTTATTTCATCCTTTTGGGATTCTCTGATTTTCCCAGAATCCTAGCAGTGCTCTTTGTTGTATTCCTGCTGATCTATATTTTGACTCTGACGTGGAACCTGTGCCTCATCATCTTAATAAGGATGGACTCTCACCTCCACACACCCATGTACTTCTTCCTCAGTAATCTGTCCTTCATAGATATCTGCTATGTGACCTCGACAGCTCCCAAGATGCTCTCCACCTTTTTCCAAGAGCAGCAGACTATCACCTTTGTGGGTTGTGCTGTTCAGTATTTTGTCTTTTCAATCATGGGACTGAGTGAGTCTTGTCTCATGACAGCCATGGCTTATGACCGATACACTGCCATTTGTAATCCACTTCTCTATTCAGCAATCATGTCACCCACCCTCTGTATTCGGATGGTGCTGGGATCCTATTTGGCTGGACTCTCTGCTTCTATATCCCAATTGTGTACTAAGAGTAGATCTACCATATGATCCAGCTATTCTACTTCTGGATATTTATCCAAAGAAATCAGAAACATGAATTCAGAAACATATATGCACTCTTATGTTAATCGCAGCATTCTTTACCATAGCCAACATTGGGGAACAACCTTAGTGTCCATCAGTGGATGAGTGGGTAGAAAGGATGTGAGGGCACGTGGATGGCTCAGTTGGTTGGGTGTCTGACTCTTGATTTTGTCTCAAGTCATGATCTCAGGGTCGTGGGATCAAGCACTGCATTGGGCTCCATGTTCAGTGTGGAGTCTGCTTGGGATTCTCTCTCTCCTTCTCCCTCTGCCCTTCCCTGCTCATGAGCAATCTCTCTGTCTCAAATAAATAAATAAAATCTTTAATAAAAAAAATATGCAAAATGGAAAACTACCGGCCATAAAGAAATGAAAGTTTGCCATTGTGACAATATGGATGGACTTTGAAGATATTATGCTATGTGAAATAAGACAGATGGAGAGACACAAATATATGATTTCCCTCGTATATATTCCATCTAAAGACACAAGATAAACTAACGTAATAAAACAAAAACAAACTCATAGGTACAGAGAACAACTGATGGTTACCAGAGAGGAAGGAGAGTGGGGAGTGTTAAAATGGTGAAGGGGAACAAACTGAGGGCTTCAGAGGGGGGGGCGTGGGGGAATGGGATAGACTGGTGATGGGCAGTAAGGAGGGCACATATTGCATGGTGCATGGGTGTTATACGCAACTAATGAATCATAGAACCTTGCATCAGAAACCAGGGATGTACTGTATGGTGACTAACATAATGTAATAAAAAAACATTAAAAATAAATAAATAAAAATAAAAACCATTCTTTAAAAAAGAAAAAGAAAAAAAATTGTGAAGGGGGTCAATTTAATGGTGATGACTGGTAACTAGACTTTTGGTGGTGATCACGTTGTAGTGTATATAGATGTTGCTTATACTATACACCTAAAAGTTATATAATGTCATTAGTTTCCTGGCATAGGCAGGCCTGGATCATGGTGCTTGGTATGTTTCCAGAGAATGTGTAAGACCTCAGATAGTTAGCTTCACAAGTTATGATGGCTGTCATGGTGTGTTTAGGGTGCAGGAAGTGAGTCCCTGATCTGAGCTTCCTAGGGATTCCAGGACTTTAAGTTGATCAGGAGCAGAAGAGCTAGGAGACTTGGACTTCCATGAAGACACAGAGTCCAACTAAGAGACTTTCAAGAAAAATTTAGAAAGATTTCTTTTCATTCAAGACATTATGGACTAATTTCATACATATTACATTATTATTTATGCAGAACATTATACTTCACATAGTTACATCATTTAGATTGGATTTATTTTTCTATTACCATATGAAGACTGCAAGTGAGAAACTATATTGCAGATATTACAGATAGAAACTTTGGGCACATAGAATTCGGCCATAGTCTTCCCACTGTAGCAACAACTCATTTGAATATCACAAAGTGTGATTTGTGGAACATACATGGTTCTTTGTGACCAAAACATGATGTCTATTTTGTGGCCATGGTGCCCACATTCTAATACTTTTGGTGTTATACCTTTAAACTATCTTAAGAACCTGCTCAGTTTAAGGATTAAGTTATTACAGTTCTTATCAAAGGGAATATGTAAGTACTAACCTATCAGTAAGAGTTAAATAATTCATTGTCTCCCCATCCCTTTCTCCCTAGAAGTGAGAATAGTTGAAGTAGATCAAATCAAGAATGGGACCTTATCTAAAACATCTCTTTATCCCTAGTCACTGGTAGGGTAGATGACTTTCATTTTCAAAAAACTAGAAACAAACAAAAAAAACCCTTGAAAGAAAGAAGGAAAAAATGCACGATGAGCACTGAGTATTGTATAGAACTGTTGAATCACTATATTGTATGCCTGTATTTAATATAACACTATATGTTAACTATACTGGAATTAAAACAAAAAACCTCAAAAAAAAAAGACCAGGGGTATGGAAAGTAAGCAGAAAAGGTAATAAAATTTGAGTTTTTGGTGGCGCCTGGGTGGCACAGCGGTTGAGCGTCTGCCTTTGGCCCAGGGCGTGATTCCAGTGTTATGGGGTCGAGCCCCGCATCAGGCTCCTCTGCTATGAGCCTGCTTCTTCCTCTCCCACTCCCCCTGCTTGTGTTCCCTTTCTCGCTGGCTGTCTCTATCTGTGTTAAATAAATAAATAAAATCTTTTAAAAAAATTTGAGTTTTTGTTTGAGAGAGTCAATATGCAAACAAGAATGTCTGAAGTAAAGATTTGGAAAACATATGGAAGTGAGAAAAATATTAAAGATATGCTTCAATGATAAAAAAAATATTTGTGGTAATGATGTTAAGTAGATATTTAGTGAGGTATTAGTAATGCAGCATAACTTTGGAAATAACTCCAAATCAGAACATAGAAATTACAATGCGTATTAATAGAAGGCAGGCTTGTAATGCATCCCTGGTAAGTGCTTTATAAGTATTATCCAATTTACTTCTCTCTATGAAGACCTACTCTATGAAGTAGCTACTACTCTCAGCCCCCTTTTATGGTAATCCTCAGGTGATAATCCTGAGGCCGGGAGAGGTGAATTTGCTCATGGTCACACAGTCATCAAGTGGAAGGGTCAGAATTCTACCCAGATTGGTTGATACCAATACCCCAGGTTGTAACCATGATTAGTCATGGCTCTGACATGAATTAATTTTACTGTTTTCATAATTTCTCAATTTCCTTGCTTACGCATAGGAAATAATGCCCTGTGTGCCTCATAGGCTGCTGTGATGATTGGATCTGGTCAGATATTTGAGAAAATATACGAATGTATATATCTAAAATGAAAGTGCTTTGTATACAGGGAAATGTTCTGATATCTAATTTATTTCAATTAAGGTATGTTATCAGCTAGTATGTTACCAGTGTCATCTTGAGCAAATCTTTTAGCTCCTCTGGCTTTAGGTTCCTCACCTGGTAATTGAAGGTATTGGACTGGATGATCCTTTGTTCTTCCTAGGTCTAATTACTCTTCAGATTCTAACAGAAAAGCTATAATCATATGGACATGATTGGACTATGGGGGAAGTGGGGAATGGAGCCAGGAGGGACATGGCAAAATGGGACATGAATTTAGCAGGGACAAAAACTCCATGACAACCATGACTCCAGAGAACAAGTACCCAGAGGGTTTTCTCCCTCTAATTGTCTTTTCTCCTATTATCACTGCCCTTAACAATAGCACAGTTAAGATGATCTCCAGTTGTGGGTATCTCTCTTAATCTGAGTGGACAGCCTATTTCATTGCCAAAGGCTCCCATCTTGGAGAGCAATAGAACCCACCTGGAAAATTCCTTTGGAAAAGAAATAAGCAGTTTCAGCCTTTGGTAAAGGTTTCTCTTCTTGGGAATCTGGGTCAAGGTGAGAGGGCAAGACTTGGTAAGAACAGTGGATTCTGTGCTATCTTAATAGCCATTTGATACTTCCATTAGGACCTGTGTGGAGCAAGGTTTATGGTCCTCAGTCTCTGGCATTCTTCACCTCTTCCTCACTCCCACACCCTCCACTGTGGGCTCTTTCTTGGGTTCTCTGTCTCCTTACCTAACTTCTCAGACCCTCATTGAAAAGATTAATGTCTTATCTAAAATTTCAGGGATGATTCTGCGATGAGGGATGAATGTTGAGTTCCAGTTCTGCAATTTCTTAAGGCTGTGACCTTCAGCTCTGTTACCTCCTGGTGTTTTGTTTTTTTTTTTACGTGTAAAATGGCAGGTAATGGGATTATTTAAAATCTACTGAGGCGAAAAAAAAATCTAATGAGGTGATGTTTATTAAAGCTAACAAATTTTAGAATTCAATAATTGAGTGCTGAATTAAAACCAGCAATTTACTGACTTTCAGAGGAATTTCTTAAGATCCCATATTCTTGTCTAGATTTTCCAACTTCATCCTAAGGACTCTTTGAATTTTCTTTTGTTTAAGGCGTCTGTTATAATAATATTAATTAATTGGATTATCATGTTATTATATAGCTTTGATAATTTTTGAGTAACAAAACGCAAGCAGGTCACTAAATAATGATATAACAAGTACTCATGTACAATTCCATTGGCCTTTTCAAAAGGGTCTCTGTGGTCATCTTTGGAGTCCCTGCAGGTCTGGAGGCACGGGTGTGGGTAACACAGATATCAGAGATGCCTCACTTAAGGCATTGTTGGTCTGTCTCTTTAAGCTTTTTTTTTTTTTTTTTTTTTACTTACATTGTTCTTCTTCATTGCAACATCTTGGCTTTCCTTACCTGATTATGTACTCTGCACAACCTTATGAATTGACCATGTCCTCCTTAGTCAGAATTGGAAAGATTTTGATTAGCTAGATGCACATAGTAAAATCTCCAATTAATATTTGCATCAGTCACCTTTTCTTTAAATTTTCCTGAGAAATGGTGGACACATGCAAAAACTTAACCAAAAAGTGAATTTTCCCCCTTTTCCTATACCTTATCAAAGTTTAACAAGATACATTTTATCATGGATTAATTAAACAATCCACAATTCTTTGTCTGTTTTGGAATGATAAGCCACATAAAATACCTTTACCTCTGGCTGCCTTTGTCACCAGAATGTAATAAGAAAGTGAAGAGCTTTACTGCAAGTGATTGATCAGAAGCTTGACTTCTTTTCACTGAACTAATCAATTATGTTGGTATATTGGGTGATGTTGTGCTTGAGAGTTTATATTTTCAAAATATTTTCATTGACTCCAACTCATCATGGATAAAATTGTGGAGAAATCATATTGGCAACACTTTAGGAGTCAACAGAAAGATTTCCAATCTCATAAAACCATGATTGAAATGATTTAAGATAATTTCAGTTTTGCATCCAAAAGGGGTGAAAGAACCATTGTTCAATATGTAGTTATTCAGTAACACAAATATTAGTATACAAGGTGCTTATCGTTAAGTAGTGAGGCATCTCCAGTAGAGCACGTACTGTGTAGAGCCTCGTCAGCTCAGAGTACCTGGTGGTGGTGGCACATAAAAAGGGACATGAGGAGTTTACAGTCCAGCTGACTGGAGGTAACGGAGTAATCCGAGATAGAAATAAATACAGTCATTGCCTATCGATATTCTTGACTCTAGGCTTAGAGACCTTAGAAAATAATTGATCTAAAATCTCCTTCAGTGTTAGTTTGCTTTATTTTTCTTTCACAGAGAGGAATGATAATGGGGATGATAATTGCTAACACTTATTGAGCCCTTACTGTTTTAAGCCCTTTATGTCAACCAATCCTTGCAGCAACCCTCTGAGGTGATAAGTACTCTTAGTGCCGTTTATAGATGAGGCAACTGAGGCACAGAGAGGTTAATAACTTGCTAAGGATGACCCTACCAGTAGGTCAAAGCCAGGAAATTCTGAAAATCTGTTCTCTCAGTAATGCTGTCTGCCCTTCAGTTCCCCTTCCCCTCTCCCTTTCTGTCTTACTCTGTGCTTACTTTTAAGGATTTATATATCTTAATAAGTTTTCTTCCTATATATAGAGCAGTTGTCGAAAATTGATCAAATACAGAGAAGCTAAAGAAGGAAATCAAAATCATATCAGTCATTACTTTTGGCATTTTTAATTGTTTCCTGTGTTTCTATGTGTGTGTGAGAGAGAAAGAGAGACAGAGATATTATATAACGCAAAAAAAAATTTCCTTCAGAAAGGTAGAACCATTTTGTACCCTCATCAGTACTAAATATGAGTGCCTCATCATCTGATCAGTGCCTTTTATATTGAGGGCATTGCTACATTCTCTTTTTATGCTTTGTGACTCTTTTTCCCTTATCAATTGTATTTCAGAAGTATTTACTTAAGTGGGTTTTTCTCTCATAACCAAGTTTAAAATTGTTACATTTTTCTCTTCTAGTTACTGTTTTGGTGTTATATTTCAGACATTTTTTCCACATACCAAGATTACATACATGCATAACAAGAATTTATCCTTTGTGTATCAATTTAAAATACTAATTTTATCATATTTAAATTCTTACCGATATTTAAATTTTTCTAAAATGTCTGTAAGGTCTTTTGACACGTGTCTGTTTTTATAAGATAGTGAATTGTCAGTGTTTATAATACTTTTAATACTTGAAAGTTCATGTCTTTTTAATTATTAATAAGTCAAGCAGAGAAAGACAATTATCATATGGTTTCACTCATCTAAGGAACATAAGAAGTAGGAAGATCGGTAAGAGAAGAAAGGGGTAAAGAAAGGGGGGTAATCAGAAGGGGGAATGAAGCATGAGAGACTATGGACTCTGAGAAACAAACTGAAGTCTTCAGAGGGGAGGGGGTGGGGGAATGGGATAGGCTGGTGATGGGTAGTAAGGAGGGCACGTATTGCATGTTCCACTGGGTGTTATAGGCAACTAATGAATCATGGAACTTTACATCAAAAACCAGGGATGTACTGACTGTATGGTTACTAAAATAATAAAATAAAAAAATATTATTATAAAAAAATAGGGAATTGTCAGTGTTTATAATACTTTTTAATACTTGAAAGTTCATGTCTTTTTAATTATTCATATTTTTTCAAAAATTTCTTAGCTGTTCTCACTGATTTACTCTTTCATCTCAAGGAAGGACAGTTTGTTAGGGAGCATAGGCTATAGTTGCAATCCATTACGAATCTGTTAGTGAGCTCTAACATGATGACTGTATCAATAAAATGTACGAAATATACTATGTAGTACCTGGTAATTGAAGTTATTTACTTTTCCTCTGCATCAAGGTCCATCATAGTGTGTTGCTGGTTGTCAGTTGAGCAAGTGTACCCAAACTCAAGCAGACTAAATAGAAAATTGTTTCTGTGCTTTGTGTCTTCGTGGCCCCAGGTGGTTTGATTTGCTTCTACATGAGGTCTGAATCTACATCTGCCCAGAGGTAATGATTCCTCACTGTCTACAAGGTCAGTGGTGCCTCAGGAAATCCCTCAAATTAACCCATAGAACTACAGCACTGTTGACGCTGCTAACCATGGGTACAGCTGTCATTCATGATTATCTGTAAGCAATCCATGATGGTAGTAGCCAACACCTATTGAACAATTACTGTGTACGGATTTGTGTGCTGAGCATCCCCATGAATTTTCATGTAACCATCCTAGTAATCTTAGAGTTCAGGGGCTCTTAATGTTCTCACGTTATTTTGAGTAAATCAATCTTAGTGTGTAATCTCCTGGGACAAGTTCATAAAGCGAGAGGGAATCAGACAAAACTCCAAAGTCTGAACTTTAAGCACAGTACCATGCGGTTTGTCAAGTAGTAAAATACCCTAAAATTGGAAAAAGGTTGGGGTCAGTAGTGAGCTCTACTACCTTCCCTCTGGTATACTTAGTACGAAGACTTCCTTAAGAAGACTTGTTCCATGACTTTATTGGGCACATATACTGTGCCTCAAGAAAATATTATCAGAGTCATCAGTTATGATATAGTTTTCCAGGCCAGTTAGAAGATGATATATTAAGTGCATTCATGTATGAATTTGTGAAATTATTATAAATGTGGTAAATAAGTTGTCCTAAGAAAAAAGAGAAAATTTTAAAACATTACCTAGATGACCATCTGGGACTGCAAAGGTATATCATTTTTCATCTAGAGTGATTCACCTTATGTTTTTGTAAAGCAGTGGTTATGTATGAATTACAGAGGTTTAAAAAATTTTTAATGAATGATGTCTGTAATAATCACAGCATTTCTGTTATTTTAATTCTCAGTCAAATTCAAAAATAACTTTAATTTTCATATGATGTCATGAAATAATTGAGAACTCAAAGCACTTTTTTTCTTTTTTTATTAAAATTTAATTAGGCAACAGATAGTACATCATTAGCTTGAAGCACTTTTAACAACACACTTCTTGACAATTTCAGATGAAAAGCTGGGTGTTTTCATTAGGACAGTGAAGGATTGCTTCTTTCCCTGTACTCATTGGAGGAAAAAAATGACACATACGAGAATTGTAATGCTGTCATTTCACCTGAGTCAGCAGTGCATTCTCTTCTTTCTTTTCTGATTTCAGAAGCAGCAAGCCAATGATTGGGGGAGGAAATATTACAGAGGTCACTTATTTCATCCTTTTGGGATTCTCTGATTTTCCCAGAATCCTAGCAGTGCTCTTTGTTGTGTTCCTGCTGATCTACATTGTGACTCTGACTTGGAACCTGTGCCTCATCATCTTAATAAGGATGGACTCTCACCTCCACACACCCATGTACTTCTTCCTCAGTAATCTGTCCTTCATAGATATCTGCTATGTGACCTCGACAGCTCCCAAGATGCTCTCCACCTTTTTCCAAGAGCAGCAGACTATCACCTTTGTGGGTTGTGCTGTTCAGTACTTTGTCTTTTCAATCATGGGACTGAGTGAGTCTTGTCTCATGACAACCATGGCTTATGACCGATACACTGCCATTTGTAATCCACTTCTCTATTCAGCAATCATGTCACCCACCCTCTGTATTCGGATGGTGCTGGGATCCTATTTGGCTGGACTCTCTGCTTCTATATCCCAATTGTGTACCATGCTTCAACTCCACTTTTGTGGGCCTAATGTCATCAACCATTTCTTCTGTGACATGCCCCAACTTTTAGTCCTGTCCTGCACCGACACTTTCATTGTACAACTGCTGATTGCTATATTAACAATGGTCTTTGGGATAGTAAATGCCCTCACTATCATGATATCCTATGGCTATATTGTCATGTCCATCATGAAGATCACTTCAGCTAAAGGCAGATCCAAGGCTTTCAACACCTGTGCTTCTCATCTGACCGCAGTTTCCCTCTTCTATACCTCAGGTATGTTTGTCTATTTGAGTTCCAGCTTTGGTGGTTCCTCTAGCCTTGACAGATTTGCATCCGTATTCTACACTGTGGTTATTCCCATGTTGAATCCATTGATTTACAGTCTGAGGAACAAGGAAATCAAAGATGCCTTGAAGAGGTTACAAAAGAAGAGATGGTCTTGCAGAAGTTCTGTCCAGATTTGTCCTATCAGAAACCTTAACCCCCAGTAGTATGCACATGAATGGACTCTAACAAAATTCCTACTGCCTTTGGATAAAGAAAGGTTAATTTGACACAGATAATATGCCAAATACACTGACAGCTGACTGGATTCCACACATACACAATACCTTTAAGTCCTGGAGGTTCTTACTTTCACCCTACATGAGAAGTGGCCTCATTATTTATTAATAATCTGCAAGTGGGCCTCCTGCGTGAATCAGTCAGTTAAGCATCTGCCTTATGTTCAGGTCATGATCCCGGGGTCATGGAATCAAGCCCCATATTAAGCTCTGTGCTCAGTGGGGAGTCGGCTTCTCCCTCTCACTCTCCTCTGTGTTTTCTGTCTCTCTCAGAAAATAAATATCTTAAATAAATATTAGAGTTACTCAATATTAAATATTGCAGACTAAGAACAAATATGGAGATCTGTAGTGTTTTTTATTTTACGTCATAGAGATTTATGGTTTTGTATGGGATGATCTAATTTCTGGAGTAGATGGTTAGACTCACTCTAAAACTGATATTTTCTGGAAAGCTTTCAAGAGCCAGAGCCAAAACAGTGTGATAGGCAGGATTTTAACTGTGGCCAGTTTTCTCTGTCTCAAGTAGAACATAGAGTTTTGGTCCTCGTAATCTGTTTGAAAAGTGGAACAAGATGTGTATCAACACTAGTTGCTGATATACAGGTTGCTCAGAGTTGAACCAACTGATATAAACATATATCATTCCAATTACATATTATCCCTGGAGATTCACTGGGTTTTTAATGTTTCTTGGGGTGAACAGGGTCTCAATTCTGAGAAGTCACATAATTCTTCCATTTAGTTAAGACTATAAATGAAGAGGTATTTGAAGCCTTGTGAAATTTTTCAGAAGTTTACAGATGGACAGGACTGAGAGAAGGAGAATCATTGAACCTCTGGGAGAGAATGTGAAGGCCTATCCCATGCCACAGAAGTAGTGCAGTATGAATAAAGGGTGTGTGCCCTCATCCCCGCCATGCAGGCATAGGTATGTTCTTGAAGCATTGTTCTTTAAAAATGTGTAAGAATGTATGAGAAGTCTTTCTAAGGAACCATGAGGGCTTCAGTAGGAGAAAGGTCTCTGTGAGGAATGTAACACAGTGTTATTGATTATAGTCATTATGCTATGTATTAGATTGCCAGGTTTCTTCTTCCTTTAGTTGCAAGATTGTACCTTTTCAAAAAAACCTATCTCCAATTCCCTTGGCCCCCAGGCCCTGCTAACCACCATTTTGCTCTCTGTTAGTATAAGTTTGGCTTTCTGATTCTGCCTATTCCTGATCTCATACACTGTCTTTGTCTGGCTTATCACACTTGGCATAATGCTGTCAGGGTGCATCCATAATGTCTCAAATGTCAGAATTTCCTTCACTCTCCCAGTTGAATAATATTCCACTGTATTGTGTATAAATACCATGTCTTCATTATCATCTTTATTATTCTCATATCTTGTCTCTTATGAATAAAGCTGCAATATTCATGGGAGTGCAGATTATCTTTTTGGTACCTGTTTTTATTTGTGTTGAATATATACCAGGAGTGGAGTTGGTGGTTCATATGGTAGTTCTCTAATTTTTTGAAGATCATCGCTACTGTTTTTGATAGTGGTTGAACCAAATTATGTTTCCACCCATAGTGTACAAGTTTACCCTTTATTCCACATCCTCACCACCACTTGTTATCTCTTTCTTGATGATATCCATTTTAACAGGTGTGAATCAATACCTCATTGTGCTTTGGATTCACATTTCCCTGATGATTAGTGATGTTGGGTACCTTTTCATATACCTTTTGGCCTTTTGAGTGTCTTCTAGGACGAATATCTGTTCATTTCCTCTACCCATTTTTTAATCAGATTGTTTTGCTTTTGAATTGTAGGAGTTCTTTATATATATTGGATATTAACCCCTTACATGATACATGCTTGGCAAATATTTTTCAAGCTATGGTTTACAGGTGTTTTCTCTCATTCTGTCAATTGATTTATTTTGTTGATTGTTTCTTTTGCTGAGTGGAAGGTTTTACATTTGATATAGTTCTGCTTGTTGCCCTTGGCTTTTGTTGCTTGTGCTATTGGTGTGAGATACAAAATATCATTTTCAAGACTAAGGCCAAGGAGACTGTTCCCTATTTTTTCTTCTAGGAGATTTATGGTTTCATATCTAACCTTTCTGTCTTTAATCCATTCAGGGTTAATTTTTGTGAGTGGTGGAAGATAGTGGTCCAATTTCATTACTGTGCATAGGGTTATCCAGTTTTTCCAAAACCATTAGTAAAGGGGCTATTCTTTCTCCACCGAGTATGGCTGGTTCCTTAGTTAAATGTTAGTTGATGTATAGATGGGAGTTTATTTATGGAATCTATTGTGTTCTGTTGGTTGCTGTGTCTTTTATGTCAGACCCATAGTGTTTTATTTAGTGTAGCTTTGTAGTATAGTTTGAAATCAGGAGTGTGATGTCTTCCCTGTTGTTCTTTCTCAAGATTGCTTTGGCTTCAATCTGTTAAAGTTTCATGCAAATTTTAGGATTCTTTTTGTTCTGGTGAAAAAATGTCATTGGAATTTTTTTTATTTGAATTCACTTAGCCACGGTAATGTACATCATTAGTTTTTGATATAATGTTCAATGAATCATTAGTTGAGTATATCACCCCGTGCTCATCGTATCACATGTCCTCTTTAGTGCCCGTCACCCAGTTTCCCAGTTTCCCAGTCCCCCCACCCACCTTCCTTTCCACAACACTGAGTTTGTTTCCTGGAGTCAAGAGTCTCATATGGTTTGTCTCCCTCTCTGATTTCTTCTAGTTCTCTTCACCCACCCCAGCCCTATTGTCCCCTGCACTATTCCTTATGTTCCACATATGAGTGAAACCATATGGCAGTTGTGTTTTTCTGATTGATCTATTTCACTTAGCATAATACCTCCAGTACCATTTGTGTCAATATAAATGGTAGATATTCATCCATTCTTTTGGCTGAGTAATATTCCATTGCATATATGAACCACATCTCCTTTACCCATTCATCTGTTGAAAGACATCTTGGATCATTCCACAGTTTGGCTATCGTGAACATTGCTGCTGTGAACATTGGCGTACAAGTGCCCCTTCGGATCACTACATTTGTATTTTGGGGATAAATACCTACTAATGCAATTGCTGGGTCATCGGTAGCTCTATTTTCAATGTCTTGTGGAAACTCCATACTTTTTTCCAGAGTTGCTGTACCAGCTTAGATTCCCACCAGCAGTGTTACCCTTTCTCCACATCCTCCGTAATATTTGTTGTTTTCTGTCTTGTTAAGTTTAGCCATTCTGACTGGTGTGAGGATGAGGTGGTATCTCATTGTGGTTTTGATTTGTATTTCCCGCATGCCAAGTGATGGGAAGCATTTTTGCATGTGTCTGTTGGCCGTTTGTATGCCTTCTTTGGAGAAATGTCTACTCATGTCTTCTGCCCATTTCTTGACTGGATTATTTGTTTATTTTGGTAATGAATTTGAGAAATTCTTTATAGATCTTGGATACCAGCTCTTTATCTGTTTGTCATCTGCAAATATCTTCTCCCATCCCCTGCCGCTTAGTTTTGTTGATGGTTTCCCTAGCTCTGCAGAAGCTTTTGGTTTTTTTGAAGTCCCAATAGTTCATTTTTGCTTTTGTTTCCCTTTCCTTTGGAGACACGTCCAGCAAGAGGTTGCTGCGTCCAAGGTCAAAGACGTTACTTCCTATGTTCTCCTCTAGGAGTTTGTTGGATTCCTAACTCACATGAGGTCTTTCATCTATCCATCCATTTCATCCAAAGTTTATCTTTGTGTATGGTGTAAACGAATGGTCCAGTTTCATTCTTCTACATGTGGCTGTCCAATTTTCCCAGCACCATTTATTGAAGAGACATTTTTCCATAGGATATTCTTTCCTGCTTTGTCGAAGATTAGTTGGCAATAGAATTGAGAGTCCAATTCTGGGTTCCTTATTCCATTCCATTGATCCACGTGTCTGCTTTTGTACCAGTACCATACTGTCTTGATGATTACAGCTTTGTAATGTGGCTTGAAGTCTGGCTTCATCATGCCACCAGCTTTGGTTTTCTTTTTCAACGTTCATCTGGATATTTGAGTTCTTCTCTGGTTCCATATAAATTTTAGGATTATTTGTTCCAGCTCTGTGAAAAATGTTGTTGGTATTTTGATAGAGATTTCACTGAATGTGTAGTTTGCTCTGGGTAACATGGACATTTCAACAATATTTATTGTTCTGATCCATGAGCATGGAATGTATTTCCATTTCTTTGTGTCTCCTCAGTTTCTTTCACAAGTGTTCTGTAGTTTTTGGACTATAGATCCTTTATTGCTTAGCTTACACCCAAAGGAGCTGGAGGAAGAACAGCATTAAAGCTTAAACCAAGCAGGAGAAGAGAAATTCTAAAGATTAGAGCAGAAATCATTGAAATAGAAATCAGAAGAACAATAGAACAGATCAATGAAATTACAGGCTGGTTCTTTGAAAGAATTAATAAGATCCATAAACCCCTAGCCAGACTTATCAAAGAGAGAAGAGAAAGGACCCAAATTAATAAAATCATGAATGAAAGAGGAGAGATCACAACCAACACCGAGGAAATATAGAGAATTTTTAGAACTTATTGTGAGCACGTGTATGCCAATAAAGTAGGTTATCTGGAAGAAATGAATGCATACTGGAATCTTATAAACTACCAAAACTAAAACAGGAAGAAATAGAAATTCTGAAGAGATGCAGGAAATTGAAGCAATAATCAAAAATGTCTCAGCAGTAGAAATCCAGGGCCAGGTGGCTTACCAGGAGAATCCTACCAAACATTTAAAAAGGAACCTAATACCTATTCTTCTGAAGTTGTTTCATGAAGTAGAAAAGGAAGGTAAACTTCCAAACTCATTCTCTGAGGCCAGCATTACCTTGATCCCAAAACCAGACAAAGAACCCGTCAAAAAGGGGAATACCGACCAATATCCCTGATGAATATGGATGCCATAATTCTCACCAAGATACTAGTTGATAGGATCCAACAGTACATTAAAAAATTATTCACCAGGAGCACATGAGTTTTATGCCTGGGCTACAAGCGTGGCTCAACATCTGCAAATCAATCAACGTTGTACATCACATTAAGAAAAGAAAGGACAAGAACCACATCATCTTCTCAATTGGTGCAGAAAAACATTTGACAAAATACAGCATTCTTTCTTGATTAAAACTCTTTTATGATATTGAGGTCAATATCATAAAACCCATCTATGAAAAGCTCACAGTGAATATCATTCTCAAAGGGGGAAAACTGAGAGCATTCCCCTTAAGGTCAGGAACAGGACAGGGATGCCCATGCTCAGCACTGTTGTTCAACAGAGTACTAGAAGTCCTGACCTCAGCATTCGGAGAACAAAAAGAAATAAGAGGCATTCAAACTGGCAAGGAACAAGGCAAACTCTCACTCTTCAAAGATGACATGATGCTCCGTGTGGAAAACCTGAAAGACTCCAAAATTCTAGAACTGAAGCAGGAACTCAGCAACATGGCAGGATATAAAATCAATGCACAGAAAGCAGTTGCATTTCTATACACCAACAATGAGATAGAAGAAAGAGAAATCAAGGAATCGATGCCATTTACAATTGGGCCAAAAGCCATAAGATACCTAGGAATAAACCTAAGAAGACAGACATTTCCTTAGACTCACCAAGAAAAAAGAGAAGAATGAGGTAAATAAAATTAGAAATGAAAGAAAAGATGTTGGATACCACAGAAATACAACAGATTTTAAGAGACTATGAATAATTAGAAGCAAAAACTTGGACAATCTAGAAGAATTGGACAAATTCCTGTAAACGTACAGACTACCAAGACTGAACCATGAAGAAATAGAAGATATGAATAGACCAATTACTAGTAAGGTGATTGAATCAGTAATCGAAAACCTCCCAAAACAGAAGTTGAGAACCAGAGGGCTTCTCTGGTGAATGTTACCAAATATTTAAAAGGAATTAATTCCAATTATTCTCAGACTTTTCCAAAAGGTAGAAAAGGAAGGAATACTTTTAAACTCATTTTACGTGGGGCGCATTACCCTAATACCGAAACAGACAAGGACACCAAATGAGTAGTAAAATACAGCCCATTGTGCCTGATGAACATAGATGCAAAAATCTTCAAGAAAATAATGTACAGTGAATTCAAGAATACATTAACTGGATCATATACCGTGACACTTGTAAGGCTCAGTTGGTTAAGCATCTGCCTTTGGCTCAGGTCATGGTCTCAGGGTCCTGGGATCGAGTCTCACATAGAGCTCTTTGTTCAGGGGAGAGTCTGCTTCCTCCTCTGCCTGCTGCACACTTGCTTGTGCATGCGCTCTCTCTCTGACAAATACATAAATAAAATCTTTATTTAAAAAATTATCATATACCCTAATCAAGGGGGATTTATTTCAATTATGCAAGGATGGATCAACATCAACAAACCAATCTGTGTGATATAACACATTAACAAAATGAAGGGTAAACATATGTTCATTCCAATAGATGCAGAAAAAGCATTTGACAAAATTCAACATCCAGACATGATAAACAACTGTCAACAAATTTGGCGTAGACCATCTCCACATAATACGGCCATATAAAACAACTCACTAATAACATTATGCTCAATGGTAGACAGCTGAATGCTTTCCTTCTAAAATCAGGAACAGGAAAAGCATGCCTCCTCTCACCACTTTTATTATACGTAGCACTGGAAGTACTAGTCAGCGTGATTAGAGAAGAAAAATAAAATGCATTCAAGTAGGAAAAGATGATGTAAAATTTTTGGTCTTTGTAGAATCATGTATTCTACAGTCTAAAAACTGTTAGAACTAATATCAAATTTAATAAAGTTACAGGACAAAAATCAATCAATCAATCAATAAAATAAAAGCCTGTGTAATTGCTATACACTAATAATGAGCTAGCAGGAGGAGAAATTAAGAAAGAATTCTCATTTACAATTGTATCAAATATTATAAAATATTTAGGAATGAATTTACTAAAGAAGTGAAAGTCCAGTAAACACAATGATAAAAGAAATTGAAGAACACAAATAAATGGAAAGATACATAATGCTCATGGATTGGAAGAATTAGATTTGTTAAAATGTCTATACTTTCCAAAGCAACCTACAGATTAAATACAATTCCTATCAAAATTCCAATAGCATTCTTCACAGAACCTGAATTAACAATTTTAAAACTTATATGGAACCACAAGATAATGTGAATAGCCCAAAGCAACCTTGAGATGGAAGAACAGAGCTGGAGGCATTATACTCCCTGACTTAAATGACACTAACAAGCTATAGCAATCAAAAGAGTATGATATTGGCACAAAAACAGATACACATATCGATGGAATTGAGAGCCCAGGAGAACATTCACACAGTAATGGATAATTAGTTTACAACAAAGGAGCCAAAAGCATACAATAGAACAATAAAGCAGTCTCGTCAATAAATGGTGCTGGTAAAACTGGACAACCTCATGGAAAAAAATGAAACTAGACCATTATCTAATACCATACACAAAAAGTAAGTCAAAATGGGAATTAAGGGGGACATAATATTGCATGGAGCAATGGGTGTTATATGCAAACAATGAATCATGGAACACTAATCAAAAACTAATGATGTACTGTATGGTGACTAACATAACATAATAAAAATTTTTAAAAATGGATTAGAGACTTGAATGTAAGACCTGAAACCGTAAATTTCCTAAAAGGAAACATAGGCAGCAAGCTCCTTGACATCAGAGTTAGCTGATGTGTTTGTGGATCTGATGCCAAAGGCAAGGGAAACAAAAGCAAAAACAAACAAATGAGACTACATCAAAGAAAAAGCTTGTGAAGGAAAAACAGTGAAGGAAACCATCATTGAAATGAAAAGGCAACTCACTGAATGGCAGAAAGTATTTGCAAATGATATATCTGACAAGAGGTTAATATCCAAAATATATAAAGAACTGATACACACAACAGCAAAAAAGCCAAACAATCCAATTTAAAAACTGGGCAGAAGACCTGAACAGACATAATTCCAAAGAAGACCTATGGCCAACAGACATAGGAAAAGATGCTCAACATCCCTGTTCATCAGGGAAATGCAAATCAAAAGCACAATGAGATAGCACTTACACCAGTCAGAATGGCTAGTACCAACAAGACAAGAAATAACAAGCGTTAGGGGCGCCTGGGTGGCACAGCAGTTAAGCGTCTGCCTTCGGCTCAGGGCGTGATCCCGGCGTTATGGGATCGAGGCCCACATCAGGCTCCTCTGCTATGAGCCTGCTTCTTCCTCTCCCACTCCCCCTGCTTGTGTTCCCTCTCTCGCTGGCTGTCTCTATCTCTGTCAAATAAATAAATAAAATCTTTAAAAAAAAAAAAGAAAGAAATAACAAGCGTTGGAGAGGATGTGGAGAAAAGGGAACCCTTGTGCAGTGTTAGTGGGAATGTAAGTTTGTTCATCCACTTTGGAAAACAGTATGGAGGTTCCTCAGAAAACTAAGAGTAGATCTACCATATAATCCAGCTATTCTACTTCTGGATATTTATCCAAAGAAATCAGAAACACGAATTCAGAAAGATATATGCACTCTTATGTTAATCGCAGCATTCTTTACCATAGCCGACTTCGGGGAACAACCTTAGTGTCCATCAGTGGATGAGTGGGTAGAAAGGATGTGAGGGCACGTGGGTGGCTCAGTTGGTTGGGTGTCTGACTCTTGATTTTGTCTCAAGTCATGATCTCAGGGTCGTGGGATCAAGCACTGCATTGGGCTCCATGCTCAGTGTGGAGCCTGCTTGGGATTCTCTCTCTCCTTCTCCCTCTGCCCTTCCCTGCTCATGAGCAATCTCTCTGTCTCAAATAAATAAATAAAATCTTTAATAAAAAAATATATGAAAAATGGAATACTACCGGCCATAAAGAAGAATGAAAGTTTGCCATTTGTGACAATATGGATGGACCTTGAAGATATTATGCTATGTGAAATAAGACAGATGGAGAGACACAAATATATGATTTCCCTCATATATATTTCATCTAAAGACACAAGATAAAAAAACGTAATAAAACAAAAACAAACTCACAGGTACAGAGAACAACTGATGGTTACCAGAGAGTAAGGAGAGTGGGGAGTGTTAAAATGGTGAAGGGGAACAAACTGAGGGCTTCAGAGGGGAGGGGCGTGGGGGAATGGGATAGACTGGTGATGGGCAGTAAGGAGGGCACATATTGCATGGTGCACTGGGTTTTATACGCAACTAATGAATCATCGAACCTTGCATCAGAAACCAGGGATGTACTGTGGGGTGACTAACATAATGTAATAAAAACACATTAAAAACAAATAAATAAAAATAAAAAACATTCTTTAAAAAGAAAAAGAAAAAAATTGTGAAGGGGGTCAATTTAATGGTGATGCCTGGTGACTAGACTTTTGCTGGTGATAACGTTGTACTGTATATAGATGTTGCTTATACTGTACACCTAAAAGTTATGTAATGTCATTAGTTTCTTGGCATAGGCAGGCCTGGATCATGGTGCTTGGTATGTTTCCAGAGAATGTGTAAGACCTCAGATAGTTAGCTTCACAAGATATGATGGCTGTCAGGGTGTGTTTAGGGTGCAGGAAGTGAGTCCCTGATCTGAGCTTCCTAGGGATTCCAGGACCTTAAGTTGATCAGGAGCAGAAGAGCTAGGAGACTTGGACTTCCGTGAAGACACAGAGTCCAACTAAGAGATTTTCAAGAAAAATTTAGAACGATTTTTTTCCATTCAAGATGTTATGCACTAATTTCATATATATTACATTATTATTTATGCAGAACATTATACTTCACATAGTTACATCATTTAGATTGGATTTATTTTTCTGTTACCTTATGAAGATGGCAGGTGAGAAACTATATTGCAGATACTACAGATAGAACCTTTGGGCACATAGACGTCGGCCATAGTCTTCCCACTGTAGCAACAACTCATTTGAATATCACAAAGTGTGATTTGTGGAACATACATGGTTCTTTGTGACCAATACATGACGTCTATTTTGTGGCCATGGTGCCCACATTCTAATACTTTTGGTGTTATACCTTTGAACTATCTTAAGAACCTGCTTAGTTTAAGGATTAAGTTATTACAGATCTTATCAAAGGGAATATGTAAGTACTAACCTATCAGCAAGAGCTAAATAATTCATTGCACACCCACGCCTTTCTCCCTAGAAGTGAGAATAGTTGAAGTAGATCATGTCAAGAATGGGACCTTATCTAAAACATCTCTTTATCCCTAGTCACTGGTAGGGTAGATGACTTTCATTTTCAAAAAACTAGAAACAAACAAAAAAAAACCCTTGAAAGAAAGAAGGAAAAAATGCACGATGAGCACTGAGTATTGTATAGAACTGTTGAATCACTATATTGTATGCCTGTAATTAATATAACACTATATGTTAACTATACTGGAATTAAAACAGAAAACCTCAAAAAAAAGACCAGGGGTATGGAGAGTAAGCAGAAAAGGTAATAAAATTTGAGTTTTTGTTTGAGAGAGTCAAGATGCAATCAAGAATTTCTGAAGTAAAGATTTGAAAAACATATGGAAGTGAGAAAAATATTAAAGATATGCTTCAATGATAAAAAAAAATATTTGTGGTAATGATGTTAAGTAGATATTTTTAGTGAGGAATTAGTAATGCAGCATAACTTTGGAAATAACTCCAAATCAAAACATAGAAATTACAATGAGTATTAATAGAAGGCAGGCTTGTAATGCATTCCCGGTAAGTGCTTTATAAGTATTATCCAATTTGCTTCTCTCTATGAAGACCTACTCTATGAAGTAGCTACTACTCTCAGCCCCCTTTTATGGTCCTCCTCAGGTGATGATCCTGAGGCTGGGAGAGGTGAATTTGCTCATGGTCACACAGTCATCAAGTGGAAGGGTCAGAATTCTACCCAGATTGGTTGATACCAATGCCCCAGGTTGTAACCATGATAAGTCATGGCTCTGTCATGAATTAGTTTTACTGATTTCCTTACTGCCTCAATTTCCTTGCTTACGCATAGGAAATAATTCCATGTCTGCCTCACAGGCTGCTGTGATGTTTGGATCTGGTCAGATATTTGAGAAAATGTACGGATGTATATATCTAAAATAAAAGTGCTTTGTGTACAGGGAAATGTTCAGATATCTAATTTATTTCAACTGAGGTATTTTACCAGCTAGTATGTTACCAGTGTCATCTTGAGCAAACCTTTTAGCTCCTCCGGCTTTAGGTTCCTCACCTGGTAATTGAAGGTATTGGACTGGAATGTTCCTACGTTCTTTCCAGGTCTAATTACTCTTCAGATTCTAACAGAAAAGCTATAATCATATGGACATGATTGGACTATGGGGGAAGTGGGGAATGGAGCCAGAAGGGACATGGCAAAATGGGACATGAATTTAGCAGGGACAAAAACTCCATGACAACCATGACTCCAGAGAACAAGTACCCAGAGGGTTTTCTCCCTCTAATTGTCTTTTCTCCTATTATCACTGCCCTTAACAATAGCACAGTTAAGATGATCTCCAGTTGTGGGTATCTCTCTTAATCTGAGTGGACAGCCTATTTCATTGCCAAAGGCTCCCATCTTGGAGAGCAATAGAACCCACCTGGAAAATTCCTTTGGAAAAGAAATAAGCAGTTTCAGCCTTTGGTAAAGGTTTCTCTTCTTGGGAATCTGGGTCAAGGTGAGAGGGCAAGACTTGGTAAGAACAGTGGATTCTGTGCTATCTTAATAGCCATTTGATACTTCCATTAGGACCTGTGTGGAGCAAGGTTTATGGTCCTCAGTCTCTGGCATTCTTCACCTCTTCCTCACTCCCACACCCTCCACTGTGGGCTCTTTCTTGGGTTCTCTGTCTCCTTACCTAACTTCTCGGACCCTCATTGAAAAGATTAATGTCTTATCTAAAATTTCAGGGATGATTCTGCTATGAGGGATGAATGTTGGGTTCCAGTTCTGCAATTTCTTAAGGCTGTGACCTTCAGCTCTGTTACCTCTTGGTGGTTTTTTTTTTTTTACGTGTAAAATGGCAGGTAATGGGATTATTTAAAATCCATTGAGGCGAAAAAAAAATCTAATGAGGCGATGTTTATTAAAGCTAACAAATTTTAGAAGTCAATAATTGAGCACTGAATTAAAACCAGCAATTTACTGACTTTCAGAGGAATTTCCCAAGATCCCATATTCTTGTCTAGATTTTCCAACTTCATCCTAAGGACTCTTTGAATTTTCTTTTGTTTAAGGCGTCTGTTATAATAATATTAATTAATTGGATTATCATGTTATTATATAGCTTTGATAATTTTTGAGTAACAAAATGCAAGCAGGTCACTAAATAATGATATAACAAGTACTCATGTACAATTCCATTGGCCTTTTCAAAAGGGTCTCTGTGGTCATCTTTGGAGTCCCTGCAGGTCTGGAGGCACGGGTGTGGGTAACACAGATATCAGAGATGCCTCACTTCAAGGCATTGTTGGTCTGTCTCTTTAAGCTTTTTTTTTTTACTTACATTGTTTTTCTTCATTGCAACATCTTGGCTTTCCTTACCTGATTTTGTACTCTGCACAACCTTATGAATTGACCATGTCCTCCTTAGTCAGAATTGGAAAGGTTTTGATTAGGTAGATGCACATAGTAAAATCTCCAATTAATATTTGCATCAGTCACCTTTTCTTTAAATTTTCTTGGGAAACGGTGGACACATGCAAAAACTTAACCAAAAAGTAAATTTCCCCCCTTTTTCTATACCTTATCAAAGTTTAACAAGATTAATTTCATCAAACAATCCAGAATTCATTATCTTTTTTGGAATGATAAGCCACATAAAATACCTTTACCTCTGGCTGCCTTTGACACCAGAATGTAGTAAGAAAGTGAAGAGCCTTACTGCAAGTGATTGATCAGAAGATTGACTTCTTTTCACTGAACTCATCAACTATGTCAGTGCATTGGGTGATGTTGTGCGTGAGAGTTTATATTTTCAAAATATTTTCATTGACTCCAACTCATCTTGGATAAAATTGTGGAGAAATCATATTGGCAACACTTTAGGAGATAACAGAAAGACTTCCAATGTCATAAAACCATGACGGAAATGATTTAAGATAATTTTAGTTTTGCATCCAAAAGGGGTGAAAGAACCATTGCTCAATATGTAGTTATTCAGTAACACAAATATTAGTATACAAGGTGCTTATCGTTAAATAGTGAGGCATCTCCAGTAGAGCACGTACTGTGTAGAGCCTCGTCAGCTCAGAGTACCTGGTGGTGGTGGCACATAAAAAGGGACATGAGGAGTTTACAGTCCAGCTGACTGGGAGGTAATGGAGTAATCCGAGATAGAAATAAGTACAGTCATTGCCTAACGATATTCTTGACTCTAGGCTTAGAGACCTTAGAAAATAATTGATCTAAAATCTCCTTCAGTATTAGTTTCCTTTTTCTTTCACAGAGAGGAACGATAATGGGGATGATAATTGCTAACATTTATTGAGCCCTTACTGTTTTAAGCCCTTTATGTCAACCAATCCTTGCAGCAACCCTCTGAGGTGATAAGTACTCTTAGTGCCGTTTATAGATGAGGCAACTGAGGCACAGAGAGGTTAATAACTTGCTAAGGATGACCCTACCAGTAGGTCAAAGCCAGGAAATTCTGAAAGTCTATTCTCTCAGTAATGCTGTCTGCCCTTCAGTTCCCCTTCCCCTCTCCCTTTCTGTCTTACTCTGTGCTTACTTTTAAGGATTTATATATCTTAATAAGTTTTCTTCCTATATATAGAGCAGTTGTCGAAAATTGATCAAATACAGAGAAGCTAAAGAAGGAAATCAAAATCACTATTCTCAGTCTTACTTTGGCATTTTTAATTGTTTCTGTGTTTCTATGTGTGTGTGAGGAGAGAAAGAGAGAGACACTGAGATATTATATACGCATGAAGCTAATTCTTACAGAAGGTGGAGAGAACCATTTTGTACCCTCATAGGTACTAAATACTGAGTGCCTCATCATCTGATCAGTGTACCTTTTTATATTGTGAGGGCATGCTACCATTCTCTTTTTGCTTTGTGACTCTTTTCCCTTATCAATTGTATTTCAGAAGTATTTACTTAAGATGGGTTTTTCTCTCATAACCAAGTTTAAAATTGTTACATTTTTCTCTTCTAGTTACTGTTTTGGTGTTATATTTCAGACATTTTTTCCACATACCAAGATTACATACATGCATAACAAGAATTTATCCTTTGTGTATCAATTTAAAATACTAATTTTATCATATTTAAATTCTTACCGATATTTAAATTTTTCTAAAATGTCTGAGCGTCTTTTGACACGTGTCTGTTTTTTATAAGATAGTGAATTGTCAGTGTTTATAATACTTTTAATACTTGAAAGTTCATGTCTTTTTAATTATTAATAAGTCAAGCAGAGAAAGACAATTATCATATGGTTTCACTCATCTAAGGAACATAAGAAGTAGGAAGATCGGTAAGAGAAGAAAGGGGTAAAGAAAGGGGGTAATCAGAAGGGGGAATGAAGCATGAGAGACTATGGACTCTGAGAAACAAACTGAAGTCTTCAGAGGGGAGGGGGTGGGGGAATGGGATAGGCTGGTGATGGGTAGTAAGGAGGGCAGGTATTGCATGGTGCACTGGGTGTTATAGGCAACTAATGAATCATGGAACTTTACATCAAAAACCAGGGATGTACTGACTGTATGGTTACTAAAATAATAAAATAAAAAAATATTATTATAAAATAATAGGGAATTGTCAGTGTTTATAATACTTTTTAATACTTGAAAGTTCATGTCTTTTTAATTATTCATATTTTTTCAAAAATTTCTTAGCTGTTCTCACTGATTTACTCTTTCATGTCAAGGAAGTACAGTTGGTTATGGAGCATAGGCCATAGTTGCAATCCATTACGAATCTGTTAGTGAGCTCTAACATGATGACTGTATCAATAAAACATATGAAATATACTATGTGGTACCTGGTAATTGAAGTTATTTACTTTTCCTCGCATCAAGGTCCATCATAGTTTGTTGCTGGTTGTCAGTTGACCAAGTGTACCCAAACTCAAGCAGACTAAATAGAAAATTGTTTCTGTGCTTTGTATCTTCGTGGCCCCAGGTGGTTTGATTTGCTTCTACATGAGGTCTGAATCTACATCTGCCCAGAGGTAATGATTCCTCACTGTCTACAAGGTCAGTGGTGCCTCAGGAAATCCCTCAAATTAACCCATAGAACTACAGCACTGTTGACGCTGCTAACCATGGGTACAGCTGTCATTCATGGTTATCAGTAAGCAATCCATGATGGTAACAGCCAACAGCTATTGAACAATTACTGTGTACAGGATTGTGTGCTGAGCATCCCCATGAATTTTCATGTAACTATCCTAGTAATCTGAGAGTTCGGGGGCTCTTAATGTTCTCACGTTATTTTGTGTAAATCAATCTTAGTGTGTAAGCTACTGGAACAAGTTCATAAAGCGAGAGGGAATCAGACAAAAGTCCAAAGTCTGAACTTTAAGCACAGTACCATGCTGTTTGTCAAGTAGTAAAATACCCTAAAATTGAAAAACGGTTGAGGTCAATGGTGAGCTCTACTACCTTCCCTTTGGCATACTTAGTACGAAGACTTCACTAAGAAGACTTGTTCCACAACTTTACTGGGCGCATATACTGTGCCTCAAGAAAATATTATCAGAGTCATCAGTTATGATATAGTTTTCCAGACCACTTAGAAAATGATATATTAACTGCATTCATATAAGAGATTGTGAAATTATTACAAATTCGGTAAATAACTTTTCTTTAGGATAAGGAGGAAATTTTAAAACATTATCTAGATGACCATCTGGGACTGAAAAGCTATCTCATTTTTAATCTAGAGTGATTTCACGTATTTTTTTGTAAAGCAGTGGTTATATATGAATTATCAGAGGTTTTAAAAAAACTTTTAATTAATGATGTCTGTAATAATCACAGCATTTCTGTTATTTTAGTTCTCAGTCAAATTCAAAAATAACTCTTTAATTTTCATACGACGTCATGAAATAATTGAGAATCCGAAGCACTTTTTTTCTTTTTTAATTTCAATTTAATTAGGCAACAGATAGGACATCTTTAGTTTGAAGCACTTTTAACAACACACGTCTTGACAATTTCAGATGAAAAGCTGGGTGTTTTCATTAGGACAGTGAAGGATTGCTTCTTTCCCTGTACTCATTGGAGGAAAAAATGACACATACGAGAATTTTAATGCTGTCATTTCACCTGATTCAGCGGCGCATTCTCTACTCTCTTTTCTGATTTCAGAAGCAGCAAGCCAATGATTGGGGGAGGAAATATTACAGAGGTCACTTATTTCATCCTTTTGGGATTCTCTGATTTTCCCAGAATCCTAGCAGTGCTCTTTGTTGTATTCCTGCTGATCTACATTGTGACTCTGACTTGGAACCTGTGCCTCATCATCTTAATAAGGATGGACTCTCACCTCCACACACCCATGTACTTCTTCCTCAGTAATCTGGCCTTCATAGATATCTGCTATGTGACCTCGATAGCTCCCAAGATGCTCTCCACCTTTTTCCAAGAGCAGCAGACTATCACCTTTGTGGGTTGTGCTGTTCAGTTCCTTGTCTTTTCAACCATGGGATTGAGTGAGTCTTGTCTCATGACAGCCATGGCTTATGACCGATATACTGCCATTTGTAATCCACTTCTCTATTCAGCAATCATGTCACCCACCCTCTGTATTCGGATGGTGCTGGGATCCTATTTGGCTGGATTCTCTGCTTCTATATCTCCATTGTGTACCGTGTTTCAGCTCCACTTTTGTGGGCCTAATGTCATCAAGCACTTCTTCTGTGACATTCCCCAACTGTTAAATCTGTCCTGCACTGACACTTTCTTTGTACAACTGTTGCTTGGTGTATTAACAGTGTTTTTTGGGATAATAAATGCCCTCATTATCATGATATCCTATGGCTATATTGTCATGTCCATCATGAAGATCACTTCAGCTAAAGGCAGGTCCAAGGCTTTCAACACCTGTGCTTCTCATGTGCTAGCGGTCTCCCTCTTCTATACCTCAAGTATCTCTGTTTATTTGAGTTCCAGCTCTGGTGGTTCCTCCAGCTTTGACAGATTTGCATCAGTGTTCTACACTGTGGTTATTCCCATGTTGAATCCGTTGATTTACAGTCTGAGGAACAAGGAAATCAAAGATGCCGTGAGGAGGTTACAAAAGCGATGTTCTTGCTGAGGTCCTGTCCAGATTTGTCCTATTAGAAACCTTAACCCTCAGTAATGTGCACATGAATGGACTCTGACAAATTCATACTGCCTTTGGAAAAAGAAAGCTTAAATTGACACAGATAATATGCCAAATGGACTGACAGCTGTCTTGATTCAACACAAACACAATACCTTTATGTCCTGTAGGTTCATCCTTTCACCCTACTGGAGGGGCCTCATTATTTATTAACAATCTGTAAGTGGGGTCTGGGGTGCTCAGTCAGTTAAATGTCTCCTTTATGCTCAGGTCATGATCCCAGGGTCATGGGATTGAGACCCACATTGGGCTCTGTGCTCAGTGGGGAGTCTGCTTCTCCCTTTTACTCTGCCCCTGTTCTTGCTTTGCTCTTTCTCAAATAAATAAAATCTTTAAAATGATCTGCAGGTATTTGTAAAATGTTAAGGTTTAGAAACTTGTTACTTCTTTTTGCCTCAAAGATTGAGTCCTGTTCAATCTCCGACCTCTGAATATAAAGGAGTGATACCGGACACAGGCCCCCGGGAGTGTAGAGACCTTGTCTCCTAAATATTTTGATGCAGCGTCATCCAGACATGAGAGTGTTCGATGTTCTGTATTTCTGACCATAATGGGAATAAATAGAGGTGATGTGCCTTTGAATAGAAACAAAGCTATACAATTGTCCTAGTTGTGTCTCCTGGAAGAGCAGTCTCAGATGGCTAATGTTTGTCTAAGGCCTCTTTTGAGACTAGTCATCTAATAAATTTGGTCACATGTCAGTCTGCGGCAACTGTAATCTAAGGAAGCAGGAGTTAATTTATAAAGAGAAGTGGAATGAAGAATGTCATCCCTTCAGTATCATTTACTTATGAGTCTGATGACTTTGTTTCTTGCTTTAGTGTTCAGTGGGGATTTCTTTTTTTTTTTTTAATTATTTTTGTTATGTTAGTCAACATACAGTACATCCCTAGTTTTTGATGTAAAGTTCCATGATTCATTACTTGCGTGTAACACCCAGTGCACCATGCAATACGTGCCCTTCTTAATATCCATCACCAGCCTATCCCGATCCCCCACCCCCCTCCCCTCTAAAGCCCTCAGTTTGTTTCCTAGAGTCCATAGTCTCTCATGGTTCATTCCCCCTTCTCTTTACCCCCCGCTTTCTTCTTCCCTTTCTTCTCCTACAAATCTTCCTACTTCTTATGTTCCATAAATGAGTGAAACCATATGATACTTGTCTTTCTCGGCTTGACTTATTTCACTTAGTATTATCAGTGGGGATTTCTGATGGAAGATGACATTCAAAATCCGTATCACAGCCAGTAGCTATTTCTGATACTCTGGGATTCAAACCTCTCTCTCTCTCTCATTAAGTCAAGAAAATTTACCCTGGCTGACATAGCTAGTGCTTCATACTATCAAATCATTTCTAGTATTTCAAGCATCTATTCATGTTTGGTGTGAGTAGGCTTGTGTGTAAATTCATTGCAATAATAGAGTGACTGAATATTGAATATTGCAGACTAAGAACAAATATGGAGAGCTGGTATACTTTTTTATTGTCTGTGTTCAACATTTTATATTATACAGATTTATGGTTTTGTACGGGGTGATCTAATTTATGGAGTAGATGATTAGACTTACTCTAATGCTGATACTTTCTAGGAAGCCTCCAGAGCCAGAGAGGAAATAAATAGTGCGATAGGCAGGGTTTTTAACTGTGGCCAGTTTTCTCTGTCTAAAGTAGAATGATTAAAATGTTTAGTCCTCGTGATCTGTTTCAAAAGTGGAACAAGATGTGTATCAACACTGGCTGCTGATATACGGATTGCTCAGACTTGAACCAACTGATATAAAACAGATGTTACAATTACATATTATCTCTGGAGAGTCACTGGGTTTTTAATGTTTTTTTGGGGGGGGGTCTCAATTCTGATAAGTCACATAATTCTTCCATTTAGTTAAAGACTATAAATGAAGAGGTATTTGAAGCCTTGCCAAAATTTTCACAAGTTTACAGATGGACAGGACTGAGAGGAGAATCATTGAACCTCTGGGAGAGAATGTGAAGGCCTATCCCATGCCACAGAAGTAGTGCAGTATGAATAAAGGGTGTGTGCCCTCATCCCCACCATGGAGGCATAGGTATGTTCTTTGAAACATTGTTCTTTAAAAATGTGTAAGAATGTCTGAGAAGTCTTTCTAAGAAACGATGAGGGCTTCAGTAGTAGAAAAGCCTCTGTAAGGAATGTAACACAGTGTTACTGATTATAGTCATTATGCTATGCATTAGATTGCCAGGTTTCTTTATCCTTCAGTTGCAAGATTGTAGCTTTTCAAAAAACCTATCTCCAATTCCCTTGCCCCCCAGGCCCTGCTAACCACCATTGTGCTCTCTGTTACTATGAGTTTGACTTTTTGATTCTGCCTATTCGTGATCTCATACAGTATTTGTCTTTCTCTGTCTGGCTTATCTCACTTGGCATAATGCCGTCAGGGTGCATCCATAATGTCCCAAATGTTAGGATTTCCTTCACTCTCCCAGTTGATAATATTCCACTGTATTGTGTATAAATACCATGTCTTCTTTATCATCTTTATCATTCCCATATCTTGTCTGTTATGAATAATGCTGCAATAAACATGGGAGTGCAGATTATCTTTTTGGCATCTGTTTTTATTTGTGTTGAATGTATACCCAGAAGTGGGGTTGGTGGATTGTATGGTACTTCTCTACGTTTTTGGTAAAATCCGTAGTGTTTTTGATAGTGGCTGAACCAAATTAAGTTTCCACCCAGAGTGTACAAGTATACCCTTTATTCCACATCCTCACCACCACTTGTTATCTCTTTCTTGATGATAGTCATTCTAACAGGTGTGAGTTGATATCTCATTTTGCATTTGATTTGCATATCCCTGATGATTAGTGATGTTGGGTACCTTTTCATGTACCTGTTGGCCATTTGAGTGTCTTCTAAGAGAAATACCTATTCATTTCCTCCACCCATTTTTGTTTTATTTTATTTTATTATTTTTTAATTACTATGTTACTTTAGTCACCATACCGTACATCATTAGATTTGTTGTAGTCTTCCGTGACTTATTGTTTCCTCAACCCATTTTTAAATCAGATTTTTTTTTTGAGTTGTAGGAGTTCTTTATATATATTGGATATTAACCCCTTACATGGTACTTGGTTGGCAAATATTTTTCAAGCTATGTTTATAGGTATTTTCTCCATTCTCTCAGTTGATTTATTTTGTTGATTGTTTCTTTTGCTGCGTGGAAGCTTTTATATTTGATATAGTTTCACTTGTTGCTTTTTGCTTTTGTTGCTTGTGCTTTTGGTGTGAGGTACAAAATATCTTTTTCAAGACCAAGGACTTGTTCCCAGTCTTTTCTTCTAGGGTTTTATGGTTTCAGATCTAATGTTCCTGTCTTTAATCCATTCAGGATTGATTTTTGTGAGTGGTGAAAGATAGTGGTCCAATTTCATTATTATGCATATGGTTATCCAGTTTTTCCAAAACCATTTGTTAAAGAGAGTATTCTTTCCCCACTGAGTATTGTTGGTTGCCTTGGTAAATATTAGTTGACATGTAGGTGGGAGTTTATTTCTGAGCTCTATTGTGTTCTGTTGGTCTATGTATCTTTTTATGTCAGACCCATACTGTTTTGTTTAGTATAGCTTTGCAGTATAATTTGAGATCGGGAGTGTGATGTCTTCACTTTTGTTCTTTCTCAAGATTGCTTTGGCTTAGATCTTTTGAAGTTTCATGCAAATTTTAGGATTTTTTTTCTATTCTGGTGAAAAATGTCATGGGAATTTTTAAAATTTGAATTCAGTTAGCCAAGGTATAGTACATCATTAGTTTTTGATATAATGTTCAATGAATCATTAGTTGAGTATATCACCCAATGCTCATCATATCACGTGTCCTCCTTAATGCCCATCACCCAGTTACCCCATCCCCCCCCCACCTCCCTTTCCTCGGCACTTAGTTTGTTTCCCTGAGTCAAGAGTTTCATATGGTTTTTCTCCCTCTCTGATTTCTTCCCATTCACCCTCGCACTCCTTTGTCCTCTGTACTATTCCTTATGTTCCACATATGAGTGAAACCATATGTTTGTGTTTCTCTGATTGACTTATTTCACTTAGCATATAATACCCTCCAGTTCCATCCATGTTGATGTAAATGATAGGTATTTATCCTTTCTGATGCCTGAGTAATATTCCATTGTATATATGAACCACATCTTCTTTATCCATTCATCCGTGGAAGGACATCTTGGCTCCTTCCACAGTTTGGCTGTTGTGGACATTGCTGTTATGAAGATTGGAGTGCCTGTGCTCCTTCTTTTCACTACATCTTTCAGGTAAATACCCAGTAGTGCAATTGTTGGGTCATAGGGTAGCTCTATTTTTAATGTCCTGAGGAACCTCCATACTGTTTTCCAGAGTGGCTGTACCAGCTTGCATTCCCACCAACAGTGTAAGAGGTTTCTCCTTTCTCCACATCCTCGGCAACATTGCAATTTTGATAGAGATTGTCTTCAATCTATAGATGGCTTTGAACAGTATGGACATTTGAAGAATATTAATTTTGATCCATGAACACAGGCTGTCTTTCCATTTTTTTGTATGTCTTCCATAATTTCATCAATGTATTGTAGTTTCAATAGTACAGATCTTTTACTTCCTTGGTTAAATTTATTCTTAAGTATTTTTATTGTTTTTAATGTTACTGTGAATGGTGTAATATATTTTACTTCTTTTTCAGGTGTTTCATTGTTAGTGTATAGAAAGGCAACTGGTTTCTGTATGTTGATTTTTATATACTGCAACTTTACTGAATTTGTTGATTAGTTCCAATAGGTTTTTACTTGAGTCTTTAGGACTTTCTAGATACAAGGATATATCAACTGCAATTAAGATAATTTTCCTTCTTCCCTTCTGATTTTGATGCTTTTTATTTTTTTATCTTGCCTAATTGCTCTATCTAGGACTTCCAGTAGTATGTTGAGTAACAGTGGCGAGAATGGACAGTTTTTTCTTGCTCTTGATCTTAGAGGAAAATATTTTAACCTTTCATTGTTTAATGTAATGTTAGTTGTGGTTTTCTCACTTATGGCCTTTATTATGTTGAGGTCAGTTCCTTCTATACCCAATTTGTTGACAGTTTTAATTAAGAAAGGATGTCGTACGGGGCGCCTGGGTAGCACAGTCGTTAAAGCGTCTGCCTTCGGCTCAGGGCGTGATCCTGGAGTTCCGGGATCGAGTCCCACATCAGGCTCCTCCGCTGTGAGCCTGCTTCTTCCTCTCCCACTCCCCCTGCTGTGTTCCCTCTCTCGCTGGCTGTCTCTCTGTCACATAAATAAATAAAATCTTAAAAAAAAAAAAGAAAGGATATCGTACTTTTTCAGATGCTTTTTCTGCATCTATTGAGATGATATAATTTTTATCCTTGATTATATTGTGGTTCATCACATTTGTGATTTTGTGTATGTTGAACTATCCTTGCATCTCAGGGATGATATTCACTGAGTTAGGTGTATGATCCTTCAATGTGTTGTTGACTTAGGCTTGCTGATGTTTTATTATGAATTTTTGCATTACGTTGATCAGGGATGTTGGTCTGTAATTTTCACGTAGTATCCTTATCTCTCTTTGGTGTCAGGGTAATGCTGGCTTCATAAAATGAGATTTAGGGTCAGGATTAGAGTTAGTCTTCTCTTTTTTTTTAGTCTAGCTAAATATTTGTCACTTTGTTTTCTCTTTAAAAAAACAAGCTTTTAGTTTTGTTGATTTTTTTCTGTTGTTTTTCTGATCTTTATTCCATTTATTTCCACTCTGATCTTTGTTATTCCCTTTCTTCTGCTAACTTTGGCTATGTTTGTACTTCTTTTCCTGGTTGCTGAGGTAAAAGGTTAGGTTGTTTATTTGAAATCTTTCTCTTTTCTTAGTATATGTATTTATCCCTGTAAACTTTCCTCTTAGAGCTGCTTTTGTAGAATCCTGTAGGTTTTCCTGTGTTGTGTTGCCATTTTCATTTGTTTTGAGATGCTTTCTGATTGTTTTTTTGATTTCTTCTTTGACCCTTCAGTTGTAGATTGTTTTTTTGATTTCTTCTTTGACCCTTCAGTTGTTCAGGAATGTGTTGTTTAGTTTTCACATGCTTGTCAATTTTCCAGTTTTCCTCTTGTTGATTTCTAGTTTCATAACAATGTGGTTGGGAAAGATACTCGGCATGATTTCAGTCTTCTTGAATTTGTGAAGACTTGGTTTGTGTCCTATCATAGGATTTATTCTGACGAATTTTCATTGTGCACTAAGAAGGATGATCTCTGGTGCCATTGGATAGAATGTTCTATATATGTCTGTCAGAGACATCTGGTGTAATGTTTGGTTTTGTCCAAAATTTCCTTATTGATTTTCTGCCTGGATGGTCTATCTATCGCTGATAGTGGGGTATTGAAGTCTCCTACTATTATTGTATTGCTGTTTCTCCCTTCAGATATGTTAATATTTGCTTAATATATTTGGCACTCTGATATTGGGTGCATGTATTTATGATTGTTATGTCTTCTTGATGAATTGACCCCTTTATTATTATATAATGACCTTCCTTGTTTCTTATTTCCATCTTGGCTAAAAGTCTGTTTTGTGTGATGTAACTATAGTGGCCCTGCCTCCTTTTGGTTTCCACTTTTTTCATCTTCTCACTTGTAGCCCGTGTGTCCTTACAGCTGAAGCTGGAGTTTCTTCTAGGCAGCATATAGTTGGGTCTTGTTTTTTGTTTTTTTGTTGTGCCTTTGGTTGGTGACTTCAATGTATTTACATTTAGGATACCTACTAATATGTTATCTCACTAATGTGAACTTACTAATTGCTTTCTGCCATTTTGTTGATCCATTGTTTGTCTTCCTGTTTCCTCCTAACTTTGTGAATTGGTCATTTTTCTTGTGGTATGCTTTGATATCCCTTTCTCTTTTGTGAATCCAACAGTAGGTTTTTGGTTTGTGGTTACCACATGGCTCACGTAAAATGTCTATTAAAAAAATAAGTTTTTTTATTTTAATGTTTTTTTATTATATTATGTTAGTCACCATACAGAACATCCCTGGTTTTAAGCTGATGGCAACTTAACTCTGGTCTCATACAAAAAAGGTGTCCTTTCACTTCCATCTTTTTTTGATATCACAATTTACTGCTTTTTATGTTGTGTGTGTGTTTTAAAAATTAATTAATTAATTATTTTAACAGAGTGAGAGAGCACAAGCGAGGGAGCAGCAGAAGAAGAGGGAGAAGTAGACTCCCCACTGAGCAGGGAGCCCTATGACACGGGGCTCAGTCCCAGGAGCTTGGGAACACGACCTGAACTGAAGGCAGAGGCTTAACCAACTGAGCCCCCCAGGCACCCCTATGTTGTGTATTTATTAACAAACTATAGAAGCTATACTACAGTTATAGTATAATTAAGTGGTTAAAATTCTATCCTATACAGAAATAGGCTTCTAAATCTGGCTGTATATTTACCTCTACCAGTGTGTGGTCTATTTTCATTTGTTTTCAGGTTACATCTTTTCAGTTCAGCTCGAGGATCTCCTTTCATCATTCCTTGCTGGGAAAGTCTAATGGTGATTAATACCCTCAGCTTTTATTTGTCTGGGAAACTCTTTATTTCTCCTTCCTAGCTGAAGGATAACTTTGGCAGACAGAGGTTCTCAGCTGGCATTTTCCCCCAGCACTTTTTATATGTCATTCCACTGTCTCCTGGCCTAAGGGTATCTGCTGTGATATCCACTGATAGCCTAATGGGTGGTTCCTTTGTAGTTTATAATCTTTTTTTCAGATGCTGCTTTTAGGATTCTTTTTCTTTGATTTTTGACACGTTCATTATAATATGCCTTGGAGAAGTTTGTTTTGCAATGAATTAACGTGATGGTCTATTAGCTTCATTAACTTGGATGGTCATGTATCTCCCTAGGTTTGGGAAGTTCTCAGCTATTATATCTTTAAATAAACTTTCTGCTTCCTTCTCCTTGCTTCTCTTTTTCTTTTTTAAAAATTTATTATTTTTTTTATTATGTTGAGTTGGCCAACATATAGGACATCATTAGTTTTTGATGTAATATTGAAGGATTCATTAGTTCTGTCTAACTAACCCAGTGCTCATCACAACACATGCCCACCTTAATGTTCATCACCTGACTACCCTTTCCACTATCTCCCCTCCCTTCTGTAACCCTCAGTTTGTTTCCTGGAGTCCAGAGTGGCTCATGGCTTGTCTACCCTCTGATTTCTTCCCATTCAGTTTCCTGTCCCTTCCCCTATGGTCCTCCACACTGTTCCATGAAACCATATGATATTTGTCTTTCTCTGCTTGACTCATTTCACTTAGCATAATCCCCTCCAGTTCCATCCATGTTAATGCAAGAGGTAAGTATTCATCCTTTCTGATGACTGAGTAAATATTCCATAACATTGGGGTGCAGGCGCCCCTTCAGATCACTACACCTGTATCTTTGGGGTAAATACCCAGTAGTGCAATTGCTGGGTCATAGGATAGTTCTATTTTTAATGTCTTGAGGAACTTCCATCCTGTTTTCCAGAATGGCTGTAGCAGCTTCCATTCCCACCAGCACTATGAGGGTTCCCCTTTCTCCACATCCTCTGTAACATTTGTTGTTTCCGGTCGTGTTAATTTTAGCCATTCTGATGGGTTTGAGGTGGTACCTCATTGTGGTTTTGATTTGTATTTCCCTGATGCCAAGTGATGTGGAACATTTTTTCATGTGTCTGTTAACCATTTGTATGTCTTCTTTGGAGAAGTGTCTGTTCATGTCTTCTGCCCATTTCTTGACTGGATTATTTGTTTTTTGTGTGTTGAGTTAGAAGTTCCTTATAAATCTTGGATGCCAGCCCTTTATCTGTAGTGTCATTTGTAAATATTTCCTCCCAGGTGCCTGGGTGGCTCAGTTGGTTAAACATCTCCCTTTAGTTCAGGTCATGATTCCAGGGTCCTGGGATCAATCCCTGCATCAGTCTCCCTGCTCAGCGGGAAGTCTGCTTATCCCTCTCTTTCTTCCTCTGCCCCTCCCCTGCTCATGCTCTCTCTCAAATAAATAAATAAATAAATAAATAAAATCATTTTAAAAATTAAAAGAACAACAGTAGAACAGATCAATGAAACTAGAACCTGATTCTTTGAAAGAATTAATAAGATCCATAAACCCCTAGCCAGACTTATCAAAAAGGAAAAAGGAAGGACCCAAATTAATAAAATCACGAATGAAAGAGGAGAGATTATGACCAACACCAAGGAAATACAGACAATTTTAAGAACATATTATGAACAACTATATTACCAACAAATTATGTTATCTGAAGAAATGGAGCACTCCTGGAAACTTATAAACTACCAAAACTAAAATAGAAAGAAATAGGAAACCTGAACAGAACCATAACCGGCAAGGAAATTGAAGCAGTAATCAAAAATCTCCCAGCAAACAGGATTCCAGGGCCACATGGCTTCCCAGGGGAATTCTACCACACATTTAGAAAGAACTAAACCATTCTTCTGAAGCTATATCATAAAACAAAAAGGGAAGATAAACTTCCAGACTTGTTCGTGAGGCCAGCATTACCTTGATCCTAAAAGCAGACAAAGAACCCTTCAAAAAGGAGAATTACAGACCAGTATCCCTGATGGACATGGATGCCAAAATTCTCACCAAGATACTAGCCAGTAGGATCCAGCAGTACATTAAAAGGATTATTCACCAGGACCAAGTGGGTTTTATGCCTGGCTGCAAGGGTGGCTCAACATGTGCAAATCAATCCACATTGTACATCACATTAAGAAAAGAAAGGACAAGAACCATATGATCCTCTCAATTGATGCAGAAAAAGCATTTGATGAAAACAGCATCCTTTCTTGATTAAAACTCTCCACAGTGTAGGGATAGAGGGAATATACCTTAATATCACAAAATCATCTACGAAAAGCCCACAGAGAGTATCATTCTCAATGGCGAAAAACAGGGAGGTTTTCCCCTAAGGTCAGGAACACGACAGGGATGCCCATGCTCACCACTGTTGTTCAACATAGTACTAGAAGTCCTAGCCTCAGCAACCAGAGAAGAAAAAGAAAGAAAAGGCATTCAAATTGGCAAAGAAGATGGCAAACTCTCACTCTTCGCAGATGACACGATACTCCGTGTGGAAAACCCAAAAGACTCCAAAATTGCTAGAACTGAAACAGGAATTCAGCAACATGGCAAGATATAAAATCAATGCACAGAAATCAGTTGCATTTCTATACACTAACAGTGAGATAGAAGAAAGAGAAATTAAGGAATCAATGCCATTTGCAATTGTGCCAAAAACCTAACAAAACAGACATTTCTTTAGACTCACCAAGAAAAAAGAGAAGAATGACGTAAATAAAATTAGAAATGAAATTACAACTGATATCACAGAAATATAACAGATTTTAGGAGACTACTATGAATACTTACAAGCCAAAAAATTGGACAACCTAGAAGAATTGGACAAATTCTTGTAAACACACAGAGTACCAAGACTGAGTCATGAAGAAATAGATATCATAAGTGTGTACTCTTATCAGAGCAAATAAAGATATATTTTCTAATTTAAAAAAAAGAAATAGAAGATATGAATAGACCGGTTACTAGTAAGGAGATTGAATAAGTAATCAAAAACCTCCTAGCAAACAAAAGTCCAGAACCAGAGAGGTGCTCTGGTGAATTTTACCAAATATTTAAAAGGAATTATGCCAATCATTCTCAAACTCTTCCAAAAAGGAGAAGAGGAAGGAATACTTCTAAACTCATTTTATGTGGGCAGTATTACCCTAATACCAAAACAGACAAGGACACCAAAAGAAAAGTACATTACAGCCCATTGTGCCTGATGAATATTGATGCAGAAAATCTTCAGGAGAATATTGCACAGTGAATTCAAGAATACATTAAAAGTATCATATGCCATAATGAGGTGGGATTTATTTCAGTTATGCCAGGATGGTTCAACATCAACAAATCAATCAGGGTGATATAACACATTAACAATATGATGGGTAAAAATATGATTATCCCAATAAATGCAAAAAAAGCATTTGACAAAATTCTACATCTAGACATGGTAAAACAAAACTTTCATCGAATTTGGCATAGACAGAATGTGCCTCAACAAAATAAGGCCATATAAAACAATCTTACTGTTAACATTATACTCAATGGTGAAAAGCAGAATGCTTTCCCTCTAAAATCAGGAATAGGACAAGCATGCCTCCTCTCACCACTTGTATTCTGCATAGCACTGGAAGTACTAGCTGGAATCATTAGGCAAGAAAAGGAAATAAAATGCATTCAAGTAGGAAAACAGGATGTAAATTGTCTCTCTTTGTAGATAATATGATAATGTACATAGGAAACCCTAAAGACTTTACTGAAAAACTGTTAGAACTAATAACAAATTTAGTAAAGTTACAGGATAAAAATCAGTATATAAAAACCTGTGACATTTCTATATACTAATAATGAACTAGCAGGAGGAGAAATTAAGAAAGCAATATCATTTACAAATGTATCAAATATAATAAAATACTTACGAATGAATTTAAACAAGGACATGAAAGACCTGTATAAGACAATGATATTTTTTCTAAAGATAAAAGAAAATGAAGAACACAAATAAATGGAAAGATATATAATGCTCATGGATTAAGAGAATTAATATTGTTTAAATGTCCATACTTTCCAAAGAAATCTACAGATTAAATGCAATCCTTATCAAAATTTCAATAGCGACTTCTTTAAAGAAATGTCTCTAAGTGCAAGGGAAACAAAAGCAAAAATGAACTTTTGGGACTTCATTTAGATAAAAAGCTGTTGCACAGCAAAGTAAACAGTCAACAAAACTAAGAGGGAGTGCACGGAATGGGAGAAGATATTTGCAAATGACCTATCAGATAAAGAGCTTGTATCCAAGATCTGTAAAGAACTCAAAGTCAACACCCAAAAACCAAATAATCCAGTCAAGAAATGGGCAGAAGACATGAACAGACACTTGGCCAATAGACACATGAAAAAATGGGCCCCATCACTAGCCATCAAGGAAATGCAAATCAAAACCACAATGAGATACTACCTTACACCAGTTAGAATGGCAAAAATTAACAAGACAGGAAATAACACGTGTTGTTGAGGATGTGAAGAAAGGGGAACATTCATACACTGTTGGTGGGAATGCAAGCTGGTACAACCACTCTGGAAAACAGTATAGAGGTTCCTCAAGATGTTAAAAATAGAGCTACCCCACAGCCCAGCAATTTCACTACTGGATATATACCCCAAAGATACAGATGTAGTGAAAAGAAAGGCACCTGCACCCCAGTGTTCATAGCAGCAATGTCCACAATAGCCAAACTGTGGAAGGGGCCAAGATGTCCTTCAACAGATGAATGGATAAAGAAGATGTGGTTCATGTATACAGTGGAACATTACTCAGCCATCAGAAAGGATGAATACCCACCAAATACATCCACATGGATGGAACTGGAGGGGATTATGCTAAGTGAAATAAGTCAATCAGAGAAAGACACTTATCATACAGTTTTGCTCATACGTGAAACGTAAGTTCTAGCACGGAGGACCACGGGAGGGGAGGGAAAACTGAGCGGGAGGAAATCAGAGAGGGAGACAAACCATGAAGGACTCTGGACTTTGGGAAATAAACGGAGGGTTACACAAGGGAGTTGGGTGGGGAGTTTGGGTAACTGGGTGATGGGTATTAAGGAGGACACATGTAGTGATGAACACTGGGGGTTATATGCAACTAATGAATCATTGAACGCTACATCAAAAAATAATGGTGTATTGTATGTTGTCTAATTGAACATAAAAAATCCAAAATTGTTCTTCACAGATTTAGAACAAATAATTCTAAAATTGGTATGGAACCACAAAAGATCCTGAATAGCAAAAGCAACCATGAGATGGAACAGAGCTGAACACATTATTCTTTCTGATTTATGATACTAACAAGCTATAGCAATCAAAACAATATGGTATTAGCACAAAAACACTACAACAAAAACCTATGATGTATTAAATGCTGACTAACTGAACATAATAAAAACAAAAACAGATAAACATATCAATGGAATTGATATCCCAGAAAAAAACAGGTTATGGACAATTAGTTTATAACAAAGGAGCAAAGAGCATACAATGAAAAAATAAAGCAGTCTCTTCAAAAAACGGTGCTGATAAAACTGCCTCATGCAAAAAAAGTGAAACTAGATCACTGTCTTATACCATGCACAAAAATTAAGTCAAAGAGGATTAAAGACTTAAATGTAAGACCTGAAACCATAAAATTCCTAGAGGGAAGCATAGGCAGCAAGCTCCTCGACATCAGAATTAGCTGATGTGTTTGTGGATCTGATGCCAAAGGCAAGGGAAACAAAAGCAAAAACAAACAAATGAGACTACATCAAATTAAAAAGTTGTGAAGGAGAAACAGTGAAGGAAACCATCATTGAAATGAAAAGGCAACTCACTGAATGGCAGAAAGTATTTGCAAATGATATATCTGACAAGAGGTTAATATCCAAAATATATAAAGAACTGATACACACAACAGCAAAAAAGCCAAACCGTCCAATTTAAAAACTGGGCAGAAGACCTGAACAGACATAATTCCAAAGAAGACCTATGGCCAACAGACATATGAAAAGATGCTCAACATCCCTGTTCATCAGGGAAATGCAAATCAAAAGCACAATGAGATAGCACTTACACCAGTCAGAATGGCTAGTAGCAACAAGACAAGAAATAACAAGTGTTGGAGAGGATGTGGAGAAAAGGGAACACTTGTGCAGTGTTAGTGGGAAAGTAAGTTGGTTCAGCCACTTTGGAAAACAGTATGGAGGTTCCTCAGAAAACTAAGAGTAGATCTACCATATGATCCAGCTATTCTACTTCTGGATATTTATCCAAAGAAATAAAAAACACGAATTCAGAAAGATAAACGTACTCTTATGTTAATCGCAACATTATTTACCATAGCCGACTTTGGGGAACAACCTTAGTGTCCATCAGTGGATGAGTGGGTAGAAAGGATGTGAGGGCACGTGGGTGGCTCAGTTGGTTGGGTGTCTGACTCTTGATTTTGTCTCAAGTCATGATCGCAGGGTCGTGGGATCAAGCACTGCATTGGGCTCCATGCTCAGTGTGGAGTCTGCTTGGGATTCTCTCTCTCCTTCTCCCTCTGCCTTTCCCTGCTCACGAGCAATCTCTCTGTCTCAAATAAATAAATAAAATCTTTAATAAAAAATATATATGGAAAATGTAATACTACTCGGCCATAAAGAAGAATGAAAGTTTGTCATTTGTGACAATATGGATGGACCTTGAAGATATTATGCTATGTGAAATAAGACAGATGGAGAGACACAAATATATGATTTCCCTCATATATATTCCATCTAAAGACACAAGATAACAAACGTAATAATAGAAAAACAAACTCTCAGGTACAGAGAACAACTGATGGTTACCAGAGAGGAAGGAGAGTGGGGAGTGTTAAAATGGGGAAGGGGGTCAATTGTATGGTGATGACTGGTAACTAGACTTTTGCTGGTGATCACGTTGTAGTGTATATAGATGTTGCTTATATGTACACCTGAAAGTTATATAATGTCATTGGTTTCTTGGCATAGGCAGGCCTGGATCATGGTACTTGGTATGTTTCCAGAGAATGTGTAAGACCTCAGATAGTTAGCTTCACAAGATATGATGGCTGTCAGGGTGTGTTTAGGGTGCAGGAAGTGAGTCCCTGATCTGAGCTTCCTAGGGATTCCAGGACCTTAAGTTGATCAGGAGCAGAAGAGCTAGGAGACTTGGACTTCCATGAAGACAGAGTCCAACTAAGAGATTTTCAAGAAAAATTTAGAAAGATTTTTTTCCATTTAAGACATTATGGACTAATTTAATACATATTACATTATTATTTATACAGAACATTATACTTCACATAGTTACATCATTTAGATTGGATTTTTTGTGTTACCATATGAAGATGGCAAGGTAGAAACTATATTGCAGATATTACAGATAGAACCTTTGGGCACATAGAGGTCGGCCACAGTCTTCCCACTGTAGCAACCATTCATTTGAATATCACAAAGTGTGATTTGTGGAAACTACATGGGTTTTTCTGACCTGATATATGTCCTCTATTGCATGGCCATGGTGCTCACATTCTGTACTTTTGGTGTTATATCTTTAAAACTATGTTTTTTTTTTAAGATTTTATTTATTCGACAGAGAGAGACACAGTGAGAGAGGGAACACAAGCAGGGGGAGTGGGAGAGGGAGAAGCAGGCTTCCTGCCAAGCAGGGAGCCCAATATGGGGCCTGATCCCAGGACCCTGGGTTCATGACCTGAGCTGAAGGCAGACACTTAACTACTGAGCCACTCAGGTGCCCCCAAAACTAGCTTAACAACCTGCTCAGTTTAAGGACTAAGTTATTACACTTCTTATCAGGGGAATATATACCTACTAACCTCTCAGCAAGAGCTAAATAATTCATTGCACACCCCACACCTTTCTCCCTAGAAGTGAGAATAGTTGAAGTAGATTAAATCAAAAATTGGACCTTATCTAAAACATCTCTGTATCCCTAGTCACTGGTAGGGTAGATGACTTTCATTTTCAGAAAACTAGAAACAAACAAACAAAAAAACCCTAGAAAGAAAGAAGCAAAAAATGTTTGTGGGAATGATGTTAAGTAGATATTTTTAGTGAGGGATTAGTAATGCAGCATAACTTTGGAAATAACTCCAAATCAGAACATAGAAATTACAATGAGTATTAATAGAAGGCAGGCTTGTAATGCATTCCCGGTAAGTGCTTTATAAGTATTATGCAATTTGCTTCTCTCTATGAAGACCTACTCTATGAAGTAGCTACTACTTTCAACCCCCTTTTATGGTAATCCTCAGGTGATAATCCTGAGGCCGGGAGAGGTGAATTTGCTCATGGTCACACAGTCATCAAGTGGAAGGGTCAGAATTCTACCCAGATTGGTTGATACCAGTGCTCTGGTTTGTAACCATGATAAGTCATGGCTCTGTCATGAATTAGTTTTACTGATTTTCTTACTGCCTCAATTTCCTTGCTTACGCATAGGAAATAATGCCATGTCCGTCTCACAGGGTGCTTGATGATTGGATCTGGTCAGATATTTGAGAAAATGTACAAATGTATACGTCTAAAATGAAAGTGCTTCGTACACAGGGAAATGTTCAGATATCTAGTTTATTTCAACTGAGGCATTTTACCAGCTATTATGTTACCAGTGTCATCTTGAGCAAACCTTTTAGCTCCTCTGGCTTTAGGTTCCTCACCTGGTAATTGAAGGTATTGGACTGGATGATTCCTAGGTTCTTTCCAGCTCTAATGAGTCTTTAGTTTCTAGTAGAAAAGCTATAATCATATGGACATGATTGGACTATGGGGGAACTGGGGAATGGAGCCTGAAGGGACATGGCAAAACGGGACATGAAATTAGCAGGGACAAAAACTCCATGACAACCATGACTCCAGAGAACAAGTACCTAGAGAGTTTTCTCCCTCTAATTGTCTTTTCTCCTATTATCTCTGCCCTTAACAATTACACATTTAAGAGGATCTCCAGCTGTAGGTTCCTCTCTTACTCTGAGCGGACAGCCTATTTCATGGCCAAAGTCTCCCATCTTGGAGAGCAATAGAACCCACCTGGAAAATTCCTTTGGAAGAGAAATAAGCAGCTGTGTCTTCTTGGGGAATCTGGGTCAAGGTGAGAGGGCGAGACTTGGTGAGAACAATGGATTCTGTGCTGTCTTAAAAGCCATGTAATTCTTCCAGTAGGACCTGTGTGGAGCAAGGTTTGTGGTCCTTAGTCTCTCCCATTTTTCACCTCTTCCTCACTCCCACACCCTCCACTCTGGGCTCTTTCTTGGGTTTTCTTTCTCCTGTCCTAACTTCTCTGACCCTCATTGAAAAGATTAATGTCTAATCTAAAATGTCAGGGATCATTCTAGGATGAGGGATGAATGTTGAGTTCCCGTTCTGCAATTTCTTAAGGCTGTGACCTTGAGCTTTGTTATCTTCTGTTTTTTTTTTCACCTGTAAAAATGGGGATAGTGAAATTATTTAGAATCTAGTGAAACAATGTTTATAAAAGCTAACAAATTTTAGAAGTTAATAATTGAGCACTGAATTAAAAATAACAATTTGCTGACTTTCAGGGGAATTTCCTAAGATCCCATATTCTTGTCTAGATTTTCCAACTTTATCCATCCCAAGGATTCTTTGAATTTTCTCTTGTTTAAGGAGTCTGCTGTTATAATAATATTAATTAAGTTGATTTCCATGTTAATATATAGCTTTGATAATTTTTGAGTAGTAAAAGGCAAGCAGGTCACTAAATAATGATATAGCAAAGTACTCATGTACCATTTCATTGGACTTTAAAAAAATTTTTTTATTATATTATGTAGGTCACCATACAGTACATCCCTGGTTTCCGATGTAAAGTTCGGTGATTCATTAGTTGCGTATAACACCCAGTGCACCATGCAACACGTGCCCACCTCACTACCCATCACCAGTCCATCCCATTCCCCCACTCCCTCCCCTCTGATCCCTCAGTTTGTTTGTTTGAAATACTTCAAAAGGGTCTCTGTGGTCATCTTTGGAGTCCCTGCAGGTCTGGAGGCACGGGTGTGCCTAACACAGATATCAGAGATGCCTTCAAGGCATTGTTGGTCTGTCTCTTTTAACATTTTTTTTCACTTATATTATTCTTCTTCATTGCAACATCTTGGCTTTCTTTAGCTTATTTTGTACTCTGCACAACCTTAGCAACTGGCCATATCCTCCTTATTCAGAATTGGAAAGGTTTTGATTAGCTAGATGCACATAGTAAAATTTCCAATAAATATTTACATCAGTCACCTTTTCTTTAATTATCTTGAGAAATGATGTACCCATTGCAAAAACTTAACCAAAAAGTTAATTTTTCCCCTTTTCCTATACCTTATCAAAGTTTAACAAGATACATTTTATCATGAATTAATTAAACAATCCACAATTCCATATGTTTTTTGAATGATAAGCTACATAAAATACCTTTATATCCGGCTGCCTCTGTCACCAGAATGTAATAGGTAAGTGAAGAGCTTTACTGCAAGTGATTGATCAGAACCTTAACTTCTTTTGACTGAATTGATTGATTATGTTGGTATATTGGGGAATGTTGTGCATGCCAGTTTAAATTTTCAAAATATTTTCATTGACTCCAACTCATCTTGGATAAAATTGTGGAGAAATCATATTGCAGCACTTTAGGAGTTAACAGAAAGATTTCCAATCTCATAAAACCATGATTGAAATGAAATAAGATAATTTTAGTTTTGCATCCAAAAGGGGTGAAAGAACCATTGCTCAATATGTAGTTATTTTGTAACACAAATATTAGTATACAAGGTGCTTATCGTTAAGTAGTGAGGCATCTCCAGTAGAGCACGTACTGTGTAGAGCCTCGTCAGCTCAGAGTACCTGGTGGTGGTGGCACATAAAAAGGGACATGAGGAGTTTACAGTCCAGCTGACTGGGAGGTAACGGAGTAATCCGAGATAGAAATAAGTACAGTCATTGACTAACGATATTCTTGACTCTAGGATTAGAGACCATGTAATTTAAAAAATAATTGATCTAAAGAGCTCCTTGATATTTCAGTATTAGTTTCCTTTTTCTTTCACAGAGAGGAACGATAATGGGGATGATAATTGCTAACATTTATTGAGCCCTTACTGTTTTAAGCCCTTTATATCAACCAATCCTTGCAGCAACCCTCTGAGGTGATAAGTACTCTTAGCGCCGTTTATAGGTGAGGCAACTGAGGCACAGAGAGGTTAATAACTTGCTAAGGGTGACACAGCCAGTAGGTCAAAGCCAGGAAATTCTGAAAGTCTGTTCTCTCTGTGATTCTCTCTCTTCTTCAATTCCCCTCCTTCCCCTCCCTTGTGTCTTACACTGTGCTTAATTTTAAGGATTTATATATCTTAATAACTTTTCTTCCTATAAATATAGCAGTTGTCAAAAATTGATCAAATACAGAGAGGCTTAAATAAGGAAATCAAAATCCTACCAGTCATTACTTCTGGTATTTTTTAATTGTCTCCTGTGTTTGTATGTGTGTGTGTGTGTAAGAGAGAGAGACATAGAGACTGATATACTGTATAAAGCAGAAAAATTTTTTCTTCAGAAAGGTAGAATCATTTTGTACCCTCATCGGAAGTAAGTATGAGTGCCCCATCCGCTGATTTGTGCCTTTTTTTATTAAAGGCATTACTACATTGTCTTTTTTATGCTTTGCGACTCTTTTTTCCTTATCAATTGTATTACAAATGGGTAGTAAGGAGGGCACGTATTGCATGGTGCACTGGGTATTATACGCAACTAATGAATCATCGAACTTTACATCAGAAACCCGGGATGTACTGTATGGTGACTAACATAATATAATAAAAAAAACATTAAAATAAAAATAAATAAATAAAAATTAAAAGAAATAAAATGTATGCTAAAACCAAAAAAAAAAAGAATAGTGAATTGTCAGTGTTTATAATACTTTTTAATACTTGAAAGTTCATGTCTTTTTAATTATTCGTATTTTTTCAAAAATTTCTTAGCTGTTCTCATTGAGTTACTCTTTCATCTCAAGGAAGGACAGTTGGTTATGGAACATAAGCCATAGTTGCAATCCATTACGAATCTGTTAGTGAGCTCTAACATGATGACTGTATCAATAAAACATATGAAATATACTATGTGGTACCTGGTAATTGAAGTTATTTACTTTTCCTCTGTATCAAGGTCCATCATAGTTTGTTGCTGGTTGTCAGTTGAGCAAGTGTACCCAAACCCAAGCAAACTAAATAGAAAATTGTTTCTGTGCTTTGTGTCTTCGTGGCCCCAGGTGGTTTGATTTGCTTCTACATGAGGTCTGAATCTACATCTGCCCAGAAGGTAATGATTCCTCACTGTCTACAAGGTCCGCGGTGCCTCAGAAAATCCCTCAAATTAACCCATAGAACTACAGCACTGTTGACGCTGCTAACCATGGGTACAGCTGTCATTCATGGTTATCTGTAAGCAATCCATGATGGTAATAGCCAACAGCTATTGAACAATTACTGTGTACGGATTTGTGTGCTGAGCATCCCCATGAATTTTCATGTAACTATCCTAGTAATCTGAGAGTTCAGGGGCTTTTAATGTTCTCACGTTATTTTGTGTAAATCAATCTTAGTGTGTAAGCTACTGGGACAAGTTCATAAAGCGAGAGGGAATCAGACAAAACTCCAAAGTCTGAACCTTTAAGCACAGTACCATGCTGTTTTTCAAGTAGTAAAATACCCTAAAATTGAAAAAAGTTTGGGGACAATAGTGAGGTATCCTACCTTCCCTTTGCTATACTCAGTACAAAGACTTCCCTAAGAATTTTTGTTGCATAACCTTATTGGGCATATATACTGTGCCTCAGGAAAATATTATCAGAGTCATCAGTTCTGATATAGTTTTCCAGACCACTTAGAAAATGATATATTAAGTGCATTCATATAATAGTTTGTGAAATTATTACAGACAGGGTAAGTAATTTTTCTTAAGGATAAAGGAGGGAATTTTAAATCATTGTCTAGCTGGCCATCTGGGACTGAAAACTATCTCAGTTTTAATCTAGAGTGATTCCACTTATGTTCTTGTAAAGCAGCGGTTATGTATGAATTACAGAGGTTTTAAAAAACCTTTTAATGAATGATCTGTATAATAATCACAGCATTTCTACTATTTTAATTCTCAGTCAAATTCAAAAATAACTCTTTAGCGGCGCCTGGGTGGCACAGCGGTTAAGCGTCTGCCTTCCGCTCAGGGCGTGATCCCGGCGTTATGGGATCGAGCCCCACATCAGGGTCCTCCGCTATGAGCCTGCTTCTTCCTCTCCCACTCCCCCTCCTTGAGTTCCCTCTCTCGCTGGCTGTCTTTATCTCTGTTGAAAAATAAAGAAAATAAAAGAAAATCCTTTTTAAAAATTACATTTAAAAAACTCTTTAATTTTCATGAGACTTTATGAAATAATTGAGAAGCTGGAGCACTTTTTCCCTTTTTATTTTGAATTCAGTTAGTCAACAAATAGTACATAATTATTTGAAGCACTTTTAAAAACACACTTCTCGATAATTTCAGATGAAAAGCTGGGTGTTTTCATTAGGACAGTGAAGGATTGCTTCTTTCCTTGTACTCATTGGAGGAAAAAAATGACACATACGAGAATTGTAATGCTGTCATTTCACCTGAGTCAGCAGTGCATTCTCTTCTTTCTTTTCTGATTTCAGAAGCAGCAAGCCAATGATTGGGGGAGGAAATATTACAGAGATCACTTATTTCATCCTTTTGGGATTCTCTGATTTTCCCAGAATCCTAGCAGTGCTCTTTGTTGTATTCCTGCTGATCTACATTTTGACTCTGACTTGGAACCTGTGCCTCATCATCTTAATAACGATGGACTCTCACCTCCACACACCCATGTACTTCTTCCTCAGTAATCTGTCCTTCATAGATATCTGCTATGTGACTTCGATAGCTCCCAAGATGCTCTCCACCTTTTTCCAAGAGCAGCAGACTATCACCTTTGTGGGTTGTGCTGTTCAGTACTTTGTCTTTTCAACCATGGGACTGAGTGAGTCTTGTCTCAGGACAGCCATGGCTTATGACCGATATGCTGCCATTTGTAATCCACTTCTCTATTCAGCAATCATGTCACCCACCCTCTGTTTTCGGATGGTGCTGGGATCCTATTTGGCTGGACTCTCTGCTTCTATATCCCAATTGTGTACCATGTTTCAGCTCCACTTCTGTGGGCCTAATGTCATCAAGCACTTCTTCTGTGACATGCCCCAACTTTTAGTACTGTCCTGCACTGACACTTTCTTTGTACAACTGTTGATTGCTATATTAGCAATGGTCTTTGGGATAATAAATGCCCTCATTATCATGATATCCTATGGCTATATTGTCATGTCCATCATGAAGATCACTTCAGCTAAAGGCAGGTCCAAGGCTTTCAACACCTGTGCTTCTCATCTGACAGCGGTTTCCCTCTTCTATACCTCAGGTATGTTTGTCTATTTGAGTTCCAGCTCTGGTGGTTCCTCCAGCTTTGACAGATTTGCATCAGTATTCTACACCGTGATTATTCCCATGTTGAATCCGTTGATTTACAGTCTGAGGAACAAGGAAATCAAAGATGCCTTGAAGAGGTTACAAAAGAAGAGATGGTCTTGCTGAGGTCCTATCCAGATTCGTCCTATCAGAAACCTTAACCCCCAGTAATATGCACATGAATGGACTCTAACAAAATTCCTACTGCCTTTGGATAAAGAAAGCTTAATTTGACACAGATAATATGCCAAATGGACTGACAGCTGACTTGATTCCACACAAACCCAACACCTCTAAGTCCTGGAGGTTCTTACTTTCACCCTACATGAGGAGTGGCCTCATCATTTATTAATAATCTGCAAGTGGGACTACTGGTTGGCTCAGGTGGTTAAGCGTCTGCCTTATTCTCAGGTCATGATACCAGGGTCATGGAATGGAGCCCCACATTGGGCTCTGTGGTCAGTGGAGAGTCTGCTTCTCCCTCTCACTCTCCTCTGTGCTTTCTCTCTCCCTCAGAAAATAAATGAAATACCGTAAAAAATATTAGAGTTAGTAAATAATAAATATTGCAAACTAAGAACAAATACGGAGAGCTGGTATTCTTTTTTATTGTCTGTGTTCAACATTTTACGTCATAGAAGTTTATGGTTTTGTATGGGGTGACCTAATTTATGGAGTAGATTATTAGACTTACTCTAATGCTAATATTTTCTGGGAAGCCTCAAGAGCCAGAGATGAAATAGTGCGATAGGCAGGGATTTTAACTGTGGCCAGTTTTCTCTGTCTCAAGCAGAACATAAAAGTTTTGGTCCTCATGATCTGTTTGAAAAGTGGATCAAGATGTGTATCAACACTGGCTGCTGATATACAGGTTGCTCAGACTTGAACCAACTGATATAAACAGATATCATTACAATTACATATTATCCCTGGAGATTCACTGGGTTTTTAATGCTTTTTGGGGGGAACAGGGTCTCAATTCTGATAAGTCACATAATTCTTCCATTTAGTTAAGACTATAAATGAAGAGGTATTTGAAGCCTTGCCAAATTTTTCACAAGTTTACAGATGGACAGGGCTGAGAGAAGGAGAATCATTGAACCCCTGGGAGAGCGTGTGAAGGCTTATCCCACTCCACAGAAGTAGTGCAGTATGAATAAAGGATGTGTGCCCTCATCCCCGCCATGCAGGCATAGGTATGTTCTTTGGAGCACTGTTCTTTAAAAATGTGTAAGAATGTATGAGAAGTCTTTCTAAGGAACCATGAGGGCCTCAGTAGGAGAAGAGCCTCTGTGAGGAATGTAACACAGTGTTATTGGTTATAGTCATTATGCTATGCATTAGATTGCCAGGTTTCTTTATCATTTAGTTGCCAGACTGTAGCTTTTCAAAAAACCAATCTCCAATTCCCTTGCCCCCCAGGCCCTGCTAACCACCATTGTGCTCTCTGTTACTATGAGTTTGGCTTTCTGATTCTGCCTATTCGTGATCTCATACAGTATTTGTCTTTCTCTGTCTGGCTTATCTCACTTGGCATAATGCCGTCAGGGTGCATCCATAATGTCTCAAATGTCAGGAGTTCCTTCACTCTCCCAGTTGAATAATATTCCACTCTATTGTGTGTAAATACCATGTCTTCTTTATCATCTTTATCATTCCCATATCTTGTCTGTTATGAATAAAGCTGCAATATTCATGGGAGTGCAGATTATCTTTTTGGTATTTGGTTTTATTTGTGTTGAATGTATACCCAGAAGTGGGGTTGGTGGATCATATGGTAGTTCTCTAAGTTTTTGATGAACATCCCTACTATTGTTGATAGTGGCTGAACCAAATTATGTTTCCACCAAAAGTATACCCTTTATTCCACATCCTAACCACCACTTGTTATCTCTTTCTGGATGGTAGCCATTCTAACAGGTGTGAGTCGATACCTCATTGTGCATTTAATTCACATTTCCCTGATGATTAGTAATGTTGGGAACCTTTTCATATACCTGTTGGCCATTTGAGTGTCTTCTAGGACGAATATCTATTCATTTCCTCTACCGATTTTTTAATCAGATTGTTTTGCTTTGGAGTTGTAGGAGTTCTTTATATATATCAGACATTAACCCCTTATATGATACATGCTTGGCAAATATTTTTCAAGCTATGGTTTACAGGTATTTTCGTCCATTCCGTCAGTTGATTTATTTTGTTGATTGTTTCTTTTGCTGTGTGGAAGGTTTTACATTTGATATAGTTCTGCTTGTTGCATTTTGCTTTTGTTGCTTATGCTTTTGGTGTGAGATACAAAATATCGTTTTCAAGACTAAGGTCAAGGAGCTTGTTCCCTATCTTTCCTTCTAGAAGTTTTATGGTTTCAGATCTAACCTTCCTGTCTTTAATCCAATCAGGGTTAATTTTTGTGAGTGGTGGAAGGTAGTGGTCCAATTTCATTATTGTGCATAGGGTCATCCAGTTTTTCCAAAACCATAAGTTAAAGAGACTATTCTTTCCCCACTGAGTATGGGTGAGTCCTTTGTTAAATGTTAGTTGTATTGATGGGAGTTTATTTATGGAATCTATTGTGTTCTGTTCATCTGTGTAACTTTTATGTCAGACCCATACTGTTTTATTTAGTATAGCTTTGTAGTATAGTTTGAAATCAGGAGTGTGATGTCTTCCCTTTTGTTCTTTCTCACGATTGCTTTGGTTTCGGTCTGTTAAAGTTTCATGCAAATTTTAGGATTCCTTTTGTATTCTGGTGAAAAAAATGTAATTGGAATTTTTTTATTTGAATTCACTTAGCCATGGTAACGTACATCATTAGTTTTTGATATAATGTTCAATGAATCATTAGTTGAGTATATCACCCCGTGCTCATCGTATCACGTGTCCTCTTTAGTGCCCATCACCCAGTTTCCCAGTCTCCCCACCCACCTTCCTTTCCACAACATTCAGTTTGTTTCCTGGAGTCAAGAGTCTCATATGGTTTGTCTCCCTCTCTGATATCTTCCAGGTCTCTTCCACCACCCCACCCCTATTGTCCCCTGCATTATTCCTTAATTCCACATATGAGTGAAATCATATGACAGTTGTGTTTCTCTGATTGACCTGTTTCACTTAGCATAATACCTCCATACCATTCGTGTTGATATAAATGTTAGATATTCATCCTTTCTTTTGGCTGAGTAATATTCCATTGTATATATGAACCACATCTTCTTTACCCATTCACCTGTTGAAAGACATCTTGGCTCATTCCACAGTTTTTGTTTTTCCTTTTCAACAGTCCTTGGTGATTCGGGGCCTTTTCTGGTTGCATACAAATTTAAGGACTATTTGTTCCAGCTCTTTGAAAAATGTCATTGGTATTTTGATCGGGATAGCATTGAAAGTGTAGATTGCTCTGGGTAGCATGGACATTTTAACTATGTTAATTCTTCCGATCCATGAGCATGGAATATTTTTCCATCTTTTTGTGACTTCCTTAATGTCTTTCAAGAGTGATTTGTGGTTTCTAGAATATAGATCCTTTATGTCTCTGGTTAAGTTAATTACAAGGTAATGTATGGTTTTTGGTGCTATCGTAAATGGGATGGATTCCCTAATTTCTCTTTCTTCAGTCTCATTATTCATGTATAGAAATGCAACTGATCTCTGAGCATTGATTTTGTATCCTGCCACATTACTGAACTGCTCTATGACTTCTAGTAGTTTGGGGTGGACGCTTAACCGACTGAGCCACCCAGGCGCCCCCGCAAGTAATTGTTGATTAGAAGCTTTTCAGAGGACTAATCATCAATGGAATGGAGGTGGAAGCTACATTGTCAAGCCTTGTTAAAGAAATGTGCGTCTAGAATAGCAAACTTACACTCCTAGTGTTTGGCTGCAAGAAAAATATCTTGTTCCTGATCTTAAGGGAAAGGCTTTTGATATAGGCACATTCCTCAATCTCATAAAAACCATCTATGAAAAGCCTACAGCAAATATCATTCTCAATGGGGAAAAGCCAAAAGCCTTTCCCTTAAGATCAGGAACACAAGGATGTCCACTCTCGCCACTATTATTCAACATAGTACTAGAAGTCCTTGCAACAGCAATCAGACAACAAAAAGAGATAAAAGGTATCCAAATCGGCAAAGAAGAAGTCAAACTCTCTCTCTTCACAGATGACATGATACTCTATATGGAAAACCCAAAACTCCACCCCAAACTACTAGAAGTCATAGAGCAGTTCAGTAATGTGGCAGGATACAAAATCAATGCTCAGAGATCAGTTGCATTTCTATACATGAATAATGAGACTGAAGAAAGAGAAATTAGGGAATCCATCCCATTTACGATAGCACCAAAAACCATACATTACCTTGTAATTAACTTAACCAGAGACATAAAGGATCTATATTCTAGAAACCACAAATCACTCTTGAAAGACATTAAGGAAGTCACAAAGATGGAAAATATTCCATGCTCATGGATCGGAAGAATTAACATAGTTAAAATGTCCATGCTACCCAGAGCAATCTACACTTTCAATGCTATCCCGATCAAAATACCAATGACATTTTTCAAAGAGCTGGAACAAATAGTCCTTAAATTTGTATGCAACCAGAAAAGGCCCCGAATC
>NW_024424786.1:35472123-35483200 GCF_017311325.1 Ursus maritimus | reverse complement strand
AAATGTTGAACCACCCTTGCATCCCAGGGATGAATCCCACTTGGTCATGATGGATAATCCTTTTAATGTACTGTTGGATTCTATTAGCCAGGATCTTGTTGAGGATTTTGGCGCCCATATTCATTAGGGAAATCGGTCTGTAATTCTCCTTTTTGATGGGGTCTTTGCCTGGTTTGGGGATCAAGGTAATATTGGCCTCATAGAATGAGTTTGGTAGCTTTCCTTCTGTTTCTATTTTTTGAAATAGCTTTAGGAGAATAGGTATTATTTCTTCTTTGAATGTTTGGTAGAATTCCCCAGGAAAACCGTCCGGGCCTGGAATTTTGTTTTTTTGGAAGGTTGTTTATCACTGACTCAATCTCTTCATAATTAATTGGCCTGTTTAAGAAATCAATTTCTTCCTGTTTCAGTCTTGGTAGTTTATAGGTTTCCAGGAAGGATTCCATCTCTTCCAGATTGCTTAGTTTATTGGCATATAGCTGTTGATAAAAATTTCTAATAATCCTTCCAATTTCAATGGTGTTCGTCGTGACCTCTCCTTTTTCATTCATAATTTTAATAATCTGGGTCCTTTCTCTTTTCTTTTGGATAAGTCTTGCCAGTGGTCTGTCAATTTTATTGATTCTCTCAAAGAACCAGCTTCTAGTCCTGTTGATCTGCTCTACTGTACTTCTGGTTTCTGCTTGATTGATTTCAGCTCTAATTTTGGTCAACTGCTTCCTCGTGCGTGGATTAGGCCTGTCCCTCTGTTGCTGTTCCAGCTTCTTGAGGTGAGAATATAAAAACTGCATTTTAGATTTTTCTATTCTTTTGAGTGAGGCTTGGATGGCTATGTATTCCCCCCTTAGGACTTCTAATTCATTGATTTCTGCTCTAATTTTGGTCAACTGCTTCCTTGTGCGTGGATTAGGCCTGTCTGTTGCTGCTCCAGCTTCTTGAGGTGAGAATATAGAAACTGCATTTTAGATTTTTCTATTCTTTTGAGTGAGGCTTGGATGGCTATGTATTTCCCCCTTAGGACTGCCTTTGCAGTATCCCATAGGTTTTGGACCATTGTGTTTTCATTCTCGTTGGTCTCCATAAATTGTTTAAATTGATTTTTGATTTCCTGGTTTATCGAGTCATTCCTGGGCAGGATGGTTCTTCGTCTCCAAGTGTTTGAGTTTCTTCCAAATTTTTCCTTGTGGTTGAGTTCCAATTTCAGAGCGTTGTGGTCGAGAATATGCAGGGAATAATTTCAAACTTTTGGTATCGGTTGAGACCTGTTTTGTGACCCAGAACATGGTCTATTCTTGAGAATGTTCCATGGGCATTAGAATAGAATGAGTATTCTTTGGTTCTGGGGTGTAGTGTTCTATATATATCTATGAGGTCCAACTCGTCGAGTATGGCATTCAAAGCCTTTGATTCTTTGCTTAGTTTTTGCCAGGGTGTTCTGTCTATTTCTGATAGTGGAGTGTTGAGGTCCCCTACTATTAATGTATTTTTATTTATATGTCTCTTCATTCTGGTTAAGAGTTGGCTTGTGTATCTTGTTGCTCCCCTGTTGGGGGCATATATATTTATAATTGTCATATCCACTTGTTAAATACTTCCCTTAAGAATAATATAGTGCCCTTCTGCATCTCTAATGCGCGGGGTGGCTGGCGGCTGGCGGGCCACCTGCACGGGGAAGCGGGTGGACTCGCGGTCGGCACCCGCGAAACATCACAATCAAGTGGGATTCATACCTGGGATGCAGGCGTGGTTCGATATTCACAAATCAATCAGCATGATACATCATATCAACAAGAAAAGACTCAGGAACCATATGATCCTCTCAATCGATGCCGAAAAAGCATTTGACAAAATACAGCATCCTTTCCTGATTAAAACCCTTCAGAGTGTAGGAATAGAAGGTACATTTCTCAATCTCATAAAAGCCATCTATGAAAAGCATACTGCAAATATTATTCTCAATGGGGAAAAGCTGGAAGCCTTGCCCTTAAGATCAGGAATCCTCAATGTCTTTCAAGAGTGATTTATAGTTTCTAGAATATAGGTCCTTTACGTCTCTGGTTAAGTTAATTCCAAGGTAACGTATGGTTTTTGGTGCTATTGTAAATGGGATGGATTCCCTAATTTCTCTTTCTTCGGTCTCGTTATTCGTGTATAGAAATGCAACTGATTTCTGAGCATTGATTTTGTATCCCGCCACGTTACTGAATTGCTCTATAACTTCTAATAGTTTGGGAGTGGCTTCTTTTGGGTTTTCCATATAGAGTATCATGTCATCTGCAAAGAGAGACATTTTGACTTCTTCTTTGCCAATTTGAATACCTTTGATCCCTTTTTGTCGTCTGATTGCTGTTGCAAGGACTTCTAGTACTATGTTGAATAATAGTGGCGAGAGTGGGCATCCTTGTCGAGTTCCTGATCTTAAGGGAAAGGCTTCCAGCTTTTCCCCATTGAGAATAATATTTGCAGTAGGCTTTTCATAGATGGCTTTTATGAGATTGAGAAATGTACCTTCTATTCCTACACTCTGAAGGGTTTTAATCAGGAAAGGATGCTGTATTTTGTCAAATGCTTTTTCGGCATCGATTGAGAGGATCATATGGTTCCTGAGTCTTTTCTTGTTGATATGATGTATCACGCTGATTGATTTGCGAATATTGAACCACGCTTGCATCCCAGGTATGAATCCCACTTGATCGTGATGGATAATCCTTTTAATGTACTGTTGGATTCTATTAGCAAGTATCTTGTTGAGGATTTTGGCGTCCATATTCATTAGGGAAATCGGTCTGTAATTCTCCTTTTTGATGGGGTCTTTGCCTGGTTTGGGGATCAAGGTAATATTGGCCTCATAGAATGAGTTTGGTAGCTTTCCTTCTGTTTCTATTTTTTGAAATAGCTTTAGGAGAATAGGTATTATTTCTTCTTTGAATGTTTGGTAGAATTCCCCAGGAAAACCGTCCGGGCCTGGAGTTTTGTTATTTGGAAGGTTGTTTATCACTGACTCAATTTCTTCATAATTAATTGGCCTGTTTAAGGAATCAATTTCTTCCGGTTTCAATCTTGGTAGTTTATAGGTTTCCAGGAAGGATTCCATCTCTTCCAGATTGCTTAGTTTATTGGCATATAGCTGTTGATAAAAATTTCTAATAATCCTTCCAATTTCAATGGTGTTCGTCGTGACCTCTCCTTTTTCATTCATAATTTTAATAATCTGGGTCCTTTCTCTTTTCTTTTGGATAAGTCTTGCCAGTGGTCTGTCAATTTTATTGATTCTCTCAAAGAACCAGCTTCTAGTCCTGTTGATCTGCTCTACTGTACTTCTGGTTTCTGCTTGATTGATTTCAGCTCTAATTTTGGTCAACTGCTTCCTCGTGCGTGGATTAGGCCTGTCCCTCTGTTGCTGTTCCAGCTTCTTGAGGTGAGAATATAAAAACTGCATTTTAGATTTTTCTATTCTTTTGAGTGAGGCTTGGATGGCTATGTATTTCCCCCTTAGGACTGCCTTTGCAGTATCCCATAGGTTTTGGACTGTTGTATTTTCATTCTCATTGGTCTCCATAAATTGTTTAAATTGATTTTTGATTTCCTGGTTTATCGAGTCATTCCTGAGCAGGATGGTTCTTAGTCTCCAAGTGTTTGAGTTTCTTCCAAATTTTTCCTTTGGTTGAGTTCCAATTTCAAAGCGTTGTGGTCTGAGAATATGCAGGGGATAATTTCAGTCTTTTGGTATCGGTTGAGACCTGTTTTGTGTCCCAGAACATGGTCTATTCTTGAGAATGTTCCATGGGCATTAGAATAGAATGAGTATTCTTTGGTTCTGGGGTGTAGTGTTCTATATATATCTATGAGGTCCAACTCGTCGAGTATGGCATTCAAAGCTCTTGTTTCTTTGCTGATTTCTTGCTTAGGTGATCTGTCTATTGCTGATAGTGGAGTGTTGAGGTCTCCTACTATTAGTGTATTTTTATCTATATGTTTGTTTATTGTTGTTAAGAGTTGGCTTGTGTATCTTGCTGCTCCCCTGTTGGGGGCATATATATTTATAATTGTCATATCCACTTGTTGTATACATCCTTTAAGAATAATATAGTGCCCTTCTGTGTCTCTAACTATAGTCTTTAGTTTAAAATCCAATCTGTCTGATATGAGAATTGCTACCCCAGCTTTCTTTTGAGGTCCATTGGCAAGCGCCTGTCTTAGGCTCAGTGTGTGATCCCGCGTTCCTGAATCGAGTCCCACATCGGGCTCCTCCGCTGGGAGCCTGCTTCTTCCTCTCCCACTCCCCTGCTTGTGTTCCCTCTCTCGCTGGCTGTCTCTCTGTCACATAAATAAATAAAATCTTAAAAAAAAAAAAGCCCACATCCCTAAGATCCCTATAAAACAAGGGCACACGGCCTGGGTCCCGGTCAATAATTTGGGCTTTGGACAACCCTGCAACCTCTCCTCATCAGAATGACGAGAAGGAGAAATCCCCCAGCAAAAAAAAAAAAGACAATGAGTCTGTGGCCTCTGCCACAGAACTAAGGGATATGGATATAACCAAATTATCAGAAATGGAATTCAGAGTAACAATGGTCAAGATGATGTGTAGACTTGAAAAAAGTATTAACGAAAATGTTAATGAGAATATAGAATCTCTAAGGGTGGAAATGAGAGTGAATCTGGCAGAAATTAAAATTATATGAGCCAAATGCAGTCAAAACTAGAGCTTTACGGCCAGAAGCGTATCGGAGGAGAAGGTTAGTAGAAGAAAAAGCTAAAATAGAATCTGGACTAAAAAAAATCCACGCTCAGGAATGTAGGTTACGGGAGATTACTGACTCAATGAAACGTTCCAGTGTCAGAATCATCGGCATCCCCGAGTGGGTGGAGAAAAACAGAGGTCTAGAAGAGATATTTGAACAAATTGTAGCTGAAAACTTCCCTAATCTAGCAAAGGAAACAAACATTCATGTCCAAGAGGCAGAGAGGACCCCTCCAAGCTCAACCATGACAAACCTACGCCACGTCACGTCATAGTGCAATTTGCAAATATTAGATCCAAGGATACAGTATTGAAAGCAGCCAGGGCAAAGAAATTTCTCACGTACCAAGGCAAAGGTATCAGAATTACATCAGACCTGTCTACACAGACCTGGAATGAGAGAAAGGGTTGGGGGGGCATTTTTAAAACTCTTTCAGAGAAAAACATGCAGCCAAGGATCCTTTATCCTGCAAGGCTGTCATTCAGAATTGATGGAGAAATAAAGACCTTCCAGAATCGCCAGTCATTGACCAATTTCGTAACCACGAAACCAGCCCTACAGGAGATATTAAGATATTAAGATATTAAGATATTAAGGGGGGTTCTATAAAAGTAAAAAGGCCCCAAAGGTGATACAGAATAGAAAGTCACAATCTATAGAAACAAAGACGTTACTGGAAACATGGCATCATTAAAATCATATCTCTCAATAATCAGTCTCAATGTAAATGGCCTAAATGCTCCCATAAAACACCACAGGGTTGCAGATTGGATAAAAAGACTTGACCCATCCATTTGCTGTCTAAAAGAGACTCATTTTGAACCCAAAGATACATTCAGACTGAAAGTAAAGGGATGGAATACCATCTTTCATGCCAATGGACCTCAAAAGAAAGCTGGGGTAGCAATTCTCATAGCAGACAGATTGGATTTTAAACTAAAGACTATAGTTAGAGACACAGAAGGGCACTATATTATTCTTAAAGGATGTATACAACAAGTGGATATGACAATTATAAATATATATGCCCCCAACAGGGGAGCAGCAAGATACACAAGCCAACTCTTAACAACAATAAACAAACATATAGATAAAAATACACTAATAGTAGGAGACCTCAACACTCCACTATCAGCAATAGACAGATCACCTAAGCAAGAAATCAGCAAAGAAACAAGAGCTTTGAATGCCATACTCGACGAGTTGGACCTCATAGATATATATAGAACACTACACCCCAGAACCAAAGAATACTCATTCTATTCTTTTTTTTTTTTAATAATGATTTTTTATTTTATTATGTTAGTCACCATACAGTACATCCCTGGTTTCCAATGTAAGGCTCAATGATTCATTAGTTATGTATAACACCCAGTGCACCATGCAATATGTGCCCTCCTTACTACCCATCACTGGCCTATCCCATTCCCCCACTCCCCTCCGCTCTGAGGCCCTCAGTTTGTTTCTCATAGTCCGTAGTCTCTCATGTTTCATTCCCCCTTCTGATTACCCCCCCTTTCTTTATCCCTTTCTTCCCGTACTGATCATCCTAGTTCTTATGTTCCATAGATGAGAGAAATCATATGATAGTTGTCTTTCTCTGCTTGACTTATTTCACTTACCATTATCTCCTTCAGTGCCGTCCATGTTGTAGCAAATGTTGAGAACTCGTTCTTTCTGATAGCTGAGTAATATTCCATTGCATATATGGACCACAACTTCTTAATCCAGTCACCTGTTGAAGGGCATCTCGGCTCCTTCCACGATTTAGCTATTATGGACATTGCTGCTATGAACATTGGGGTGCATATGGCCCTTCTCTTTACTACGTCTGTATCTTTGGGGTAAACACCCAGTACTGCAATGGCTGGATCATAGGGTAACTCAATTTTTAACTTTTTAAGGGACCTCCACACTGTTTTCCAGAGTGGCTGTACCAACTTGCATTCCCACCAACAATGTAGGAGGGATCCCCTTTCTCCACATCCTCTCCAACAATTGTTGTTTCTTGCCTTGTCTATTTTTGCCATTCTAACTGGCGTAAGGTGGTATCTCAGTGTGGTTTTGATTTGAATTTCCTTGATGGCTAATGATTTTGAACATTTTTTCATGTGTCTGTTAGCCATTTGTATGTCTTCATTGGAAAAGTGTCTGTTCATATCTTCTGCCCATTTTTTGATTTATTTGTTTCTCGTGTATTGAGTTTGAGAAGTTCTTTGTAGATCTTGGATACCAGTCCTTTATCTGTAGTGTCATTTGCAAACATATTCTCCCATTCCGTGGGCTGCCTCTTAGTTTTTCTGACTGTTTCCTTGGCTGTGCAGAAATTTTTAATCTTGATGAAGTCCCATAAATTCATTTTATCTTTTGTTTCTCTTGCCTTTGGGGATGTATCATGAAAAAGGTTGCTTTGGCTGATGTTGTAGAGGTTGCTGCCTATGTTCTCCTCTAGAATTTTGATGGATTCCTGTCTCACATCGAGGTCTTCCATCCATTTGGAGTTTATTTTTGTGTATGGCGTGAGATAGTGGTCGAGTTTCATTCTTTTGCATGTAGCTGTCCAATTTTCCCAGCACCATTTATTGAAGAGACTGTCTTTTTCCCACCGGATGTTTTTTCTTGCTTTATCAAAGATTAGTTGCCCAAAGAGCCAAGGGTCCATTTCTGGGCTCTCTATTCAGTTCCATTGGTCTATGTGTCTGTTTTTGTGCCAGTACCATGCTGTCTTTGTGATCACAGCTTTGTAGTACAGCTCGAAATCCAGCATTGTGACGCCCCCAGCTTTGTTTTTCCTTTTCAACAGTTCCTTGGAGATTCGGGGCCTTTTCTGGTTCCATACAAATTTAAGGACTATTTGTTCCAGTTCTTTGAAAAATGTCCTCGGTATTTTGATCGGGATAGCATTGAAAGTGTAGATTGCTCTGGTTAGCATGGACATTTTAACTATGTTAATTCTTCCGATCCATGAGCATGGAATATCTTTCCATCTTTTTTATGTCTTCCTCAATGTCTTTCAAGAGTGATTTACAGTTTCTAGAATATAGGTCCTTTACGTCTCTGGTTAAGTTAATTCCAAGGTAACGTATGGTTTTTGGTGCTATTGTAAATGGGATGGATTCCCTAATTTCTCTTTCTTCGGTCTCGTTATTTGTGTACAGAATGCAACTGATTTCTGAGCATTGATTTTATATCCCGCCACATTACTGAATTGCTCTATAACTTCTAATAGTTTGGGAGTGGCTTCTTTTGGGTTTTCCATATAGAGTATCATGTCATCTGCGAAGAGAGACAGTTTGACTTCTTCTTTGCTGATTTGAATACCTTTGATCCCTTTTTGTCGTCTGATTGTTGTTGCAAAGACTTCTAGTACTATGTTGAATAATAGTGGCGAGAGTGGGCATCCTTGTCGAGTTCCTGATCTTAAGGGAAAGGCTTCCAGCTTTTCCCCATTGAGAATAATATTTGCAGTATGCTTTTCATAGATGGCTTTTATGAGATTGAGAAATGTACCTTCTATTCCTACACTCTGAAGGGTTTTAATCAGGAAAGGATGCTGTATTTTGTCAAATGCTTTTTCGGCATCGATTGAGAGGATCATATGGTTCCTGAGTCTTTTCTTGTTGATATGATGTATCATGCTGATTGATTTGTGAATATCGAACCACGCCTGCATCCCAGGTATGAATCCCACTTGATTGTGATGTTTCGCGGGTGCCGACCGCGAGTCCACCCGCTTCCCCGTGCAGGTGGCCCGCCAGCCGCCAGCCACCCCGCGCACGGTCCCGGAGCTCCCGGTCTCAGTCTGGATCCCGTGAGCACACCGGGATTCTGGTGTTCTGCGAGAAGCCTGGTGGCGTGTGCACCCGGTTCAGGGTCTCAGTCCGCTGTTTCGCGGGTGCCGACCGCGAGTCCGCCCGCTCCCCCGTGCAGTTGGCTGCCGCTTCCTGGCTCCCAAATGCGGCGGCTCCCTCCCCCTTCCATTTATCTTCCGATATCTGTGCGTGGTTTTACGGCTCCCCTCTTCGTACCTCAATACTCAGCGCTGGAGATGTTCATTTGTAGAGATCCAGATGCATCTTCCTGCGTCTCAGGCTGATTCCATGGTTATTTAGGCTGGTCTGGTACCTATCCAGCTTGACTCAGGGGACCGGCTGAAAAAGGGGTCCCCTACTCCTCTGCCATCTTAACTCCTCCCCCCTACTCATTCTATTCTAATGCCCATGGAACATTCTCAAGAATAGACCATGTTCTGGGTCACAAAACAGGTCTCAACCGATACCAAAAGTTTGAAATTATTCCCTGCATATTCTCGACCACAACGCTCTGAAATTGGAACTCAACCACAAGGAAAAATTTGGAAGAAACTCAAACACTTGGAGACGAAGAACCATCCTGCCCAGGAATGACTCGATAAACCAGGAAATCAAAAATCAATTTAAACAATTTATGGAGACCAACGAGAATGAAAACACAATGGTCCAAAACCTATGGGATACTGCAAAGGCAGTCCTAAGGGGGAAATACAAAGCCATCCAAGCCTCACTCAAAAGAATAGAAAAATCTAAAATGCAGTTTCTATATTCTCACCTCAAGAAGCTGGAGCAGCAACAGACAGGCCTAATCCACGCACAAGGAAGCAGTTGACCAAAATTAGAGCAGAAATCAATGAATTAGAAACCAGTAGTACAGGGGCGCCTGGGTGGCACAGCAGTTAAGCGTCTGCCTTTGGCTCAGGGCATGATCCCGGCGTTCTGGGATCGAGCCCCACATCAGGCTCTTCCCGCTATGAGCCTGCTTCTTCCTCTCCCAGTCCCCCTGCTTGTGTTCCCTCTCTCGCTGGCTGTCTCTATCTCTGTCGAATAAATAAATAAAATCTTTAAAAAAAAAAAAAAGAAAAAGAAAAGAAACCAGTAGTACAGTAGAGCAGATCAACAGAACTAGAAGCTGGTTCCTTGAGAGAATCAATAAAATTGACAGACCACTGGCAAGACTTATCCAAAAGAATAGAGAAAGGACCCAAATTAATAAAATTATGAATGAAAAGGGAGAGGTCACAACCAACACCAATGAAATTGGAAGGATTATTAGAAATGTTTATCAACAGCTTTATGCCAATAAATTAAGCAATCTGGACGAGATGGAGGCCTTCCTAAAACCTATAAACTACCAAGACTGAAACAGGAAGAAACTGATTTTTTAAACAGACCAATTAATTATGAAGAGATTGAGTCAGTGATAAACAACCTTCCAAATAACAAAACTCCAGGCCCGGATGGTTTTCCTGGGGAATTCTACCAAACATTCAAAGAAGAAATAATACCTATTCTCCTAAAGCTATTTCAAAAAATAGAAACAGAAGGAAAGCTACCAAACTCATTCTATGAGGCCAATATTACCTTGATCCCCAAACCAGGCAAAGACCCCATCAAAATGGAGAATTACAGACCGATTTCCCTAATGAATATGGGCGCCTAAATCCTCAACAAGATCCTGGCTAATAGAATCCAACAGTACATTAAAAGGATTATCCATCATGACCAAGTAGGATTCATCCCTGGGATGCAAGCGTGGTTCAACATTCACAAATCAATCAGCGTGATACATCATATCAACAAGAAAAGACTCAGGAGCCATATGATCCTCTCAATTGATGCAGAAAAAGCATTTGACAAAATACAGTCCTTTCCTGATTAAAACACTTCAGAGTGTAGGGATATAGGGTACATTCCTCAATCTCATAAAAACCATCTATGAAAAGCCTACAGCAAATATCATTCTCAATGGGGAAAAGCCAAAAGCCTTTCCCTTAAGATCAGGAACACAAGGATGTCCACTCTCGCCACTATTATTCAACATAGTACTAGAAGTCCTTGCAACAGCAATCAGACAACAAAAAGAGATAAAAGGTATCCAAATCGGCAAAGAAGAAGTCAAACTCTCTCTCTTCACAGATGACATGATACTCTATATGGAAAACCCAAAACTCCACCCCAAACTACTAGAAGTCATAGAGCAGTTCAGTAATGTGGCAGGATACAAAATCAATGCTCAGAGATCAGTTGCATTTCTATACATGAATAATGAGACTGAAGAAAGAGAAATTAGGGAATCCATCCCATTTACGATAGCACCAAAACCATACATTACCTTGTAATTAACTTAACCAGAGACATAAAGGATCTATATTCCTAGAAACCACAAATCACTCTTGAAAGACATTAAGGAAGTCACAAAAGATGGAGAAAATATTCCATGCTCATGGATCGGAAGAATTAACATAGTTAAAATGTCCATGCTACCCAGAGCAATCTACACTTTCAATGCTATCCCGA
>NW_024424786.1:35428134-35472113 GCF_017311325.1 Ursus maritimus | reverse complement strand
CCTGAGCGTGGATTTTTTTTAGTCCAGATTCTATTTTAGCTTTTTCTTCTACTAACCCATCCTCCAATTCACTGATACGTTCTTCTACCTCATTCACCCTGGCCGTCAAAGCCTCTAGTTTTGACTGCATTTGGCTCATATAATTTTAATTTCTGCCAGATTCACTCTCATTTCCACCCTTAGAGATTCTATATTCTCATTAACATTTTCGTTAATACTTTTTTCAAGTCTACACATCATCTTGACCATTGTTACTCTGAATTCCATTTCTGATAATTTGGTTATATCCATATCCCTTAGTTCTGTGGCAGAGGCCACAGACTCATTGTCTTTTTTTTTTTTTGCTGGGGGGGGGGGATTTCTCCTTCTCGTCATTCTGATGAGGAGAGGTTGCAGGGTTGTCCAAAGCCCAAATTATTGACCGGGACCCAGGCCGTGTGCCCTTGTTTTATAGGGATCTTAGGGATGTGGGCTTTTTTTTTTTTAAGATTTTATTTATTTATGTGACAGAGAGACAGCCAGCGAGAGAGGGAACACAAGCAGGGGAGTGGGAGAGGAAGAAGCAGGCTCCCAGCGGAGGAGCCCGATGTGGGACTCGATTCAGGAACGCCGGGATCACACACTGAGCCTAAGACAGACGCTTAAGGACTGCGCCACCCAGGCACCCCGGGATGTGGGCTTCTTGATTTTTCAGCCTGACTTCTGGGGGAGGGGCCTGCCATGCCAATACTCAGGCAAGCCTGTTTGGGTAGAGTCTCCGTGTCCCCTGTGAGGGGGAATGGGGGTGGGCACACTGTGAGCCGGTATTTCCAGGCATTTGTTCTCTGGCGGCTTTCCCTGGTGGTTTGCTGTGCCTCTTCTGAGAGTCAGAGCAGCAGTGGCTGAATCTCAGCTTCTGTCTCAGAACAGAGGAATTGTGGACCATTCTCCACTGATGTTCTGGCCACTTTAACTCTGTTGCTGTTGGTGCTGCTCAACCCTGCAGCGTCCTGGGATGTGCACCTCACACCCGGCATCCCAGCCCTCATTTCTAGGGCCATCGCGTCTCTGTCCTTTGTGTTTCTAACACCGCCAGCAGCCAGTCACCCTTGTGCGCTCCCGGAGCTCCTGGTCTCAGTCTGGTTCCAGTGAGCACACCGGAATTCCGTGAGAAGTCTGGCGGTGCAAGCTCCCCGCTCATGGTCACAGTCTGCTCTCTCCCGGGTGCAGGTCCGCGACTCCGCCCACTCCCCTGTGCAGGTGGCTACTGCTTCCTGGCGCCTGAACTCTGCGGCTCCCTCCCCCTTCCGTTTATCTTCTGATATCTGTGCGCGGTTTCACGGCTCCCTGCTTCGTACCTTAATACTCAGCGCTGGAGATGTTCATTTGTAGAGATCCAGATGTATCTTCCTGTGTCTCAGGCTAATTCCGTGAATGTTCAGGCTGGTCTGGTACCTATCCAGCTCGACTCAGGGGACCAGCTGAAAAAGGGGTCCCCTACTCCTCTGCCATCTTAACTCCTCCCCGGGTAGCTCTATTTTCAACACCTTGAGGAACCTCCATACTGTTTTCCAGAGTTGCTGTACCAGCTTAGATTCCCACCAGCAGTGTTACCCCTTTCTCCACATCCTCCGTAACATTTGTTGTTTCCTGTCTTGTTAATTTTAGCCATTCTGACTGGTGTGAGGATGAGGTGGTATCTCATTGTGGTTTTGATTTGTATTTCCCGCATGCCAAGTGATGGGAAGCATTTTTGCATGTGTCTGTTGGCCGTTTGTATGCCTTCTTTGGAGAAATGTCTGCTCATGTCTTCTGCCCATATCTTGACTTGATTATTTGTTTATTTTGGCAATGAATTGAGAAGTTCTTTATAGATCTTGGATACCAGCTCTTTATCTGTTTGTCATCTGCAAATATCTTCTCCCATTCCCTGCCGCTTAGTTTTGTTGATGGTTTCCCTAGCTCTGCAGAAGCTTTTGGTTTTTTCGAAGTCCCAATAGTTCATTTTTGCTTTTGTTTTCCTTTCCTTTGGAGACATGTCCAGCAAGAGGTTGCTGCATCCAAGGTCAAAGACGTTACTGCCTATGTTCTCCTCTAGGAGTTTGATGGATTCCTATCTCACATGAGGTCTTTCATCCATTTTGAGTTTATCTTTGTGTATGGTGTAAACGAATGGTCCAGTTTCATTCTTCTACATGTGGCTGTCCAATTTTCCCAGCACCATTTATTGAAGAGACATTTTTCCATAGGATATTCTTTCCTGCTTTGTCGAAGATTAGTTGGCAATAGAATTGAGAGTCCAATTCTGGGTTCTCTATTCTTTTTTTTTTTTTAAGATTTTGTTTATTTTTTTGACAGAGAGACAGCCAGCGAGAGAGGGAACACAAGCAGGGGGGAGTGGAAGAGGAAGAGGCAGGCTCCCAGTGGAGGAGCCGATGTGGGGCTCGATCCCAGAATGCTGGGATTACGCCCGGAGCCGAAGGCAGCCGCCTAACAACTGTGCTACCCAGGCGCCCCATGGGTTCTTTATTCTATTCCATTGATCTGCATGTCTGTTTTTGTACCAATACCATACTGTCTTGATGATTACAGCTTTGGAATGTGGCTCGAAGTCTGGCTTCGTCATGCCTCCAACTTTGGTTTCCTTTTTCAACATTCATCTGGATATTCGAGGTCTTCTCTGGTTCTATATAAATTTTAGGATTATTTGTTCCAGCTCTGTGAAAAATGTTGTTGGTATTTTGATAGGGATTGCACTGAATGTGCAGAGTGTTCTGGGTAGCATGGACATTTCAACAATATTTATTGTTCCGATCCATGACTGTGGAATGTATTTCCATTTCTTTGTGTCTTCCTCAATTTCTTTCATAAGTGTTCTGTAGTTTGTAGACTATTGATCCTTAATTGCTAAGCTTACACCCAAAAGAGCTGGAGAAAGAACAGCATTAAAGCTTAATCCAAGCAGGAGAAGGGAAATTCTAAAGATTAGAGCAGAAATCATTGAAATAGAAATCAGAAGAACAATAGAACAGATCAATGAAATTACAGGCTGGTTCTTTGAAAGAACTAATAAGATACATAATCCCCTAGCCAGACTTATCAGAAAGAGAAGAGAAAGGACCCAAATTAATAAAATCATGAATGAAAGAGGAGAGATCACAACCAACACCAAGGAAATACAGAAAATTTTAAGAACTTATTGTGAGCACATATATGCCAAAAAAGTAGGTTATCTGGAAGAAATGAATGCATACTGGAAACTTATAAACTACCAAAACTGAGACAGGAAGAAATAGAAATTCTGAAGAGATGCAGGAAATTGAAGCAATAATCAAAAATCTCTCAGCAGTAGAAATCCAGGGCCAGGTGGCTTCCCAGAAGAATCCTACCAAACATTCAAACAGCCACCTAATACCTATTCTTCTGAAGTTGTTTCATGAAGTAGAAAAGGAAGGTAAACTTCCAAACTCATTCTATGAGGCCAGCATTACTTTGATCCCAAAACCAGACAAAGAACCCATCAAAAAGGGGAATTACAGACCAATATCCCTGATGAACATGATGCCATAATTCACCAAGATACTAGCTAATAGAATCCAACAGTACATTAAAAGGATTATTCACCAGACCGAGGGAGTTTTATGTCTGGGCTGCAAGGGTGGCTCAACATCTGCAAATCAATCAACGTTATACATCACATTAAGAAAAGAAAGGACAAGAACCATATGATCTTCTCAATTGGTGCAGAAAAAGCATTTGACAAAATATAGCATCCTTTTTTTGATTAAAACTATTAAAACTTTTCATCTATGAAAAGCCCACAGTGAGTATCGTTCTCAATGGGAAAAAACTGAGAGGTTTTCCCTTAAGGTCAGGAACAGGACAGGGATGGCCATGCTCAGCACTGTTGTTCGACATAGTACTAGAAGTCCTGACCTCAGCATTCGGAGAACAAAAAGAAATAAGAGGCATTCAAACTGGCAAGCAACAAGGCAAACTCTCACTCTTCAAAGATGACATGATATTCCATGTGGAAAACCAGAAGGACTTCGAAATTGCTAGAATGAAGCAGGAACTCAGCAACATGGCAGGATATAAAATCAATGCACAGAAATCAGTTGCATTTCTATACACTAACAATGAGACAGAAGAAAGAGAAAGCAAGGAATTGATGCCATTTACAATTGGGCCAAAAGCCATAAGATACCTAGGAATAAACCTAACAAGACAGACATTTCTTTAGACCAAGAAAAATGAGCAGAATGAGGTAAAGAAAATTAGAAATGAAAGAAAAGAAGTTGGATACCACAGAAAAAGAACAGATTTTAAGAGACTATGAATAATTACAAGTAAAAAATTGGACAATCTAGGAGAATTGGACAAATTCCTGTAAACGTACAGACTACCAAGACTGAACCTTGAGGATATAGAAGATATGAATAGACCAGTTACTAGTAAGGTGATTGAATCAGTAATCAAAAACCTCCCAAAACAAAAGTCCACAACCGGAGAGCTTCTCTGGTGATGTTACCAAATATTTAAAATGAATTAATGCCATTTATTCTCAGATTCTTCCAAAAAGTAGAATAGGAAGGAATACTTTTGATCTCATTTTACGTGGGCCGCATTACCCTAATACCAAAACAGACAAGGACACCAAATGAGTAGTAAATACAACCCATTGTGCCTTATGAACATAGATGCAAAAGTCTTCAAGAAAATAATGTACAGTGAATTCCAGAATACATTAACTGGATCATATACTGTGACACCTGGAAGGCTCAGCTGGTTAAGCATCTGCCTTTGGCTCAGGTCATGGTCTCAGGCTCCTGGGATCGAGTCCCACATAGGGCTCTTTGTTCAAGGGAGAGTCTGCTTCTCCCTCTGCCTGCTGCACCCTTGCTTGTGCATGCTGTCCTTCTCTCTCTCTCTCTCTGACAAATACATAAATAAAATCTTTATTTAAAAAATTTTCATATACCTTAATCAAGGGGGATTTATTTCAGTTATGCAAGGATGGTTCAACATCACCAAAACAATCCGTGTGATATAACACATTAACAAAATGAAGGATAAACATATGTTCTTTCCAATAGATGCAGAAAAAGCATTTGACAAAATTCAACTTCCAGACATGATAAAAAAAACCAACTGTCAACAAATTTGGCATAGACCATCTCCACATAATAAGGCCATATAAAACAACTCACTAATAACATTATGCTCAATGGTAGACAGCCGAATGCTTTCCTTCTAAAATCAGGAACAGGAAAAGCATGCCTCCTCTCACCACTTTTATTATACATAGCACTTGGAGTACTAGTCAGTGTGAATAGACAAGAGAAGAAATAAAATGCATTCAAGTAGGAAAAGATGATGTAACATTGTTGGTCTTTGTAGAATCATGTATTCTACAGTCTAAAAACTGTTAGATCTAATAACAAATTTAGTAAAGTTACGGGACAACAATCAATCAATAAAATAAAAGCCTGCAACATTTCTATACACTAATAATGAGCTAGCAGGAGGAGAAATTAAGAAAGAATTCTCATTTACAATTGTATCAAATATTATAAAATATTTAGGAATGAATTTAACTAAGGACGTGAAAGACCGGTATAACATAATGATAAAAGAAATTGAAGAACACAAATAAATGGAAAGATGCATAATGCTCATGGATTGGAAGAATTAGTATTGTTAATATAACTATACTTTCCCAAGCAATCTACAGATTAAATACAATTCCTATCGAAATTCCAATAGCATTCTTCACACAACCTGAATAAACAATTTTAAAACTTATATGGAACCACAAGATAATGCGAATAGCCCAAAGCAACCTTGAGATGGAAGAACAGAGCTGGAGGCATTATACTCCCTGACTTAAATGACACTAACAATCTATAGGAATCAAAAGAATATGATATTGGCACAAGAACAGATACACATATCAATGGCATTGAGAGCTTAGGAGAAAACTCACACAGTTATAGATAATTAGTTTACAACAAAGGAGCCAAGAGCATACAATAGAAAAATTAAGCAGGCTCTTCAATAAATGGAGCTGGTAAAACTGGACAACCTCATGGAAAAAAATAAAACTAGACCACTATCTAATACCATTCACAAAAATTAAGTCAAAATGGGTATTAAGGGGGACACATATTGCGTGGAGCACTGGGTGTTATATGCAAACAATGAATCATGGAACACTACATCAAAAACTAATGATGTACTGTATGGTGACTAACATAACATAATAAAAATTTTAAAAAATGGATTAAAGACTTGAATGTAAGACCTGAAACCATAAAATTCCTAGAAGGAAACATAGGCAGCAAGCTCCTCGACATCAGAGTTAACTGATGTGTTTGTGGATCTGATGCCAAAGGCAAGGGAAACAAAAGCAAAAACAAACAAATGAGACTACATCAAAGAAAAAGCTTGTGAAGGAAAAACAGTGAAGGAAACCATCATTGAAATGAAAAGGCAACTCGCTGAATGGCAGAAAGTATTTGAAAATGATATATCTGACAAGAGGTTAATATCCAAAATATATAAAGAACTGATACACACAACAGCAAAAAAGCCAAACAATCCAATTTAAAAACTGGGCAGAAGACCTGAACAGAAGTAATTCCAAAGAAGACCTATGGCCAACGGACGTAGGAAAAGATGCTCAACATCCCTGTTCATCAGGGAAATGCAAATCAAAAGCACAATGAGATAGCACTTACACCAGTCAGAATGGCTAGTAGCAACAAGACAAGAAATAACAAGTGTTGGAGAGGATGTGGAGAAAAGGGAACTCTTGTGCAGTGTTAGTGGGAATGTAAGTTGGTTCAGCCACTTTGGAAAACAGTATGGAGGTTCCTCAGAAAACTAAGAGTAGATCTACCATATGATCCAGCTATTCTACTTCTGGATATTTATCCAAAGAAATCAGAAACACGAATTCAGAAAGATATATGTACTCTTATGTTAATCGCAGCATTCTTTACCATAGCCAACACTGGGGAACAACCTTAGTGTCCATCAGTGGATGAGTGGGTAGAAAGGATGTGAGGGCACGTGGGTGGCTCAGTTGGTTGGCTGTCTGACTCTTGATTTTGTCTCAAGTCATAATCTCAGGGTCGTGGGATCAAGCACTGCATTGGGCTCCATGCTCAGTGTGGAGTCTGCTTGGTATTCTCTCTCTCCTTCTCCCTCTGTCCTTCCCTGGTCATGAGCAGTCTCTCGGTCTCAAATAAATAAATAAATAAAATCTTTAATAAAAAAATATATGCAAAGTGGAATACTACTCAGCCATAAAGAAGAATGAAAGTTTGTCATCTGTGACAATATGGATGGACCTTGAAGATATTATGCTATGTGAAATAAGACAGATGGAGAGACACAAATATATGATTTCCCTCATATATATTTCATCTAAAGACACAAGATAAACTAACGTAGTAAAACAAAAACAAACTCACAGGTACAGAGAACGACTGATGGTTACCAGAGAGGAAGGAGAGTGGGGAGTGTTAAAATGGGGAAGGGGGTCAATTGTATGGTGATGACTGGTAACTAGACTTTTGCTGGTGATCACGTTGTAGTGTATATAGATGTTGCTTATACTGTACACCTGAAAGTTATATAATGTTAGTTTCTTGGCATAGGCAGGCCTGGATCATGGTGCTTGGTATGTTTCCAGAGAATGTGTAAGACCTCAGATAGTTAGCGTCACAAGATATGATGGCTGTCAGGGTGTGTTTAGGGTGCAGGAAGTGAGTCCCTGATCTGAGCTTCCTAGGGATTCCAGGACCTTAAGCTGATCAGGAGCAGAAGAGCTAGGAGACTTGGACTTCCATGAAGACACAGAGTCGAACTTAGAGATTTTCAAGAAAAATTTAAAAAGATTTTTTTTCCATTCAAGACATTATGGACTAATTTCACACGTATTACATTATTATTTATACAGAACATTATACTTCACATAGTTACATCATTTAGATTTGATTTTTTTCTGTTACCATTTGAAGACTGCAGGTGAGAAACTATATTGCAGATATTACAGATAGAACCTTTGGGCACATAGAGGTCGGACACAGTCTTCGCACTGTAGCAACCATTCATTTGAATATCACAAAGTGTGATTTGTGGAACATACATGGTTCTTTGTGACCAAAACATGACGTCTATTTTGTGGCCATGGTGCCCACATTCTAATACTTTTGGTGTTATACCTTTAAACTATCTTAAGAACCTGCTCAGTTTAAGGATTAAGTTATTACAGGTCTTATCAAAGGGAATATGTAAGTACTAACCTATCAGCAAGAGTCAAATAATTCATTGCCTCCCCACCCATTTCTCCCTAGAAGTGAGAATAGTTGAAGTAGATCAAGTCAAGAATGGGACCTTATCTAAAACATGTCTGTATCCCTAGTCACTGGTAGGGTAGATGACTTCCATTTTCAAAAAACTAGAAACAAACAATTCCTAGAAAAAAGAGGCAAAAAAATGTTTGTGGTAATGATGTTAAGTAGATATTTTTAGTGAGGGATTAGTAATTCAGCATAACTTTGGAAATAACTCCAAATCAGAACATAGAAATTACAATGAGTATTAATAGAAGGCAGGCTTGTAATGCATCCCCGGTAAGTGCTTTATAAGTATTATGCAATTTGCTTCTCTCTATGAAGACCTACTCTATGAAGTAGCTACTACTCTCAACCCCCTTTTATGGTAATCCTCAGGTGATAATCCTGAGGCTGGGAGAGGTGAATTTGCTCATGGTCACACAGTCATCAAGTGGAAGGGTCAGAATTTTACCCAGAGTGGTTGATACCAATGCCCCAGGTTGTAACCATGATAAGTCATGGCTCTGTCATGAATTAGTTTTACTGATTTTCTTACTGCCTCAATTTCCTTGCTTATGCATAGGAAATAATTCCATGTCCGCCTCATAGGCTGCTGTGATGTTTGGACCTGGTCAGATATTTGAGAAAATGTACGGATGTATATATCTAAAATAAAAGTGCTATGTGTACAAGGAAATGTTCAGATATCTAATTTATTTCAACTGAGGTATTTACCAGCTAGTATGTTACCAGTGTCATCTTGAGCAAAGCTTTTAGCTCCTCCGGCTTTAGGTTCCTCACTTGGTAATTAAAGGTATTGGACTGGAATATTCCTACGTTCTTTCCAGGTCTAATTACTCTTCAGATTCTAACAGAAATTCTATAATCATATGGACATGATTGGACTATGGGGGAAGTGGGGAATGGAGCCAGAAGGGACATGGCAAAATGAGACATGAAATTAGCAGGGATAAAACCTCCATGACAACAGTGACTCCAGAGAACAAGTACCCAGAGGGTTTTATATCTCTAATTGTCTTTTCTCCTATTATCTCTGCCCTTAACAATGGCACAGTTAAGATGATCTCCAGTTGGGAGTATCTCTGTTAATCTGAGTGGACAGCCTATTTCATGGCCAATGTCTCCCATCTTGGAGAGCAATAACCCATATGAAAAATTCCTTTGGAAGAGAAATAAGCAGTTTCAGCCTTTGGCAAAAGATCTCTCTTCTTGGGAATCTGGGTCAAGGTGAGAGGGCAAGACTTGGTAAGCACAGTGGATTTTATGTTATCTTGATAGCCACGTGATACTTTCAGTAGGACCTGTGTGGAGCAGGGTTTATGGTCCTCAGTCTCTGGCATTCTTCACCTCTTCCTCACTCCCACACCCTCCACCGTGGGCTCTTTCTTGGGTTCTCTGTCTCCTTACCTAACTTCTCTGACCCTCATTGAAAAGATTAATGTCTTATCTAAAATTTCAGGGATCATTCTGGGATGAGGGATGTATGTTGAGTTCCAGTTCTGCAATTTCTTAAGGCTATGAACTTCAGCTCTGTTACCTCCTGGGGTTTTTTTTGTTTTGTTTTGTTTTGTATTGTTTCACCTGTAAAATGGCAGATAAGTGGATTATTTAAATCTATTGAGGCAAAAAAAATCTAATGAAGAGATGTTTATAAAAGCTAACAAATTTTAGAAGTCAATAATTGAGTGCTGAATTAATAATAGAAAGAAAGGGGGGTAATCAGAAGGGGGAATGAAGCATGACAGACTATGGAGTCTGAGAAATCAACTGAGGGCTTCAGAGGGGAGGGGAGTGGGGGAATGGGATAGGCTGGTGATGGGTAGTAAGGAGGGCACGTATTGCATGGTGCACTGGGTGTTATACGCAACTAATGAATCATCGAACTTTACATCAAAAACCAGGGATGTACTGTATGGTGCCTAACATAATATAATAAAAAAACATTTAATTAAACAAAAAAAAAAAGCAATTTACTGACTTTCAGAGGAATTTCCTAAGATCCCATATTCTTGTCTAGATTTTCCAACTTCATCCTAAGGACTCTTTGAAATTTCTTTTGTTTAAGTAGTCTGTTATAATAATATTAATTAATTGGATTTTCATGTTATTATATAGCTTTGATAATTTTTGAGTAACAAAAGGCAAGCAGGTCACTAAATAATGATATAACAAGTACTCATGTACAATTCCATTGGCCTTTTCAAAAGGGTCTCTGTGGTCATCTTTGGAGTCCCTGCAGGTCTGGAGGCATGGGTGTGGGTAACACAGGTATCAGAGATGCCTCACTTCAGGGCATTGTTGGTCTGTCTCTTTAAGCTTTTTTTTTTTTTTTTTACTTACATTGTTTTTCTTCATTGCAGCATCTGGGCTTTCCTTACCTGATTTTGTACTCTGCACAAACTTATAAATTGACCATGTCCTCCTTAGTCAGAATTGGAAAGGTTTTGATTAGCTAGATGCACATAGTAAATTCTCCAATTAATATTTGCATCAGTCACCTTTTCTTTAAATTTTCTTGGGAAATGGTGGACACATGCAAAAACTTAACCAAAAAGTTAATTTTCCCCCTTTTTCTATACCTTATCAAAGTTTAACAAGATTAATTTTATCAAACAATCCAGAATTCATTATCTTTTTTGGAATGATAAGCCACATAAAATACCTTTACCTCTGGCTGCCTTTGTCACCAGAATGTAATAAGAAAGTGAAGAGCTTTACTGCAAGTGATTGATCAGAAGCTTGACTTCTTTTCACTGAACTGATCGATTATGTTGGTGTATTGGGCGATGTTGTGCTTGAGAGTTTATATTTTCAAAATATTTTCATTGACTCCAACTCATCTTGGATAAAATTGTGGAGAAATCATAGTGGCAACACTTAAGGAGTCAACAGAAAGATTTTCAATCTCATAAAACCATGATGGAAATGAAATAAGATAATTTTAGTTTTGCATCCAAAAGGGGTGAAAGAACCATTGTTCAATATGTAGTTATTCAGTAACACAAATATTAGTATACAAGGTGCTTATCGTTAAGTAGTGAGGCATCTCCAGTAGAGCACGTACTGTGTAGAGCCTCGTCAGCTCAGAGTACCTGGTGGTGGTGGCACATAAAAAGGGACATGAGGAGTTTACAGTCCAGCTGACTGGAGGTAACGGAGTAATCCGAGATAGAAATAAATACAGTCATTGCCTAACGATATTCTTGACTCTAGGCTTAGAGACCTTAGAAAATAATTGATCTAAAGAGCTCCTTCAGTATTAGTTTGCTTTATTTTACTTACACAGAGAGGAACGATAATGGGGATGATAATTGCTAACATTTATTGAGCCCTTACTGTTTTAAGCCCTTTATGTCAACCAATCCTTGCAGCAACCCTCTGAGGTGATAAGTACTCTTAGTGCCATTTATAGATGAGGCAACTGAGGCACAGAGAGGTTAATAACTTGCTAAGGATGACCCAGCCAGTAGGTCACAGCCAGGAAATTCTGAAAGTCTATTCTCTCAGTAATGCTGTCTGCCCTTCAGTTCCCCTTCCCCTCTCCCTTTCTGTCTTACTCTGTGCTTACTTTTAAGGATTTATATATCTTAATAAGTTTTCTTCCTATATATAGAGCAGTTGTCGAAAATTGATCAAATACAGAGAAGCTAAAGAAGGAAATCAAAATCATATCAGTCATTACTTTTGGCATTTTTAATTGTTTCCTGTGTTTCTATGTGTGTGTGAGAGAGAAAGAGAGACAGAGATATTATATAACGCAAAAAAATTTTTCCTTCAGAAAGGTAGAACCATTTTGTACCCTCATCAGTACTAAATATGAGTGCCCCATCATCTGATTAGTGCCTTTTTTATTGAGGGCATTGCTACATTCTCTTTTTATGCTTTGTGACTCTTTTTCCCTTATCAATTGTATTTCAGAAGTATTTTAATTAAGTGGGTTTTTCTCTCATAACCAAGTTTAAAATTGTTACATTTTTCTCTTCTAGTTACTGTTTTGGTGTTATATTTCAGACATTTTTTCCACATACCAAGATTACATACATGCATATCAAGAATTTATCCTTTGTCTCTCAATTTAAAAATACTAATTTTATCATATTTAAATTCTTACTGATATTTAAAAATTTCTAAAATGTCTAAAGGTATTTTGACATGTGTCTATTTTTATAAGAATAGTGAATTGTCAGTGTTTATAATACTTTTTAATACTTGAAAGTTCATGTCTTTTTAATTATTCATATTTTTTCAAAAATTTCTTAGCTGTTCTCATTGATTTACTCTTTCACCTCAAGGAACGACAGTTTGTTAGGGAGCATAGGCTATAGTTGCAATCCATTACGAATCTGTTAGTGAGCTCTAACATGATGACTGTATCAATAAAATGTATGAAATATACTATGTAGTACCTGGTAATTGAAGTTATTTACTTTTCCTCTGCATCAAGGTCCATCATAGTGTGTTGCTGGTTGTCAGTTGACCAAGTGTACCCAAACTCAAGCAGACTAAATGGAAAATTGTTTCTGTGTTTGTGTCTTCGTGGCTCCAGGTGGTTTGATTTGCTTCTACATGAGGTCTGAATCTACATCTGCCCAGAAGGTAATGATTCCTCACTGTCTACAAGGTCAGTGGTGCCTCAGGAAATCCCTCAAATTAACCCATAGAACTACAGCACTGTTGACGCTGCTAACCATGGGTACAGCTGTCATTCATGGTTATCAGTAAGCAATCCATGATGGTAATAGCCAACACCTATTGAACAATTACTGTGTATGGAATTGTGTGCTGAGCATCCCCATGAATTTTCATGTAACTATCCTAGTAATCTGAGAGTTCAGGGGCTCTTAATGTTCTCACATTATTTTGAGTAAATCAATCTTAGTGTGTAATCTCCTGGGACAAGTTCATAAAGCGAGAGGGAATCAGACAAAACTCCAAAGACTGAACCTTTAACTACAGTACCATGCTGTTTCTTAAGTAGTAAAATACCCTAAAATTGAAAAAAGGTTGGGGTCAATAGCGAGCTCTACTACCTTCCCTTTGGCATACTTAGTACGAAGACTTCACTAAGAAGACTTGTTCCACAACTTTACTGGGCACATATACTGTGCCTCAAGAAAATATCAGAGTCATCACTTATAATATAGTTTTCCAGACCACTTAGAAAATGATATGTTAACTGCATTCATATAAGAGTTTGTGAAATTATTACAAATGCGGTAAATAACTTTTCTTTAGGATAAGGAGGAAATTTTAAAACATTATCTAGATGACCACCTGGGACTGAAAAGCTATCTCATTTTTAATCTAGAGTGATTTCACGTATTTTTTTGTAAAGCAGTGGTTATGTATGAATTATCAGAAGTTTTAAAAAAAACTTTTAATCAATGATGTCTGTAATAATCACAGCATTTCTGTTATTTTAGTTCTCAGTCAAATTCAAAAACAACTCTTTAATTTTCATACGACGTCATGAAATAATTGAGAACCCGAAGGACTTTTTTTCTTTTTTTAATTTCAATTTAATTAAGCAACAGATAGGACATCATTAGTTTGAAGCACTTTTAACAACACACGTCTTGACAATTTCAGATGAAAAGCTGGGTGTTTTCATTAGGACAGTAAAGGATTGCTTCTTTCCCTGTACTCATTGGAGGAAAAAAATGACACATACGAGAATTGTAATGCTGTCATTTCACCTGAGTCAGCAGTGCATTCTCTTCTCTCTTTTCTGATTTCAGAAGCAGCAAGCCAATGACTGGGGGAGGAAGTATTACAGAGGTCACTTATTTCATCCTTTTGGGATTCTCTGATTTTCCCAGAATCCTAGCAGTGCTCTTTGTTGTATTCCTGCTGACCTACATTTTGACTCTGACTTGGAACCTGTGCCTCATCATCTTAATAAGGATGGACTCTCACCTCCACACACCCATGTACTTCTTCCTCAGTAATCTGTCCTTCATAGATATCTGCTATGTGACCTCTACAGCTCCCAAGATGCTCTCCACCTTTTTTCAAGAGCAGCAGACTATCACCTTTGTGGGTTGTGCTGTTCAGTACTTTGTCTTTTCAACCATGGGACTGAGTGAGTCTTGTCTCAGGACAGCCATGGCTTATGACCGATATGCTGCCATTTGTAATCCACTTCTCTATTCAGCAATCATGTCACCCACCCTCTGTATTCGGATGGTGCTGGGATCCTATTTGGCTGGACTCTCTGCTTCTATATCCCAATTGTGTACCATGTTTCAGCTCCACTTTTGTGGGCCTAATGTCATCAAGCACTTCCTCTGTGACATGCCGCAACTGTTAATCCTGTCCTGCACCGACACTTTCTTTGTACAACTGCTGATTGCTATATTAACAATGGTCTTTGGGATAATAAATGCCCTCATTATCATGATATCCTATGGCTATATTGTCATGTCCATCATGAAGATCACTTCAGCTAAAGGCAGGTCCAAGGCTTTCAACACCTGTGCTTCTCATCTGCTAGCGGTTTCCCTCTTCTATATCTCAAGTATCTCTGTTTATTTGAGTTCCAGCTCTGGTGGTTCCTCTAGCCTTGACAGATTTGCATCCGTATTCTACACTGTGGTAATTCCCATGTTGAATCCATTGATATACAGTCCGAGGAACAAGGAAATCAAAGATGCCTTGAAGAGGTTACGAAAGAAGAGATGGTCTTGCAGAAGTTCTGTCCCGATTTGTCCTATCAGAAACCTTAACCCCCAATAGTATGCACATGAATGGACTCTAACAAAATTCCTACTGCCTTTGGATAAAGAAAGGTTAATTTGACACAGATAATATGCCAAATACACTGACAGCTGACTTGATTCCACACATACACAATACCTTTAAGTCCTGGAGGTTCTTACTTTCACCCTACATGAGGAGTGGCCTCATTATTTATTAATAATCTGCAAGTGGGCCTCCTGCGTGAATCAGTCGGTTAAGCATCTGCCTTATGTTCAGGTCATGATCCCGGGGTCATGGAATCAAGCCCCATATTGGGCTCTGTGCTCAGTGGGGAGTCTGCTTCTCCCTCTCACTCTCCTCTGTGTTTTCTGTCTCTCTCAGAAAATAAATGAAATATCTTAAATAAATATTAGAGTTACTCAATATTAAATATTGCAGACTAAGAACAAATATGGAGATCTGGTAGTCTTTTATTTTACGTCATAGAGATTTATGGTTTTGTATGGGATTATCTAAAATCTGGAGTAGATATTTAGACTCACTCTAATGCTGATATTTTCTGGAAAGCTTTCAAGAGCCAGAGACAAAATAGATAGTACGATAGGCAGGATTTTAACTGTGGCCAGTTTTCTCTGTCTCAAGTAGAACATAAAAGTTTTGGTCCTCATAATCTGTTTGAAAAGTGGAACAAGATGTGTATCAACACTGGCTGCTGATATACAGATTGCTCAGACTTGAACCAACTGATATAAACAGATATCATTACAATTACATATTATCCTTGGAGATTCACTGGGTTTTTATTGCTTTTTGGGGGGAACAGGGTCTCAATTCTGATAAGTCACATAATTCTTCCATTTAGTTAAGACTATAAATGAAGAGGTATTTGAAGCCTTGCCAAATTTTTCACAAGTTTACAGATGGACAGGACTGAGAGAAGAAGAATCATTGAACCTCTGGGAGAGAGTATGAAGGCCTATCCCATACCACAGAAGTAGTGCAGTATGAATAAAGGGTGTGTGCCCTCATCCCTGCCAAGCAGGCATAGGTATGTTCTTTGGAGCACTGTTCTTTAAAAATGTGTAAGAATGTCTGAGAAGTCTTTCTAAGGAACCATGAGGGCTTCAGTAGGAGAAAGGTCTCTGTGAGGAATGTAACACAGTGTTATTGGTTATAGTCATTATGCTATGCATTAGATTGCCAGGTTTCTTCATCCTTTAGTTGCAAGATTGTACCTTTTCAAAAAACGTTATCTCCAATTCCCTTGCCCCCCCAGGCCCTGCTAACCACCATTGTGCTCTCTGTTGCTATGAGTTTGGCTTTCTGATTCTGCCTATTCCTGATCTCATACACTGTTTGTCCTTGTCTGGCTTATGTCACTTGGCATAATGCTGTCAGGGTGCATCCATAATGTCTCAAATGTCAGGAGTTCCTTCACTCTCCCAGTTGAATAATATTCCACTCTATTGTGTGTAAATACCATGTCTTTATCATCTTTATCATTCTCATATCTTGTCTCTTATGAATAAATCTGCTATATTCATAGGAGTGCAGATTATCTTTTTGATATCTGTTTTTATTTGTGTTGAATGTATACCAGGAGTGGGGTTGGTGGATTATATGGTAGTTCTCTAAGTTTTTGACGAACATCCCTACTGTTTTTGATAGTGGTTGAACCAAATTATGTTTCCACCAATAGTGTACAAGTATATCCTTTATTCCACATCCTCACCACCACTTGTTATCTCTTTCTTGATGATAGCCATTCTGACAGGTGTGAGTTGATACCTCACTGTTCTTTTGATTCGCATTTCCCTGATGATTAGTGATGTTGGGTAACTTTTCATGTACCTGTTGGCCATATGAGTGTCTTCTAGGAAGAATATCTATTCATATCCTCTATCATTTTTTTAAAGATTTTATTTATTTATTTGACAGAGAGAGACAGCCAGCGAGAGAGGGAACACAAGCAGAGGGAGTGGGAGAGGAAGAAGCAGGCTCCTAGCGGAAGAGCCTGATGTGGGACTTGATCCCAGAATTCTGGGATCACGCCCTGAGCCGAAGGCAGACGCTTAATGACTGCGCCACCCAGGCACCCCTCCTCTACCCATTTTTTAAGCAGATTGTTTTGCTTCTAAGTTGTAGGAGCTCTTTATATGTATTGGATATTAACCCCTTACATGATACATGCTTGGCAAATATTTTTCAAGCTGTGGTTTACAGGTATTTTCTCCCATTCTGTCAGTTGATTTATTTTGTTGATTGTTTCTTTTAGGTTTTACATTTGATATAGTTCCGCTTGTTGCCTTTGGCTTTTGTTGCTTGTGCTTTTGGTGTGAGATACAAAATATCATTTTCAAGACTAAGGTCAAGGAGCTTGTTCCCTATCTTTCCTTCTAGAAGTTTTATGGTTTCAGATCTAACCTTCCTGTCTTTAATCCATTCAGGGTTAATTTTTGTGAGTGGTGGAAGATAGTGGTCCAAATTCATTATTGTGCATAGGGTTATCCAGTTTTTCCAAAACCATAGTTAAAGGGACTATTCTTTCCCCACTGAGTATGGCTGGTTCCTTTGTTAAATGTTAGTTGATGTATAGATGGGAGTTTATTTCTGGAATCTATTGGGTTCTGTTCGTTTATGTATCTTTTATGTCAGACCCATACTTTTTTGTTTAGTATAGCTTTGTAGTATAGTTTGAAATCAGGAGTGTGATGTCTTCACTTTTGTTCTTTCTCAAGATTGCTTTGACTTCAGTTAGAATGGCAAAAATTGACAAGGCAAGAAACAACAATTGTTGGAGAGGATGTGGAGAAAGGAGATCCCTCCTACATTGTTCGTGGGAATGCAAGTTGGTACAGCCACTCTGGAAAACAGTGTGGAGGTCCCTTAAAAAGTTAAAAATTGAGCTACCCTATGATCCAGCCATTGCGCTACTGCGTATTTACCCCAAAGACACAGACGTAGTGAAGAGAAGGGCCATATGCACCCCAATGTTTATAGCAGCATTGTCCACAATAGCTAAATCATGGAAGGAGCCGATATGCCCTTCAACAGATGACTGGATTAAGAAGTTGTGGTCCATATATACAATGGAATATTACTCATCTATCAAAAAGAACGATTTCTAAACATTTGCTGCAACATGGACAGAACTAGAGGAGATAATGCTAAGTGAAATAAGTCAAGCAGAGAAAGACAGTTATCATATGGTTTCTCTCATCTATGGAACGTAAGACCTCGGAAGATCGGTAGGAGAAGAAAGGGATAAAGAAAGGGGGGGTAATCAGAAGGGGGAATGAAGCATGAGAGACTATGGACTCTGAGAAACAAACTGAGGGCTACAGAGGGGAGGGGGATGGGGGAATGGGATAGGCTGTTGATGGGTAGTAAGGAGGGCAGTATTGCATGGTGCACAGGGTGTTATACGCAACTAGTGAATCATCGAACTTTATATCAAAAACCCGGGATATACTGTATGGTGATTAACATAATATAATAAAAATATTATTATAATAAGAAAAAAGATTGCTTTGGCTTTGATCTGTTAATGTTTCATGGAAATTTTAGGATTCTATTTGTATTCTGGTGAAAAAATGTAATTGGAATTTTTTTTTATTTGAGTTCACTTAGCCATGGTAATGTACATCATTAGTTTTTGATACAATGTTCAATGAATCATTAGTTGAGTATATCACCCCATGCCCATCATATCACGTCTCCTCTTTAGTGCCCATCACCCAGTTTCCCAGTCTCCCCACCCACCTTCCTTTCCACAACACTCAGTTTGTTTCCTGAAGTGAAGAGTCTCATATGGTTTGTCTCCCTCTCTGATTTCTTCCAGTTCTCTTCCCCCACCCCACCCCTACTGTCCCCTGCACTATTCCTTATGTTCTACATATGAGTGAAACCATATGACAGTTGTGTTTCTCTGATTGACCTATTTCACTTAACATAATACCTCCAGTACCATTCGTGTCGATAGAAATGGTAGATATTCATCCTTTCTTTTGGCTGAGTAATATTCCATTGTGTATATGAACCACATCTTCTTTACCAATTCACCTGTTGAAAGACATCTTGGCTCATTCCACAGTTTGGCTATCGTGAACATTGGCATACAAGTGCCACTTCGGATCACTACATTTGTATTTTGGGGTTAAATACCTACTAATGCAATTGCTGGGTCTTCGGGTAGCCCTATTTTCAATGTCTTGTGGAAACTCCATATTTTTTTCCACAGTTGCTGTACCAGCTTAGTTTCCCACCAGCAGTGTTACCCCTTTCTCCACATCCTCCGCAACATTTGTTGTTTCCTGTCTTGTTAATTTTAGCCATTCTGACTGGTGTGAGGATGAGGTGGTATCTCATTGTGGTTTTGATTTGTATTTCCCGCATGCCAAGTGATGGGAAGCATTTTTGCATGTGTCTGTTGGCCGTTTGTATGCCTTCTTTGGAGAAATGTCTGCTCATGTCTTCTGCCCATATCTTGACTTGATTATTTGTTTATTTTGGCAATGAATTGAGAAGTTCTTTATAGATCTTGGATACCAGCTCTTTATCTGTTTGTCATCTGCAAATATCTTCTCCCATTCCCTGCCGCTTAGTTTTGTTGATGGTTTCCCTAGCTCTGCAGAAGCTTTTGGTTTTTTCGAAGTCCCAATAGTTCATTTTTGCTTTTGTTTTCCTTTCCTTTGGAGACATGTCCAGCAAGAGGTTGCTGCATCCAAGGTCAAAGACGTTACTGCCTATGTTCTCCTCTAGGAGTTTGATGGATTCCTATCTCACATGAGGTCTTTCATCCATTTTGAGTTTATCTTTGTGTATGGTGTAAACGAATGGTCCAGTTTCATTCTTCTACATGTGGCTGTCCAATTTTCCCAGCACCATTTATTGAAGAGACATTTTTCCATAGGATATTCTTTCCTGCTTTGTCGAAGATTAGTTGGCAATAGAAATGAGAGTCCAGTTCTGGGTTCCTTATTCTATTCCATTGAACCACGTGTCTGTTTTTGTAACTGTACCATACTGTCTTGATGATTACAGCTTTGTAATGTGGCTTGAAGTCTGGCTTCATCATTCCACCAGCTTTGGTTTTCTTTTTCAGCATTCATCTGGTTATTCAAGGTTTTCTCTGGTTCCATATAAATTTTAGGATTATTTTTTCCAGCTCTGTGAAAAATGTTGTTGGTATTTTGATAGGGATTGCACTGAATGTGTAGTTTGCTCTGGGTAGCATGGACATTTCAACAATATTTATTGTTCTGATCCATGAGCATGGAATGTTTTTCCATTTCTTTGTGTCTCCTCAGTTTCTTTCACAAGTGTTCTGTAGTTTTTGGACTATAGATCCTTTATTGCTTAGCTTACACCCAAAGGAGCTGGAGGAAGAACAGCATTAAAGCTTAAACCAAGCAGGAGAAGGGAAATTCTAAAGATTAGAGCAGAAATCATTGAAATAGAAATCAGAAGAACAACAGAACAGATCAATGAAATTACAGGCTGGTTCTTTGAAAGAATTAATAAGATCCATAAACCCCTAGCCAGACTTATCAAAAAGAGAAAAGAAAGGACCCAAATTAATAAAATCATGAATGAAAGAGGAGAGATCACAACCAACACCAAGGAAATATAGAGAATTTTTAGAACTTATTGTGAGCACGTGTATGCCAATAAAGTAGGTTATCTGGAAGAAATGAATGCATACTAGAAACTTATAAACTACTAAAACTGAAACAGGAAGAAATAGAAATTCTGAAGAGATGCAGGAAATTGAAGCAATAATCAAAAATCTCCCAGGAGTGGAAATCCAGGGCCAGGTGCTTCCCAGGGAAATCCTGCCAAACATTCAAACAGTTACCTAATACCTATTCTTCTGAAGTTGTTTCATGAAGTAGAAAAGGAAGGTAAACTTCCAAACTCATTCTATGAAGCCAGCATTACTTTGATCCCAAAACCAGACAAAGAACCCATCAAAAAGGGGAATTACAGACCAATATCCCTGATGAAAATAGATGCCATAATTCTCACCAAGATACTAGCTGATAGGATCCAACAATACATTAAAAGAATTATTCACCAGGAGCACGTGAGTTTTATGCCTGGGCTGCAAGGGTGACTCAACATCTGCAAATCAATCAACATTGTACATCACATTAAGAAAAGAAAGGAGAAGAACCATATGATCTTCTCAATTGGTATAGAAAAAGCATTTGACAAAATACAGCATCCTTTCTTGATCAAAACTCTTTGATGATATTGAAGTCAATATCATAAAAGCCATCTATGAAAAGCCCACAATGAATATCATTCTCAATGGGGAAAAACTGAGAGGTTTTCCCGTAAGGTCAGGAACAGGACAGGGATGGCCATGCTCAGCACTGTTGTTCAACAGAGTACTAGAAGTCCTGACCTCAGCATTTGGAGAACAAAAAGAAATAAGAGGCATTCAAACTGGCAAAGAATAAGGCAAACTCTCACTCTTCACAGATGAGAGGATACTCTGTGTGGAAAACCCAAAAGACTCCAAAATTCTAGAACTGTAGCAGGAACTCAGCAACATGGCAGGATATAAAATCAATGCACAGAAATCAGTTGCATTTCTATACACTAACAATGAGATAGAAGAAAGAGAAATCAAGGAATTGATGCCATTTACAATTGGGCCAAAAGCCATAAGATACCTAGGAATAAACCTAACAAGACAGACATTTCCTTAGACTCACCAAGAAAAAAGAGAAGAATGAGGTAAATAAAATAGAAATGAAAGAAAAGAAGTTGGATACCACAGAAATACAACAGATTTTAAGAGACTATGAATAATTAGAAGCAAAAAATTGGACAATCTAGAAGAATTGGACAAATTCCTGCAAACGTACAGACTACCAAGACTGAACCATGAAGAAATAGAAGATATGAATAGACCAATTACTAGTAAGGTGATTGAATCAGTAATCAAAAACCTCCCAAATCAGAAGTCCAGAACCAGAGAGCTTCTCTGGTGAATGTTACCAAATATTTAAAAGGAATTAATGCCATTTATTCTCAGACTCTTCCAAAAAGTAAAATAGGAAGGAATACTTTTAAACTCATTTTATGTGGGCCGCATTACCCTAATACCAAAACAGACAAGGACACCAAATGAGTAGTAAAATACAACCTATTGTGCTTGATGAACATAGATGCAAAATATTCAAGAAAATAATGTACAGTGAATTCAAGAATACATTAACTGGATCATATACTATGACACCTGGAAGGCTCAGCTGGTTAAGCATCTGCCTTTAGCTCAGGTCATGGTCTCAGGCTCCTGGGATCAAGTCCCACATAGAGCTCTTTGCTCGGGAGTCTGCTTCTCCCTCTGCCTGCTGCACACTTGCTTGTGCATGTGCTCTCTCTCTCTCTCTCTGACAAATACATAAATAAAATCTTTATTTAAAAAATTATCATATACCCTAATCAAGTGGGATTTATTTCAATTATGCAAGGATGGATCAACAACAGCAAATCAATCCGTGTGACATAACACAGTAACAAAATGAAGGGTAAACATATGTTCATTCCAATAGATGCAGAAAAAGCATTTGACAAAATTCAACATCCAGACATGAAAAAAAAACAACTGTCAACAAATTTGGCATAAACCATCTCCACATAATACGGCCATATAAAGCAACTCACTAATAACATTATGCTCAATGGTAGACAGCTGATTGTTTTCCCTCTAAAATCAGGAACAGGACAAGCACGCCTCCTCTCACCACTTTTATTATACCTAGCACTGGAAGTACTAGTCAGAGTGATTAGACAAGAAAAAGAAATAAAATGCTTTCAAGTAGGAAAAGATGATGTAAAATTTTTGGTCTTTGTAGAATCATGTATTCTACAGCCCAAAATCTGTTAGAACTAATTTCAAATTTAGTAAAGTTACAGGACAAAAATCAATCAATCAGTCAATCAATAAAATAAAAGCCTGTGACGTTTCTATACTAATAATGAGCTAGCAGGAGGAGAAATTAAGAAAGAATTCTCATTTACAATTGTATCAAATAATATAAAATACTTAGGAATGAATTTAACTAAGGACGTGAAAGACCGGTATAACACAATTATAAAAGAAATTGAAGAACACAAATAAATGGAAAGATACATAATGCTCATGGATTGGAAGAATTAGTATTGTTAAAATATCTATACTTTCCCAAGCAATCTACAGATTAAATACAATTCCTATCGAAATTCCAATAGCATTCTTCACAGAACCTGATTAAACAATTTTAAAACTTATATGGAACCACAAGATACTGTGAATAGCCCAAAGCAACCTTGAGATGGAAGAACAGAGCTGGAGGCATTATGCTCTCTAACTTAAATGACACTAACAAGCTATAGCAATCAAAAGAGTATGATATTGGCACAAAAACAGATACACGTATCAATGGAATTGAGAGCCTAGGAGAAAACTCACACAGTATGGATAATTAGTTTACAACAAAGGAGCCAAGAGCATACAATAGAACAATAAAGCAGTCTCGTCAATAAATGGTGCTGGTAAAACTGGACAACCTCATGGAAAAAAATGAAACTAGACCACTATCTAATATCATACACAAAAAGTAAGTCAAAATGGGTATTAAGTGGGACACATATTGCGTGGAGCACTGAGTGTTATATGCAAACAATGAATCATGGAACACTACATCAAAAACTAATGATGTACTGTATGGTGACTAACATAACATAATAAAAATTTTAAAAAATGGATTAAAGACTTGAATGTAAGACCTGAAACCATAAAATTCCTAGAAGGAAACATAGGCAGCAAGCTCCTCGACATCAGAGTTAACTGATGTGTTTGTGGATCTGATGCCAAAGGCAAGGGAAACAAAAGCAAAAACAAACAAATGAGACTACATCAAAGAAAAAGCTTGTGAAGGAAAAACAGTGAAGGAAACCATCATTGATACGAAAAGGCAACTCACTGAATGGCAGAAAGTATTTGAAAATGATATATCTGACAAGAGGTTAATATCCAAAATATATAAAGAACTGATACACAACAAAAAAGCCAAACAATCCAATTTAAAAACTGGGCAGAAGACCTGAACAGACATAATTCCAAAGAAGACCTATGGCCAACAGACATAGGAAAAGATGCTCAACATCCCTGTTCATCAGGGAAATGCAAATCAAAAGCACAATGAGATAGCACTTACACCAGTCAGAATGGCTAGTAGCAACAAGACAAGAAATAACAAGTGTTGGAGAGGATGTGGAGAAAAGGGAACACTTGTGCAGTGTTAGTGGGAATGTAAGTTGGTTCAGCCACTTTGGAAAACAGTATGGAGGTTCCTCAGAAAACTAAGAGTAGATCTACCATATGATCCAGCTATTCTACTTCTGGATATTTATCCAAAGATATCAAAAACACGAATTCAGAAAGATATATGTACTCTTATGTTAATCAGCATTCTTTGCCATAGCCAACATTGGGGAACAACCTTAGTGTCCATCAGTGGATGAGTGGGTAGAAAGGATGTGAGGGCATGTGGATGGCTCCGTTGGTTGGGTGTCTAACTCTTGATTTTGTCTCAAGGCATAATCTCAGGGTCGTGGGATCAATCACTGCGTTCGGCTCCATGCTCAGTGTGGAGTCTGCTTGGGATTCTCTCTCTCCTTCTCCCTCTGTCCTTCCCTGCTCATGAGCAATCTCTCTGTCTCAAATAAATAAATAAAATCTTTAATAAAAAAATATATGCAAAATGGAATACTATCGGCCATGAAGAAGAATGAAAGTTTGCCATTTGTGACAATATGGATGGACCTTGAAGATATTATGCTATGTGAAATAAGACAGATGGAGAGACACAAATATATGATTTCCCTCATATGTATTCCATCTAAAGACACAAGATAAACAAACGTAATAATACAAAAACAAACTCATAGGTACAGAGAACAACCGATGGTTATCAGAGAGGAAGGAGAGTGGGGAGTGTTAAAATGGTGAAGGGGGTAAATTATGTGGTGATGACTGGTAATTAGACCTTTGATGGTGATCATGTTGTAGTGTATATAGATGTTGCTTATACTGTACACCTGAAAGTTATATAATGTCGTTAGTTTCTTGGCATAGGCAGGCCTGGATCATGCTGCTTGGTATGTTTCCAGAGAATGTGTAAGATCTCAGTTAGTTAGCTTCACAAGTTATAATGACTGTCATGGTGTGTTTAGGGTGCAGGAAGTGAGTCCCTGATCTGAGCTTCCTAGGGATTCCAGGACCTTAAGTTGATCAGGAGCAGAAGAGCTAGGAGACATGGACTTCCATGAAGACAGAGTCCAACTAAGAGATTTTCAAGAAAAATTTAAAAAGATTTTTTTTCCATTCAAGACATTATGGACTAATTTCATAGATATTACATTATTATATATACAGAACATTATACTTCACATAGTTGCATCATTTAGATTTGATATTTTTTTCTGTTATCATATGAAGATGGCAGGTGAGAAACTATACTGCAGATACTACAGATAGAACCTTTGGGCACATAGAGGTCGGCCACAGTCTTCCCACTGTAGCAACAACTCATTTTAATATCACAAAGTGTGATTTGTGGAACATACATGGTTCTTTGTGACCAAAACATGACATCTATTTTGTGGCTATGGTGCCCACATTCTAATACTTTTGGTGTTATACCTTTAAACTATCTTAAGAACCTGCTCAGTTTAAGGATTAAGTTATTACAGGTCTTATCAAAGGGAATATGTAAGTACTAACCTATCAGCAAGAGTTAAATAATTCATTGCCTCCCCACCCCTTTCTCCCTAGAAGTGAGAATAGTTGAAGTAGATCAAATCAAGAATGGGACCTTATCTAAAACATCTCTTTATCCCTAGTCACTGGTAGGGTAGATGACTTTCATTTTCAAAAAACTAGAAACAAACAAACAAAAACCCTAGAAAGAAAGAAGCAAAAAATGTTTGTGGTAATGATGTTAAGTAGATATTTTTAGTGAAGGATTAGTAATGTAGCATAACTTTGGAAATAACTCCAAATCAGAACATAGAAATTCAATGAGTATTAATAGAAGGCAGGCTTGTAATGCATCCCCATTAAGTGCTTTATAGGTATTATCCAATTTGCTTCTCTCTATGAAGACCTACTCTATGAAGTAGCTACTACTCTCAGCCCCCTTTTATGGTAATCCTCAGGTGATAATCCTGAGGCTGGGAGAGGTGAATTTGCTCATGGTCACACAGTCATCAAGTGGAAGGGTCAGAATTCTACCCAGATTGGTTGATACCAATGCCCCAGGTTGTAACCATGATTAGTCATGGCTCTGTCACGAATTAGTTTTACTGATTTCCTTACTACCTCAATTTCCTTGCTTACACATAGGAAATAATGCCATGTCTGCCTCACAGGCTGCTGTGATGTTTGGATCTGGTCAGATATTTGAGAAAATGTACAAATGTATACATCTAAAATGAAAGTGCTTTGTGTACAGGGAAATGTTCAGATATCTAATTTATTTCAATTAAGGTATTTTACCAGGTAATATGTTACCAGTGTCATCTTGTGCAAAGCTTTTAGATCCTCTGGCTTTAGGTTCCTCACCTGGTAATTGAAGGTATTGGACTGGAATATTCCTAAGTTCTTTCCAGCTCTAATGACTCCTCAGTTTCTAATAGAAGAACTATAATCATATGGACATGATTGAACAATGGGGGAAGTGGGGAATGGAGCCAGAAGGGAGATGGCAAAATGGGACATGAAATTAGCAGGGACAAAAACTCCATGACAACCGTGACTCCAGAGAACAAGTACCTAGAGGGTTTTCTCCCTCTAATTGTCTTTTCACCTAGTATCTCTGTCCTTAACAATGACACATTTAAGAGGATATCCAGTTGTGGGCATTTCTCTTAATCTGAGTGGACAGCCTATTTCATGGCCAAAGGCTCCCATCTTGGAGAGCAATAGAACCCACCTGGAAAATTCCTTTGGAAAAGAAATAAGTTTCAGCCTCTGGCAAGAGCTCTGTTTTCTTGGGGAATCTGGGTCAAGGTGAGAGGGCAAGACTTGAGAAGAACAGTGGATTCTGTGCTATCCCAAAAGCCATGTAATTCTTCCAGTAGGAGCTGTGTGGAGCAAGGTTTATGGTCCTCAGTCTCTTGCATTCTTCACCTCTTCCTCACTCCCACACCCTCTACTGTGGTCTCTTTCCTGGGTTCTCTTTCTTCTTACCTAACTTCTCTGACCCTCATTGAAAATGTCTAATCTAAAATTTCAGGGATAATTCTGGGATGAGGGATGAATGTTGAGTTCCAGTTCTGCAATTTCTGAAGGGTGTGACCTTGAGCTCTGTTACCTCCTGTTGTTTTTATTTTCACCTGTAAAGTGGGGGTAGTGGGATTCTTTAGAATCTAAAGAGACGATTATTGTAAAAGCTAACAAATATTAAACGTCAATAACAGAACACTAAATTAAAAATAGCAATTTACTGGGGAGCCTGGGTGGCACAGAGGTTAAGCATCTGCCTTCGGCTCAGGGCGTGATCCCAGTGTTGTGGGATTGAGCCCCACATCAAGCTCCTCAGCTATGAGCCTGCTTCTTCCTCTCCCACTCCCCCTGCTTGTGTTCCCTCTCTCGCTGGCTGTCTCTATCTCTGTCGAATAAATAAATAAAATCTTAAAAAAAAATAGCAAATTACTGACTTTCAGGGGAATTTCTTAAGATATCCCATATTCTTATCTACATTTTCCAACTTCATCCCAAGGACTCTTTGAATTTTCTTTTAAGGAGTGTGATGTTATAATAATAGTAATTAATTTGATTTTTGTGTTAGTATATAGCTTTGATTGATAATTTCTGAGTAGCAAAAGGCAAGCAGGTCACTAAATAATGATATAACAAGTACTCATGTATAATTCCTTTGGCCTTTTGAAATATTTCAAATAGCTCTCTGTGGTCATCTTTAATTTCCTGCAGATCTGGAGGCATAGGTGTGGGCAACAGACATATCAGAGATGCCTCACTTCAAGGCATTGTTGGTCTATCTCTTTTAACTTTTTTTTTTTACACTTACATTTTTCTTCATTGCAACTTTTTGGCTTTCCTTACCTGATTTTGTACTCTTCAGAACCTTATGAACTGGCCATGTCCTCATTAGTCAGAATTGGAAAGACTTTGATTAGCTAGATGCACATAGTAAAATCTCCAATTAATATTTACATCAGTCATCTTTTCTTTAAATTACCTTGAGAAATGCTGTACCCACACAAAAACTTAACCAAAAAGTGAATTTTCCCCCTTTTCCTATACCTTATCAAAGTTTAACAAGATACATTTTATCATGGATTAATTAAACAATCCACAATTCTTTATCTGTTTTGGAATGATAAGCCACATAAAATACCTTTACCTCTGGCTGCCTTTGTCACCAGAATGTAATAAGAAAGTGAAGAGCCTTACTGCAAGTGATTGATCAGAAGCTTGACTTCTTTTCACTGAACTAATCAATTATGTTGGTGTATTGGGTGATGTTGTGCTTGAGAGTTTATATTTTCAAAATATTTTCATTGACTCCAACTCATCATGGATAAAATTGTGGAGAAATCATATTTGCAACACTTTAGGAGTCAACAGAAAGATTTCCAATCTCATAAAACCATGATTGAAATGATTTAAGATAATTTCAGTTTTGCATCCAAAAGGGGTGAAAGAACCATTGCTCAATATGTAGTTATTCAGTAACACAAATATTAGTATACAAGGTGCTTATCGTTAAGTAGTGAGGCATCTCCAGTAGAGCACGTACTATGTAGAGCCTCGTCAGCTCAGAGTACCTCATGGTGGTGGCACATAAAAAGGGACATGAGGAGTTTACAGTCCAGCTGACTGGGAGGTAACGGTGTAATCCGAGATAGAAATAAATACAGTCATTGCCTAACGATATTCTTGACTCTAGGCTTAGAGACCTTAGAAAATAATTGATCTAAAGAGCTCCTTCAGTATTAGTTTGCTTTATTTTTCTTTCACAGAGAGGAACAATAATGGGGATGATAATTGCTAACATTTATTGAGCCCTTACTGTTTTAAGCCCTTTATGTCAACCAATCCTTGCAACAGCTCTCTGAGGTGATAAGTACTCTTAGTGCTGTTTATAGATGAGGCAACTGAGGCACAGAGAGGTTAATAACTTGCTAAGGATGACCCAGCCAGTAGGTAAAAGCCAGGAAATTCTGAAAGTCTGTTCTCTCTGTGATTCTCTCTCTTCTTCAATTCCCCTCCTTCACCTCTCCCTTTCTGTCTTACTCTGCTTACTTTTAAGGATATATATATCTTAATAACTTTTCTTCTTATAAATATAGGTTTGTCAAAAATTGATCAAATGCAGTGTGGTTTAAGAAGGAAATCAAAATCATACCATTCAATACTTTTGGCATTTGCGTTTGGCTCACACATGTTTTTGTATGTGAGAGAGAGAGAGACAGTGAGAGACAGAGACAGAGAGACAGAGATATTATATAAATCATTTCTCTCATCCAGAAAGGTAAAACTATTTTGTGTGCACTCATCCTCAGTATATGTGAGTGCCTATCCCTTACTGATTAATGTCTTTAATATTAAAGACATATCCATATTGTCTTTTCATATTTTCTGACTGTTTTTCTCATTTCATCAATTGTATTTGAAAAATATTTTATATAATGGGTTCTTCAACCATAAGCAAGTTTTAAATTTTTATATCATATTTTTTTCTCAGAGTTTTTGGCTTTGGTGTTAGATTTCAGGAGTTTTTTTTCCCATCCCAAGATTATATAAATGCATGTTTATTTATTCTTTAATGATTTGTATTTATAGTGAGCCAGGTCTCACAGACCATTTATGAGAGAGTTTATCCTTTCTCTGTCAATTTAAAATACTAATTTTGTGGGGCACCCGTCAGTCAGTAAAGCATGTAACTCTTGATCTTTGTGTTTTTGAGTTACACAGTGGGTATAGAGATTACTCAAAAAAATAAAATAGAAAATAAATAAAATTAAAATAAATGGTAGTTAAAAAACAAAAAAGAAAACCTACTTTCCAAATTAAAAAAAATACTAATTTTGTCATATGTTAAATTCTTACCAATATTTAAATTTATTCTTAAATATGTATATGTTCTTTTGACATACCTGTTTTCACAAGAATAACTAGTTTTCTATGATTATAATACTTTTTACTATCTGCAAGTGAAGTCCTTTCTAATTATTAATTTTTACCTAAAATTATTTGGCTGTTACTAATTTACTATTTCATCTCAAGGAAGGACAGTTGGGTATGTCGCACAGCCAAGGGGTGGTATCCATTACAAATCTGTTAGTGAGTTCTACCATGCCGATTCTATCAACCAAAAATATGAAATATACCTTTGTAGTATTTTGTAACTGAAAATATAAACTTTGACATGTTTTTGACATCAAAGCCCATATAGCTTGATGCTAGTTGCCAATTGACCCAAGTCTATTTGAACTCAAGAGGGGTGCCTGGGTGGCGCAGTGGTTGGGCGTCTGCCTTCGGCTCGGGGCGTGATCCCGGCGTTCTGGGATCGAGCCCCGCATCGGGCTTCTCCACTAAGAGCCTGCTTCTTCCTCTCCCACTCCCCCTGCTTGTGTTCCCTCTCTCGCTGGCTGTCTCTCTCTGTCGAATGATTAAATAAAATCTTTAAAAAAAAAAAAAGAAAACTAAATAATTTACCATGGCCCCAGGTGCTTTTACTTGCTTCTACATAAGGTCTGAATCTGTATTGCCTAGAGGGAAGGATGCCTGACTGTCTGCAGGACTGATGATGTCCCAGGAATTTCCCCAAATTAACCCATAAAACTCTAGTATCCCGGGCATGCCTATCCACAGGCACAACTGTCTTTCATGGTTATCTTAAGCAATCAATGATAGTAATAGCCAACACCTATTGAACAATGAATGTGTACTTAATTGCATGCTGAACATGTGCATGAATTTCCTCAGATAACTGTCCCATTAACCTTATAGTTTAGGGGTTCTTGTTGTCCATACTTTATTATGAGTAAATCTGATCTAGTGTGTTTAAGCCACTGGGACAAGTTCTTAGAGAGGGATGGTATCAAAATTAAAACTCTTTTTTCCATTTTATTGAGATATAATTGACAGAATACATTGTATAAATTTGAGGAATACAACGATTTCATATATGTATGTATTACAAAATGATTACCACAGATTCATCACTTTGCATAGTTATAGTTTTCTTCCTTGTGATGTGAACTTTTGAGATCTCTCTCAGCAACTTTCAAATATGCAATATAGTATTGTTAACTATAGTCATCATGTTGCACATTACACTTCCAGAACTTATTTATCTTATAAATGGAAGTGTTGGCCACCTTCACCCAATTCCCCCATCCCCCACCCCCTGACCCTGGCAATCACAAATCTGACCTCTGTTTCAATTAGTTCAGTTTTTTTAGATTTCACATTTAGTGAAATCATATAATGTTTGTCTTTCTTGGTGTAACTGATCTCACTTAACATAGTGCTCTCAAGGGCCATCCAGGTTGTCACAATGCCAGGATTTCTTTCTTTTCATGCCTGAATTATATTCGTATATATAATATTGAATATTAACATAAATATTATATATAACAATATAATATAATAGCTATATCATGATTTCTTTATCCATTCATCTTTTGATGAACACTTAGGTTATTTCAATGTCTTGGTTATTGTAAATAATGCTGCAGTGAGCATGGGGGTACAAATATTTCTCCAGGACACTAGTGTCATTTCCTGTGGATATATATACCCAGAAGTGGAATTGCTGGATCATTTGCAGATCTATTTTTAATTTTCTGAGGATCTCCACACTGTTTTCCATAGTGGCTGTGCCGATTTACATTTCCACAGCCGTGCACAGCGTTCTCTATTCTCCACATCTCTGCCAGCATATGTTATCTCTTAGCTTTTTGGTGATGGTTATTCTGACACATGTGAGTTGATATCTCATTGCATTCCCCTGGTGATTATTTTCTTGCTATTAAGTTGTTTGAATTTGTTTTACATTTTGGATATTAACCTCTCTTGCTATTAAGTTGTTTGAGTTTGTTTTACATTTTGGATATTAACCTCTCTTTTTAAAAGATTTTATTTATTTACTTATTTGAGAGAGAGAAAAAAGAGTGAGTTGGGGAAGGGACAAAGGAGGAGGGAGAGAGGAGGTGGGAGCGGAAGAGGGAAATAATCCCAAGAATCTCAAGCAAATTCCATGCTGAGCATAGAGCCTGATGCAGGGCTTGATTCCACAATCCTGAGATCATGACCTTAGCCAAAAGCAAGAGTTGGTTGTTTAACAGAGTGAGCCACCCAGATGCCATGGATATTAACCTTTTATCAGTTATGTGGTTTGAAAATATTTTCTCCCATTCCGTAGGTTTCCTTTTCATTTTGTTTATCATTTCTTTTGCTGTGCAGAAGCTTTTTAGTTTGATATAATCCCATTTTTTTTTTGTTTGTACTTTAGGTGTGATATCCAAAAAATCACTGCCAAGCCATGTCAAGAAGTTTTCCCCCATGTTTTCTTATAGGAATTTTATGGTTACAGGTCTTATATTTCAGTCCTCAATTCATATTGTGTTAATTTTTGTGAGTGGTGTAAGATTTGGGTCTAGTTTTGTTCTTTTGCAAAAGAATATCCAATTTCCCCAACACCATTTATTGAAGAGACTGTCCTTTCCCCATTAAGTATTTTAGGCTCTCTTATCAAATATTAGTTGATCATATAGGCATGGTTCCGTTTCTGGGCTGCACCTAAATGTATAAAGCCACTGGCTGTACTCTGCTAGAGTGCTCCTGAGTTTGGCAGCTTCCCAGGAGCTTTGGCCAGGCTTCCTGGTTGGATGGTGCTGAGGGATACACTCAGCAGTAGGTGGGGCCATGAATTGATTTTTCTGCCTGGACAGGGTGGAAACAGGCTCTAAGGCCAACAGGGCTCATTGTTTGAGGTTCTGAATCAGGCAGAACTATGTGCTTTAGTTCCCTGGAAAAATGAAGCTGCTGTCCTGGCTCTGCAGCTGGGCAGCACTGCTGGCTGCTGGACTATGTTCCTTTCTAGGTGCTCTGGCCAGGTTTCCTGGCTGGGCTGGGCCTGAGAGGATAAACTCAGCAGTAGACTGTCTATGAATTAGTTTCCTGCTTGTGCAGAGTGGCAGAACAAGCTCCAAGTCCAGGAAGCTTACCGTTTCAGATCCTAAATCAGTCAGAACTGCCCATCAAATTCCATGGAGGTCAGATGGGGCCACCTCCGGTTGGGATTTCTACTTGGGTGCTAATGTGAATAGGAACTCAGTCTGCCAAGATCTGAACACTGGTTGCTATAAGTCCTGCCCCACCTCCATCACAATCTGATTCCCAGTGGCCAAACTGCACAGATTCCCCTGTGATCCCCAGGAGGCAAGACCAGATTGGATATCCCAAGAAGTGACCTACAATTCTAGGGGAGCTGGATATCCACCTTGGGATCTCTCTCTCTTTTTTTCTCTACTGGGGAAACCATAGGCAAAAGGGACCATATCCTGTGGTGTGGCACTGTGTCAGCACGGGAGAGTGGCAATAAATACTATCAGAGTGTGGTTGACCTCTACCCTTCTATGTGGTCCTTCTTGGTCTCTATAATCCAAGGTAGGTGTTTCTGCCTCATTGCCATGTCCTAGGATTGTCACAATGTTGTCTTGTCTATGAATAGTTGCTAGTTGTACTTTTGGGGAGGGGACTGATGTCAGGAATGACCTATGGTACCATCTTGATGATACTGCTTAGAACTAAAACTCCAAAGTCTGAACTCTTAACTACAGTACTATGCTGTTTACTAAAAAACAAATACTCTAAAATTGAGACGATAGTTGGGGCAATAGTGAGTTGTGCTAGCCTCTGTATGGAATAGTTCATATGAAGGCTTCCCTAAGAAAACGTATTCCATAATTTTATTGAGCACACACTGTGCCCCAAGAGAATGTTATCAGAATTACATAATATGGTGTAATTTTCCAGGCCATTTTGGATATGTTTTATTAAGTATATTTGTTAAAAAGTTTGAAAGGGGTGCCTGGGTGGCTGGCTCAGTCATTAAGCGTCTGCCTTCGGCTCAGATCACAATCCCAGGGTCCTGGGATCGAGCCCTGCATCAGGCTCCCTGCTCAGTGGGGAGCCTGCTTCTCCCTCTCCCAGTCCCCCTGCTTGTGCTCCCTCTCACGCTGTGTCTCTCTCTGTCAAATAAATAAAATATTTTTTAAAAAGAAAAGTTTGAGAAGTTATTATAAACAGGGTTATTTTTCTTATGGGTGAGATAAGTTATTTTAAGAACTCTATCTAGATGACCATCTGGGGGAGAAGAGCTATTCCAAATTTATTCTATAATGATGCCACTTATCCTTTGCTATTATATAACTGCAGTTATATATTGAATTTTCAGAGGTCTTTTAAAAACATTATTTTAAAGGTGACTTACCTTATTTATAAGAACCACATGCTTTCTATTGCTTTTTTTTAAAGTTTTTCATCAATTTTTAAATATCTTTTTTAATTTTTATGAGACCTCATGAAATAATTGAGAACCTGAAGCACTTTTAAAAAGGCACTTCTTCATAATTTGAGATGAAAACTGGGTCTTTTCATCAGGACAGTGAGGCATTGCTTCTTTCCCTGTACTCATTGGAGGAACAAAATTGGCACATATGAGAATTGTAATGCTGTCCTTTCACCTGAGTCAGCGGTGCATTCTCTTCTCTCTTTTCTGATTTTAGAAGCAGCAAGTCAATGATTGGGAGAGGAAATATTACAGAGATCACTTATTTCATCCTTTTGGGATTCTCTGATTTTCCCGGGATCCTAGCAGTGCTCTTTGTTGTATTCCTGCTGATCTACATTTTGACTCTGACTTGGAACCTGTGCCTCATCGTCTTAATAAGGATGGACTCTCACCTCCACACACCCATGTACTTCTTCCTCAGTAATCTGTCCTTCATAGATATCTGCTATGTGACCTCTACAGCTCCCAAGATGCTCTCCACCTTTTTTCAAGAGCAGCAGACTATCACCTTTGTGGGTTGTGCTGTTCAGTACTTTGTCTTTTCAACCATGGGACTGAGTGAGTCTTGTCTCCTGACAGCCATGGCTTATGACCGATATGCTGCCATTTGTAATCCACTTCTCTATTCAGCAATCATGTCACCCACCCTCTGTATTCGGATGGTGCTGGGATCCTATTTGGCTGGACTCTCTGCTTCTATATCCCAATTGTGTACCATGTTTCAGCTCCACTTTTGTGGGCCTAATGTCATCAAGCACTTCCTCTGTGACATGCCCCAACTGTTAAATCTGTCCTGCACTGACACTTTCTTTGTACGACTGTTGATTGCTATATTAGCAATGCTCTTTGGGATAATAAATGCCCTCATTATCATGATATCCTATGGCTATATTGTCATGTCCATCATGAAGATCACTTCAGCTAAAGGCAGGTCCAAGGCTTTCAACACCTGTGCTTCTCATCTGACAGCGGTTTCCCTCTTCTATACCTCAGGTATGTTTGTCTATTTGAGTTCCAGCTCTGGTGGTTCCTCCAGCTTTGACAGATTTGCATCCGTATTCTACACTGTGGTTATTCCCATGTTGAATCCATTGATTTACAGTCTGAGGAACAAGGAAATCAAAGATGCCTTGAAGAGGTTGCAAAAGAAGAGATGGTCTTGCTGAGGTCCTACCCAGATCCGTCCTATCAGAAACCTTAACCCCCAGTAATATGCACATGAATGGACTCTAACAAAATTCCTACTGCCTTTGGATAAAGAAAGCTTAATTTGACACAGATTATATGCCAAATGGACTGACAGCTGACTTGATTCCACACAATCCCAACACCTCTAAGTCCTGGAGGTTCTTACTTTCACCCTACGTGAGGAGTGGCCTCATCATTTATTAATAGTCTGCAAGTATTTGTAAAATGTTAAGGTTTAGAAACTCCTCACTTCTTTTTGCTTCAGACATTGATCCCTGTTCAGTCTCAGACCTCTGACCGTGAAGGAGTGATACCTGACAGAGGTCCCTAGGAGTGTAGAGACCTTATCTCCCAAATATTTTGATGCAGCATGATCCAGACAAGAGGGTGATCAATGTTTATTCTATACTTCTGACCATAATGGGAATAAATAGAGGGGATGTGCCCTTGAGTAGAAACAAAGTATACAATTGGCGTGGTTGTGTCTCCTGGGAAGAGCAGTCTGAGATGGCTAATGCTTGTTTAAGGCCTCTTTCAGAACTAATCACCTATTAAGTTTTTGTCACATCCCAGTCTCCACCAGGAGTAATCTAAGGAAACAGGAGGTGATTTGAATCATAAAGATGAATGGAATGAAGACTGTCATCCCTTCAGTACCATTTACTTATGAGTTTAATGTTTTAATTCTTAACATCTCATGTCCAATGTGGATTTCTGATCGGAGATGGTGTGCAAAATTCATGTCAGCTAATAGCAATTTCTGATATTGTGGGACTCAAACCTCTCTCCTTCCTCCATTAAATCTGGAAAATTTGCCCTCGCTTGGCATAGCCAATGGGATCACATTACCAAATTGTTTCTGGTTATTTTAAGCATCTGTTCAAATTTTATGTGAGGACATTTGTGTGATAATTCATTGTAATAATATAATTACTGAATGTTCAATATTTGCAGAGACTAGGAACAAATATGGAAAGGTGATACACATTCTTTCTTGTGTGTGTTCAGTATTTTATGTCGTAGAAATTTATGGTTGTATGGGTGATACAATGGTTGGAGTAGATGGTCAGAATTACTCTAATACTGATATTTTCTAGGAAGCCTCAAGGGCTAGGAGGGGAAATAGTTGGATAGGCAGGGTTCTCAACTCTAGCGAGTTTATGTTTGGAGGAGAAAATAGAATATTTGGTCCTAGAGGTCTAGTTAAAAAGAGGAACAAGATGTGTCCCAGCACTGACTGCTGACTTGCTAGATTGCTCAGACTTTAACCAAATGATAAAAACCAGACGTCATTATATTTACATATTATCCTCAGAGATTTAATGGATTCTTAATGAATGCTTTTGGTTCTCAATTTTGATGAGTCACATGAATTATTCTATTTAATTAAAGACTTTAAGTGAAGAGGTATTTAAAGCCTTTGCCAAATCTTCCGTGAGTTTACATTTGGATAGAATTGAGACAAGGGGAATTATTGAAATCTCCAGGAGGGAGTGTGGGGGCTTACCCCATGCCAAGGAAAGTGTAATATGAATAAAGGATGTTTGTCCCTCAGTCCAGGTAAAAGTATGTTTCTGTGGCATTGCTCATTACCTACGTATAAGAATGTATGGGAAGTCTATTGCTAAGGTACTTTGAGGGTTTCATCAGGAGACAAAACTCTGCTAGATGTTAGTGGAAGATATTTCTATAATACTGCACAGATTTAACTTTTGATGGGTTCAGATGAGCTCAGAGAGGTGATTAATAAGAGCTGCTGATGGTAACTGGAAGTTAACCTTCTGGGAGCTGCTGTGGATGGGTTAGGTTCCCAGGAACTGCTATCTTCCAAGAACTGCCTTTATCAGCTGCTGTTGAAAACCATTAGCTAGAGGTACTGATGGGAAATGCCATTAAAGTATTATTTTAAAGAAAAAAACCTTGGGGAAAATAAAACATGGTTATTCAGACTTGCCCCTGAGGGACATTTAGACCAATGGTATATGCCAGATTCTACTCTTAGATGAACCACATATTCTAAACTAGGTCAGTCTATGGTACTAAGAAAGAAGTTTAGCTTGCCCACAGTAATTGCACAGAGATTTTGCCATGTAATATCACATAGGAGCAGCTGATCTGCCGGCCCTCACAAAGGGCTTGCTAGATGAATACATCAAGGTGGGTGGTAAGGATGAAAACAGAAGTTAGGACAGTTTCTTGTCCTCATATCTAGTTAGGAGACAGACTCATATATGAAATAATAAATTATGCATTTTGGTATAGTTCAATGTAAGATGATTGAAACAGACCCACAGACTAAGGGACTTGAAAAGAATAACTCGTGGATTATCAGGAAGTCAATGGAAAGTTCAGTCATGTGGAGGGGCTTGACCTCATTTTGACCTCATAGGATTTATTTCACAAAATAGAACAGCATTCTCCATAGTCAGAGTAATTAACAAAGTGGAGTGGTTTGAATGTGTAGAAGGGTATCATTGGAGCCATGCCCCATAAAGATGAAAAGTTGAGCATGAATTTTAGCATAAAGACTTAGCATTTCTTTTTTTTTTTTCTCAAGTTTCTCTTAAATTCCATAGGGGAAGGAGGGAAATCTGAAGGGGGAGAAATCAGAGAGGGAGACGAACATGAGAGACTGTGGACCCTGGGAAACAAACTGAGGGTTTCAGAGGGGAGGTGGGTGAGGGATGGGATAACAGGGTGCTGGGTATTAAGGAGGACATGTGTTGTGATGAGCACTAGGTATTATACTCAACTAATGAATCATTGAACACTACATCAAAAACTAATACAGTGGCTAACAACATAATTAAAAATTTTTCAATTAGTTAACATATAGTATATTATTAGTTTCAGGTGTAAAATTTAGTGATTCCTCACTTACATACAGCACCCAGTGCTCATCACAGCAAGTGCCCTCCTTACTACCCATCACCTATTTAAACCACCCCCCTGCCTACCTCCCCTCCAGCAACAGTTTAGGAGAACACATTTGGAAGGTATTTGAATGACACTAGGTAAGACTGGAGTTTAAAAAAATACAAGTTACAGTAATATCATTTTGCAATTTATTTTATTTTAAAATTTTATTTTTTGAGACAATTTTCATACGACATTGTGTAAGTTTAAGGTGTGCAATATATTGATTTGATACCTTTATGTTATATAATTATCATTTTTAGTCTGCGGTGAGAACATTTAAGATCTGGTCTCTTAGTAACTTTGAAGTATATAATATAGTATTGTTGACTGTAATCGCTATGCTGTGCATTAGATCTCCAGAACTTAATATTATCTTTTAAGAGCAAATTTGTATGTTTACAGATGTCTCCCCAATTCTGCCACCCAGCCCCCGGTAACCACCATTCTACTCTGTTTGTATAAGTTCAGCATTTTTAGATTCCATATACTAGTGATATGATAGAGTATTTGCCTTTTTTTTTTTCCTGGCTTATCTCACTTAGCTTAACGCCATCAAATTCCATCCATGTTGTTGCAAATAGCAGGGTTTCCTTTTTTCTCACACTTGAATATATATAGTATATAATTTTGTGTATTTACACATACCTACATACATACACATACACCACATCTTTTTTTTTTAAGACTATTTATTTGTGAGAGAAGGAGCACGAGAGTGAGAGCACAAGGTGGGAGAAGGGCAAAGAGAGAGGGAGAAGCAAGCTCCCCACTGAACAGGGAGCCTGGATGCAGGGCTGGATCCCAGGACCCCAGGATGACCTGAGCCAAAGGCAAACGCCTAACCAGCTGAGCCATCCAGGTGCCCCCACACCACATTTTCCTTATCCATTCATCCACTGATGGACACTTACATTGGTTCCATATCTTGGCTATTGTGAATAATGTTGCAATAAACATGGGAATGCAGGTATCTTTTCAGTATCCTGTTTTTATTTCTGTTGAGTATAGACCCAGAAGTGGAATTGCTGGATCATATGGCAGATCCATTTTTAATTTTTTGAGGGACCTCCACACTGTTTTTAATAGTGGTTGGATTTACATTCCTACAAGAGTGCATTATGATTCCCTATTCTCCACATCCTCATCAGTAGTAATTATCTCTTCTTGATAATAGCCATTCTAACAGGTATGAGGTGGTATCTCATTGTGGTTTTGATTTGCATTTCCCTGATGATTAGTGACATGGAGCATCTTTTATGTGCCTGTTGGCCATTTGGATGTCTTCTTTGGAAAAATGTTTATTAAGTTCCTCTGCCCATTTTTAAATTAGATTATTTTTTTTGTTATTGAGTTGTATGCATTCTTTATATATTTTTGATGATAACTTCTTTTCTTTTATATAAAGAATTTTTAGTGATCAATGTGATGTTTATTTTCTAAGTCTCATTTCATAAAAGCAAAGTGAGATCTAAGACCAAACAACATACAAAGGAACACAACACAAGAATAACTATAAAACAAAATAAAAATAAGACATATACGAGTTCAAAACACCACTAACTCAACCATGGTAATCCAGAGGCACTGAGGTCTCTAGGTGATGTAATCTTTTCAGACAATTATTGATTTATAATTTTGAATTTTAACTTAAATCTCTTAAGAATACATGATTTGTATTTTATTATCTTTCAAAATTGTCTTCCTTTTTTATTTTGCTCTGCCACAAATAACTTTAAAGGTAGTTAGCATTTAACAGTCCTGTAGTCATCATCCATTCCTGCTAGTAAATAACCATAAATGAAGGTCACATATCTGTAAACAAAGCACACATTTCCTACTCTGGAGTAACTGATTTAAAGAAGGTGAGGGGCGCCTGGGTGGCACAGCGGTTAAGCGTCTGCCTTCGGCTCAGGGCGTGATACCGGTGTTGTGGGATCGAGCCCCACATCAGGCTCCTCGGCTAGGAGCCTGCTTCTTCCTCTCCCACTCCCCCTGCTTGTGTTCCCTTTCTTGCTGGCTGTCTCTATCTCTGTCAAATAAATAAATAAAATCTTTAAAAAAAAATAAAGAAAGAAGGTGAGCATAGCAGGCTCAAGTGACTAGATTGGCCAAGCATTTTATTTTGATTAATGGTTAACTAGTTCAATGTTCCACTCATATTAGAAGTAACTCTTGCTTATTCTCTCCTGAATTTAGAAGGTCTAAACAATTTTAGTCACAATATCTGCACATTTGATAATTCTCTGTTCCATTATTTCAACATTTTGGTGAAACAGTAATTTATGAGTGTTACCAGCTATATATTACCTGAATATGAAAGAAATATCTACATAGAGAGCCAAGAGATGACAGAGAAAATTAAATGATGATAACTTCTTAACCATAAATGGTTTGTAAATACTTTTACCATTTCCTAGGTTGCCTTTTCATCTTGTTGATGGTTTTTGTGTGTTGTTGTTGTTTTTGCTGTGCAGAAATTTTTAGTTTGATGTAGTCCTACTTGATGATTTTTGCTTTTATTTTTTGTGCTTTGGTGTCATATCCAAAAAATTATTGCCAAGACCAATGTCAAGGGGGCTTCTTCTGCCATGTATTCTTCTAGGAGTTTTATAAGTTCAGGTCATGTGTTTCAGCCTCTAATCCATCTTGAGTTAAATTTTGTAGGTGGTATAAGATAGGGGTCCTTTTTTTTTCTGCATATGGTTATCCAGTTTTCTAACACCATTTGTTGAACAGACTATCCTTTCCCCCATTGAGTATTCTTTGCTCCTTTGTCAAATATTCATTGACTATGTGTGTGTGTGTGGGGGGCTTATTTCTGGGTTCTCTATTCTGTTCCATTGGTTTATGTATCTATTTTTATGCTGGTACCATACTGTTTTAATTATTGTAGCTTTCTAGTATAGTTTGAAAACAGGAAGTGGGAAGCCTCTGGCTTTGTTCTTTTTCAAGATTGCTTTGGCAATTTTTTGTGTGTGTGATTCCATACAAATGTTAGGATTGCTTTTTGTGTGAAAAATACCATTGGAATTATGATAGGTATTGCATTGAATCAATTGATGGCTTTGGTTAGTATAGTTATTTTAACAATTTTAATTCTTCTGATTCATGAACATGAGATATCATTCCATTTGTTTATGTTCTCTTCAATTTCTTTCATCAATGTCTTACAGTTTTCATTGTGTAGATCTTTCACTTCCTTGGTTAAATTTATTCCTAAGTATTTTATTGATTTTGATGCAATTGTGAATGAGATAGCTTTCTTTACTTCTTTTTCTGATGATTTGTTATTAGTGTATGGAAAAAAGGATGATTTCAGTATGTTGATTTTATATCCTGCAACTTTACTGAATTCATTTATTCTAACAGTGTTTTGCTTTACTCTTTATAATTTTCTATATGTGAGATCAAATCATCTGCAAATAGAGATCATTTTACTTCTTCTTTTCCTATTTATATGCTTTTTTTTCTTTACCTTGCCTGATTGCTCTAGCTAGGACTCCGATACCGTGTTGAATAAGAGTGGTAAGAGTGGGCAGTCTTATCTTGTTCCTGGTCTTAGAGGAAAAGCTCTCAATATTTCACCATTGAGTATGTCAACTGTGGGTTTGTCAAATATGGCCATTATTATGTTGAGGTATGTTCTTTCTTTCTTTTTTTTTTTTTTTTGAGGTATGTTCTTTCTGCACCGATTTGTTGAGAGTTTTTATCATAAAGGAGTATTGTGTTTTGTCTAATGCTTTTTCTTCATCTATTGAGAGGACTATATGATTTTTATCTCTTGTTTTATTAATGATGTGTCACATTTATTTGTGTATGTTGAACCATCCTTGCATCCCAGGGATAAATTCCAGTTGTTCATGGTGCATGATTTTTTAAAATGTATTGTTGAATTCAGTTTGCTACTATTTTCTTGAGAATTTTTGCATCTACATTCATGAGGGATATTGCTTTATATTTTTCTTTTCTTGTAGCGTGTTTATCTGGCTTTGGTACCAGGGTAATGCTGGTCTCATAAAATGAGTTTGTAGGTGTTCTTTCCTCTTTGATTTTGGGGAATGTTTTGAGAAAGATTTTTGTTAATTGTTCTTAATTATTATTATTATCTAAAAATTCACCAGAGAATCCATTCTCTGTATTGGTATGTTTTTGATTAGTCTCCTTACCCTGTAATGGAGGTCCTGTCTCAATATTCTAGGTGCTGCAGGAGAGAAATAAGTTTACACGACTAGAGTAGCCAGGCACTCACTCACCATTCTCCTTTTGCCACCTGGGAGAGATTGTTGCTGGCTAGTTCAGTCCTGTACTGTGTTGCCTTTTTGGAGGGGTGGCATTGGCATAGTACCTCTCACCTTCTCCAATGGATTCAAACTCATTTTTTTTCTGCAACTGAGTACTGCAATATCTCCTAATGTTGGACTTCTGTAAATTCTCTCTCATCTGTGGGTTTCTGCCCAAGCCAACCGCTCTTATGGTTTTCCCCAACCATGACTGAAAGGGGTTGGGGCCAATTTTCTGGATTTGTCTGGTTTTGCAGCCCACACCAAGGTCTGTCTGCCTATTACTTGATGCGCAGGTGGGAAAGATTCCTCCTAGGCCCCTTGGCAGATGGCGCTGGATCCTACTACTTCCCCAAACTTACTTTTGTTCATAGATAGATGCTGATTTTTAATTGTTAAATGAAAGATAATAAAGAAAATGTCTTATGTCACAATGATACTGACATCACTCCCTTAAGTCATTGTGTAATTTTTTTAAAGTTGGAAATGTGCTGTATTTTTTAAAAATGCACCTATTGGAGGATTCTAGACATGATGGCAGGTTTTACCCTGGTGTCTTGCTCATTCTCAATTACATTCCTGCTAAAATGACTTGCAAAATTTGCAAATAGTGAATTATCTTTATTGCTACTAGAAATGAGAGATAATGAGAGTCTACATGCCAGGAGATTTGAGAAATTTCTAATGTCACTGTACTGATTACATTAGACTAAAGTTCTTGTGTGGAAGTAAGTGAGGGAGAAACTTTGATACTTGTCCACTGACCTCTTCTACTTGAAATAGTACTAAATGAATTTGAGCTGAGGAATAATCAGGAGAACGTCAACAATAAAAACAAGCAAAAAGCAAAACAATTAACTAATGACATCCAAACAGAAAAAGACATTCAAGAACAAGAAGATGGTGTGTGTGTGTGTGTGTGTGTGTGTGTGTGTGTGTGT
>NW_024424786.1:35287965-35428124 GCF_017311325.1 Ursus maritimus | reverse complement strand
GTGTGTGTGTGTGTGTGTGTGTGTGTGTGTGTGTGTGTTAAACCCACTTCTTAGAAAGGTAGAGACCTGAAAATACTATCAGTTAGACAAACAAAATTTCAGTTGTCTCACAGGGTTAAAAGAAAATCCAGCCACCATGATATTCTGCTTATTAAAGATACTCCTAAAAGCAAATGACTCAGAATAATTAAACACAAGATGGTGGGGGAAGATACATAATAGCATACAGAAACAACTACTATAAATGAGTAGCAGTATTAGTTTAAGCAAAATAGGATTTGAGAAAGAGTGAACTAATTCAAGTATTGACCAAAAAAATCCCAGTTCATAATGATGATATAATAGTCCTAAAACAACTGCATTGAACAACAGCCACAAAAAATATGAAGTTAATTATCAAAAATGCAAAAAGAAAGCTATGGTAACACAATTAAAATTACATGAATTTTACATCTAATCAATTTAAGACCCAGAGTTGACAAAGATTGAATTTAAACGTAAGGTATTTGCTTTAGTGATCTGCTTTAGTGAACTGACAGAGTGCCAGTTATCATAGGCCTTAGGGCCTGTGTGTTTCCACTTACTTCCTTGTGCTTCTGCCATTGCTATAAGAAGAACATGTCCTGGGTGGCTGTTGGTCCTAGGAAGAGGATGGGAGACACATGCGTCAGAGCTGTCTCAGCCAAGCTCAACCTAGAGCAGCTGATGCACAGTCGATGACTAGCCAACTTCAGAGGAGTAATCAATTTAAGCTTCTTCTAGTTTGGCTGAATCCCAGCCAATCAGTCTAGTTTGGCTAAATCCCAGTGGACTGTCAGCTGGCCTGAAGATGCATAAGTGACAATAAATACGCTGCAGTAAGCACTGAGTTTTAGGGTGGTTTGTTATGCAACAAGAGTAAATCAGTATAATTAATAATTGGAAATTAAATTTCTCCTGAGCCAAAACGGGAGACCATGTTTGGTTTCAAACCCATTGGCAGAGTAGGAGGACCCTAGACACACTTCATCTCACAAACACAACTAGATAACTATCAAATCATCTTAAATACCCCAGAAATAGACCTGAAGGCTGTCAGATCAAACTCCACAACTAAAGAGACCACATCGACGAGGTTTAATTAAGTTCAACCATATTCTGTCAACTGTCCCAGTTTTCAGTGGAGTCTTGTATTTCTGGTCCAGTCATAGCAAGAAATCATTCTCAAACCCTAAAAAACCCAAACAAAACAAAACAAAATAAATGAGTGCAAAGGGAAAAAAAGAGAGAGAGAGGCAAACCAAGATACAAACTCTTAGAGAAAAACTGACGGTTACCAAAGGGGAGGGGGTTGGGGGAATGGGTGAAATAGGTGATGGGGATTAAGGAGGGCATTTATTGTGATAAGCACGGGATGTTGTATAGAAGTGTTGAATCACTATATTGTACACCTGAAACTAATATTACACTGTATGTTAACAAACTGGAATTTAAATGAAAACTTAAAAAAATATATACAGGCTTATGGCACAGTTTGCAAGAAAACAGGCATCCAAATTTAGAGAAAGAACTATGTATGAAAGAAATCATTATTATTTTATGAATTACCTGGATTTTGTGAGCATTGGACTTGGTTGGACAGTCTGCATGATTCTCTGCAGCAGAGAGACCCACAGTAGGTGAAAGACTGGTTCCTTCAAGCTCCCAGTTAGTCATTATCATCACAGAATCTGAAGTTTATATGTTTATCTGTCTTTGACTTTCTCACAGTATGAAGAATACAAGCCATTGATTCCACTTTATACAGGATGAAAATGAAGTTCAGAGGGGTTAAGAAATTTAATCAAAAGACACACCATGGGCAAGTAACGGTTTAACCTCTCTTTTTTTGAGAGAGAGAGCATGTGAGCAGGGGTGGGGAGGAGCAGAAGGAGAGGAAGAGAGTGAATCTCAAGAAGGCTCCATGCCCAGCATAGAGCCTAAAGTGGGGCTCGATCCCACAACCCTGAGATTGTGACCTGAGCTGAAATCATGAGTTGGACGCTTAACCAATTGAGCCACCCAGGCACTCCTAACCGCTCTCTTAATAATTAATTTCTTCATTTTTTATTAAAGATAATAAAATCTTCCTCTTAGTCTGAAACGAAGAAGCAAAAGTAAATTGCCACTATTCTCCTGCAAAGCAAAGGAATTTGGTAGTTTAAAATCTGTGTGGTATAATGGAAATGTACACATTTTCATTAACTTTTGAAATATTGATAATGGCTTTCTATTTCCATTTTTGTAGGCACTGGAAATTGATAAGCTTGTATGACTTTATGACTCTTTTACCTAATTCACCTTATCTGTAACAGGTAAAACATGAGTTATATGGAATGCATCTTTTTTTAAGAAAAATATCTTAAATTCCCCTCTAATAGTTAACAAAAAATATCCCCACTATAAATTTGTAGGTAATACAGATAAGGCATTATGAGGATAATGATATCATACACGCTCTCACCATCCAGATATAACCACTGCTAATATCTTCATGTAAATACCTTGGAAATTTTTCTTACCTATGCATGTGTATATATTTGTGTGTGTTTTATTTTTCAATATGCATTCTTCTGTAACCTGATTTTTCTTGCGTATATTTGTCAGTAAATATAGGCTTATATTATCATTTCAAATGAATGGAAAGTGTTTAAATAATCCCCTTTATTCTACATTTGTGTATTCTGTAACCGTAATTACCATAGTTGTTTTAACTGAATGAAATGCTATCACTAGTATGTTACTATTTTTTAAATGTCTTTGTTGTTTTGTATTCATATTCTAGTAGCTTTTTTCTTCATCAAGGGTTAATGGATACTGTGTTCCCTGAGTTTTTTCATGGTGAAAAATATTCTATGGCCTTAATATTTGAATGACAGTTTGGTTATAAAACTTTTTAGCACACTTTTCTAGGAAGCAAGTTTTGTTAAGTATTGCTCCACAACCTTTTGATGTTGAATGTTATGATGGAGAAGTCCAGTGCCAATCTGACATTTTTCCTTACAGGCAGCTTGCTATTTTTCTTTTCCCTGGATGTCCAAATGATTCTCTCTTTATCACTGAAGTCCTGTAACTTCACCGGGAGATGACTTGGTATTGATCATTATGTATTAATTTTTCCCCAAACAAGATATGCACATTCAATCTCTAAGTCTAACTTCAGTAAATTTTAGGAAAATATTATTGAATTATTTTTGAGTGCTTTTCCTATTTCATCATTTTTTCTACTTGTAACGATATATAATTGACATTTAACATTGTGGAAGTTAAAGGTACACAATGTGAAGATTTGATACATGCATATACTGTGAAAAGATGACCACAATGTTAATGTAACACCTCCATCCACGTACATAATGACCTTTGTTTTTGTGGTGAAAACATTTAAGATGTACTCTATTAGCAGCTTTCAAGTATATAATACAGTATTATTAACTATAATCACCATGCTGTAATTCTTCTATATCCAATTTGTTGAGGGTTTTTATCATGACAGAATGATGAATTTTCTTAGATGCTTTCTCTGCATCTGTTGAGATGGTCATGTGATTGTTATCTTTTCATTCTATTAGTGTGATGTGTCACATTTATTGATTTATGTATGTTGAATTGTCCTTGTACCCAGGATGAATCCCACTTGATCTGGGCTATGATTGTTTTAATGTGTTGTTGAATTTGGTTTGGTGATGTTTTGTTGAGAATGTTTGCATCTGTGTTCATCAGGGATATTGTCTATGGTTTTCTTTTCTTGTAATGTCCTCATCTAGCTTTGGTTTAGGGGTTATGCTGGTCTTGGGGTTATGCTGGTCTCATATAATGAGTTTGGGAGTGTTTCCTTCTCTTTTGCTTTTTGAGTTTGAGAAGGGTTGGTATTAACCCTTCTTTAAATGTTTGATAAAGTTCACCTATGAAGTCATCTGGTCCTGGTCTTTTCTTTGTGGCAGAGTTTTTGATCACTGCTTTAAGCTCCTTCATCATTATTTGTCTTTCAGGTTTTCTCTTTCTTCATGATTCACTCTTGGTAGTGAGCATGTTTCTGGGAATTAATCCATTTCTTCTAGAGTTTCTAATTTTCTGGCATATAATTGTTTATAGTAGTCTCTTATGAGCCTTTGTATTTCTGTTGCCAATTTTAATGTTTCCTTTTTCATTTCTGATTTTATTTATTTGAGTTGTCTCTCTTTTTTCTTAATCTAGCTAAGGATTTGTCAGTTTTACCTTTTCATAAAACCAGCTTTTAATTTTTTTGACCTTTTTTTCATTGTTTCTCTGGTGTCCATTTCATTTATTTTTGTTCTGATCTTTGTTATTTCCTTCTTTTGGATAAATTTGGGCTTAGTTTCTCATTTTTTTTCTGATTTCTTGAGGTGTAAAGTTAGATTGCTTATTTCAGATCTTTCTTTTGTCTTAACATAGGCAATTATTTCTATAAACTCCCTTCTTAGAACTACTTTTGCTGCATACCATAGATTTGGTATGTTGTACTTCCATTTTCATTTTTTTAATTAATTAATTTTTAAAAAATTTTTTTATTATGTTATGTTAGTCACCATACAGTAGTACATCATTAGATTTGATGTAGTGTTCCATGATTCATTGTTTGTGTATAACACCCAGTGCTCCATGCAATACATGCCCTCCTTAATACCCATCACCAGCCTAGTCCAATCCCCCAACCCCCTCCCCCTGAAACCCTCAGTTTGTTTCCCAGAGACCATAGTCTCCCGTGGTTCATTCCCCCTTCTGTTTACCCCCCCTTTATTCTTCCCTTCTTTCCCCTACTGATATCCCTGCTATTCTTTATGTTCCATAAATAAGTGAAACCATATGATAATTGTCTTTCTCTGCTTGACTTATTTCACTTAGCATTATCTCCTCCAGTCCCGTCCATGTTGCTGCAAATGTTGTGAAATCATTCTTTTTGATGGCTGAGTAATATCCCATTGTATATATGGACCACATCTTCTTAATTTATTCATCTGTTGAAGGGCATCTCGGCTCCTTCCACAATTTAGCTATTGTGGAATATGCTGCTATGAACGTTGGGGTCCATATGGCCCTTCTCTTCACTACATCTGTATCCTTGGGGTAAATACCCAGTAGTGCAATGACTGGATCATAGGGTAGCTCAATTTTTAACTTTTTAAGGGACCTCCACACTGTTTTCCAAAGTGGCTCTACCAACTTGCATTCCCAACAACATTGTAAGAGGGATACCCTGTCTCCACATCCTCTCCACATTTGTTGTTTCCTGCCTTGTCAATTTTTGCCATTCTAACTGGAGTAAGGTGATATCTCAATGTGGTTTTGATTTGAATTTCCCTGATGGCTAATGATTTTGAACATTTTTTCATGTGTCTGTTAGCCATTTGTATGTCTTCATTGGAAAAGTATCTGTTCATATCTTCTGCCCATTTTTTGATTTGATTATTTGTTTCCCATGTATTGAGTTTGAGAAGTTATTTGGTTACTAATCTTTTGTCTGTACTGTCATTTGCAAATATCTTCTCCCATTCCATGGGCTGCCTCTTAGTTTTTTTGACTGTTTCCTTGGCTGTGCAGAAGCTTTTTATCTTGATGAAGTCCCACAAGTTCATTTTTTCTTTTGTTTCTCTTGCCTTTGGAGATGTGTCATGAAAAAAGTTGCTGTGGCCGATGTCATATAGGTTGCTGCCTATGTTCTCAACCAGGATTTTGATGGATTCCTGTCTCACATCAAGGTCTTTCATCCATTTGGAGTTTATCTTTGTGTATGGTGTGAGAGAGTGGTCAAGTTTCATTCTTTTGCATATAGCTGTCCAATGTTCCCAGCACCCTTTATTGAAGAGACTGACTTTTTTCCACTGGATATTTTTTCCTGCTTTATCAAAGATTAGTTGCCCAAAGAGCCAAGGGTCCATTTCTGGGTTCTCCATTCTGTTCCATTGGTCTATGTGTCTGTTTTTGTGCCAGTACCATGCTGTCTTTGTGATCACAGCTTTGTAGTATAGCTTGAAATCCGGCAACATGATGCCCCCAGCTTTGTTTTTCCTTTTCAACAATTCCTTGGTGATTCAGGGCCTTTTCTGGTTCCACACAAATTTAAGGGCTGTTTGTTCCAGTTCTTTGAAAAACGTCATTGGTATTTTGATTGGGATGGCATTGAAAGTATAGATTGCTCTGGGTAGCATGGACATTTTAACTATGTTAATTCTTCCTATCCATGAGCATGGAATATTTTTCCATCTTTTTGTGTCTTCTTCAATGTCTTTCAAAAGTGATTTGTAGTTTCTAGAATATAGATCCTTTACCACTCTGGTTAAGTTAATTACGAGATAACGTATGATTTTTGGTGCTATTGTAAATGGAATGGATTCCCTAATTTCTCTTTCTTCAGTCTCACTGTTCGTGTATAGAAATGCAACTGATTTCTGAGCATTGATTTTGTATCCCACCACATTACTGAATTGCTCTATAAGTTCTAGTAATTTGGGGGTGGAGTCTTTTGGGTTTTCCATATAGAGTATCATGTCATCTGTGAAAAGAGACAGTTTGACTTCTTTGCCGATTTGGATACCTTTTATCCCTTTTCGTTGTCTGATTGCTGTTGCAAGGATTTCTAGTACTATGTTGAATAATAATGGTGAGAGATCAACAGAAGTAGAAGCTGGTTCTTTGAAAGAATAAATAAGATTGATAAGCCATTGGCCAGACTTATTCAAAAGAATAGAGAAAGGACCCAAATTAATAAAATTATGAATGAAAGGGGAGAGGTCACGACCAACACCAATGAAATAGGAAGGATCACTAGAAACTTTTATCAACAGTTTTATGCCAATAAATTAAACAACTTGGAAGAAATAGATGCCTTCCTGGAAACCTATAAACTACCAAGACTGAAACAGAAAGAAATTGATTATTTAAACAGACCAATTAATTATGAAGAGATACAAGCAGTAATCAAAAACCTCCCCAAAAACAAGAGTCCAGGGCCTGACAGATTCCCCGGGGAATTCTACCAAACATTCAAAGAAGAAATAATACCTATTCTCCTGACGCTGTTTCAAAAAATAGAAACAGAAGGAAAACTACCAAATCATTCTATGAGGCCAGTATTACCTTGATCCCCAAACCAGGCAAAGACCCCATCAAAAAGAAGAATTACAGACCAATATCCCTGATGAATATGGATGCCAAAATTCTCAACAAGATCCTAGCTAATAGGATCCAACAGTACATTAAAAGGATTATCCATCATGACCAATTGGGATTCACCCCTGGGATACAAGGATGGTTCAACATTCGCAAATCGATCAGTGTGATAGATCATATCAACAAGAAAAGAGTCAAGAATCATATGATCCTCTCAATTGATGCAGAAAAAACATTTGACAAAATACGGCATCCTTTCCTGATTAAAACCCTTCAGAGTGTAGGTATAGAGGGTACATTCCTCAATTTTATAAAAACCATCTATGAAAAGCCTACTGCAAATATCATTCTCAATGGGGAAAAGCTGAAAGCCTTTCCCTTAAGATCAGGAATGTGACAAGGATGCCCACTCTCAGCATTATTTATTTACTGGACAGAGAGAGACACGACGAGAGAGTGAACACCAGCAGGGGGAGTGGGAGAGGGAGAAGCAGGTATCCTGCTGAGCAGGGAGCCCAATGCGGGGCTCAATCATGGAATGCTGGGATCATGACCTGAGCTAAAGGCAGACAGTTAATGACTGAGCCACCCAGGCACCCCATGCAAATGACGTATCTGATAAAGGGTTAGTATCCAAAATATAAAAAGAACTTATAAAACTCAATATCCAAAAAAACAAATGATCTAGTTAAAAAATGGGCAGAAGACATGGACAGATATTTTTCCCAAGAAGACATACAGATGACCAACAGACACATGAAAAGATGCTCAACATAATTCATCATTAGGGAAATACAAATCAAAACTCTGATGAGATATCACCTCACTTTAGTCAGAATGGCTAAAATTAACAACACAGGAAACAACAGATGTTGGTGAGGATGCAGAGAAAGGGGAACTTTCTTACACTGTTGGTGGGAATGCAAACTGGTGCAGCCACTGTGGAAAATGGTATGGAGGTTCCTCAAAAAGTTAAAAATAGAACTACCCTACAACCCAGCAATTGTACTACTGGGTATTTACCCGAAGGATACAAAAATAGTGATTCAAAGTGATATATACACCCCAGTGTTTATAGCAGCTTATCAAAATAGCCAAATTATGGAAAGAGCCTAAATGTCCATTGACTGATGAATGGATAAAGAAGATGTGGGATATGTATATATACATATACATATATGCATATACTGATATATGTGACACCATGTATCTTTATTTATATATATAAATAAAATGGAATATTATTCAGCCATCAAAAGAATGAAATCTTGCCATTTGCAACAACATGAATGGATCTAGAGAGTATTATGCTGAGTGAAAAAAGTCAGAGAAAGACAAATACCATATGATTTCACTCATATGTGGGATTTAAGAAACAAAATAGATAGGGGCGCCTGGGTGGCACAGCGGTTGAGTGTCTGCCTTCGGCTCAGGGCGTGATCCTGGCGTTATGGGATCGAGCCCCACATCAGGCTCCTCCGCTATGAGCCTGCTTCTTCCTCTCCCACTCCCCCTGCTTGTGTTCCCTCTCTCGCTGGCTGTCTCTATCTCTGTAGAATAAATAAATAAAATCTTAAAAAAAAAGAAACAAAATAGATAAACATGAGGGGGGAAATAGAGAGAGGCAAACCAGAAAACAGACTCTCAACTGTAGAGAACAAAATGAGGGTTGCTGGAGGGAAGGTGGGCAGGGGTATGGGTTAAATGGGTGATGGGTAGTAAGGAGAGCACTTTTTGTGATGAGCACTGGGTGTTGTATGTAAGCGGTGAATCACTAAATTCTACACCTACCTGAAGCTAATATTACACTGTATGTTAACTAACTGGAATTTAAATTAAAATTTGGAGATAATTTAAAAAAAGAAATTTGGAGACTCATAGAACTAGAAGAGAAAACTTATTTTCATCTTCAACCAGTAAAGATAAAAATTAGGACTCAGGAAAAAAGGGTAATAAAGCTCAGCCTTGCATTAAGGACCATATCAAGGATGTGATTATCATCTCCCATTGTTTTAAACTCTAAATGGTTGAAGGTTATGCTCAGTAAATCTTTTATTTTTTTTTTTTTAAAGATTTTATTTATTTTGACAGAGAGAGACAGCCAGCGAGAGAGGGAACACAAACAGGGGGAGTGGGAGAGGAAGAAGCAGGCTTCCCAGCGGAGGAGCCCGATGTGGGACTCGATCCTGGAACGCCAGGATCACGCCCTGAGCCGAAGGCAGCCGCCTAACGACTGCGCTACCCAGGCGCCCCAGTAAATCTTTTATTTTGACAAAATGGTTCATGTAAAAGAAATTTAGGGAGAGTGTGATTCTCACAGAGAAGCCTGATAGGACTAAGATATTTCATTTATATTTCAGACAGAGACAGAGATATTTAGAAAAGAATTGTGAATGTGGCTACTGATCTGTGGAGCTTACCTGAATAGTAAGAAGTCAACTACTAATCTGGACTAGCAGAAATTTGGCTATTTGAGACTTAATTTTTGAGCCATCAATTTTCAATGGCCAGGAAGCAGTCTGAGACAGTTGATCAGACTCCTAAGGAGGAGACATTCTTCAATTTACTCTTCAAATGTGGCCAAAGAGGAGAAATATCAAAGTAAGGACTTTAGAGAAGATGGAACTAACTATGGAAAACAATGGACTGGGGAGAATGGAACTAATCGTTAGTCATGGAATAGTGCACACTCCCAGTGTGGGAGTTCCTCATAAAATCTGCCTAGTAGAATCTTGGGATTGCTATAGACCAGTGAGTGCTATATTTCTCTTCCTCCTCCACTTTCAAAAGAGGTGTGTTTATTGTCATTTCCTGATCCAGGTTCCACCATTTAATATTGGGTATGTGGAAAAGAGACAACTTGTTTAGTCCACTTGCTTCTAAATTAAGAAGAACCATACAGACATTATTAAGAGACTGCTAGGAATCCCTCAAAGATCCAGTCCTGACTGGAGAATACACTAAGACAAATATGACTGATTAGCATCTAGAATATATAATGGACTCCATGAATTAAAAAAGGCAAGTGTCTGAATTAATATGGGCTAAGTAAATCAATAGGAATTACATGACAAAGTACAAATGATCTTGAAACATATTAAAGGTTTTAAACCTCATTAATTATAGAGCAATACAATTTCACACCTATCATTTAAGTAAAAACTATCAGGTAGGACAATATCAAGTGTTGACTAGAGTATGTGGTTATGGAGTCCTCATCTGCTGATGAGAGTGTACAATGGTACATCTACTTTGGAAAGCAGCCTGTCACTGTCCAATAAAGTGACTCTAAAGGACAGTGGTAAAGGGAAATCCTCCTGGGGGCAGAGTTCAAGAAGCGCACCTGGTTGTCCAATTTGCATTGAGGGAGAAAATTCCTGGTTTAAAGATACACATGGGCTCTTAAGTAGTGTCAGATAGCTTTACTGGTTTGTCAGGAGCCTAGAAGGAGGAAGATTGGAAGATTGGTGAAAGAAACATCCAGAGAAGAAGTATATGGATGAACCTATGGGCACAAAGCATGTGGATCTTTTGTCACATATTAATACTCACCAAAAAATATCCATTGCAGTGGGAGTTCTCACACTTAGATGGACAGGATGACAAAGATTATGAATGTCATCCAGCCTCTCTCTTTTTATATTCCAGTTCATGGCCACCATGAACAGAGAGTGAGCATGGTGGAATGGTAGAAGGCAATGCTTTAGCTCCTTCTCATCAATGCCAAATTACTGACACCATTGAATATCCAATGTGCTAACAAATAAGCTAAACCTGAACCCTCAATAGTACTCAAGTATACCAGCCAACCACTTAGTGATAGGTATATTATAGTGAATGCCACCATTTTGGAAGGGAGAGTGATTTGTGTTTACTTGAATTGACAGATTCTTTAGTTAAAGGTCTGCCTTCCATGAGTGCAGTATATCTTCCAGTACCACCATCTGAGGGCTTACAAAACATCTAGGGGCTCCTGGGTGGCTCAGTCGGTTAAGCGTCTGCCTTCAACTCAGGTCATGATCTCAGGGTCCTGGGATCAAGCCCCATATTGGGCTCCCTGCTCCCTCTCCCTCTGCCTGCTGCTCCCCCTGCTCATTCTCAATCTCTCTCTCTCTCTGTCAAATAAATAAAATCTTTTAAAAAATTAAAAAACACCCAGTCTATCCCATGTAACATTGCCTCAGCTAAAAGGACACAGTTTATAGCAAAGGAGATAAGCTAATGGGAGTATGATCATGAGATCCACTGATCTTTTATTGTGTGTCATTATGCAGAAGTATCTGGTTTAAGCTGAATTAAGGGTGTCAGCTAGAAAAAAATTCCTTATAGCTAAGGTACTATCTTCCAGGAAGCTGTATGTGAACAGATAATATATAGTGCTTTTCCCCAGTACCTTAAGTACATGACTCCAGGAACCAAAGAATAGGATTTTCACCCCTTCACCATCATTCCCAGTGACCCACTTTTATAATGTGTGCTTTCTTTCCCCATAAACAGGTTCTACCAAGTTAGAGGCCCTAGATCCCAGGTGGAAACACTGTCAGGGGACACAAAAGGAGTCCACTGAGCTCAAAACTGAGATTTTCACCTGATACTAGTAGACCATCAGGCAAAGAAAGGACTTACTATATGGTGGGGATAATTGACTTGATTATCATGAGGAGTTAGGGTTGCTGCTACACAGTCAGCTAGAAGGAGTGTGTTTGGAGCCCAGGGGATTCACTGGGGCATCTCTTGATGCTTCAGTGCCCAGGAGAACTGTTAATGGGCAACTGCAGCAACCAAGAACTATTAAGAGCAAGGCAACTAAGGGCTCAGATTCTTTAGGAATGTAGGTGTGGGTTCTCTCTCTAGATGAGCAAACTACACCAGATGAAATAATGGCTCAGAGTGAGGGAAATCTGAAATCAGTAGTGGAGAGATAAGATTAATCTGCTGGGACCTCAGAACTAGCTACTGTGTCAAGGACAGACACTTGCTTCACTAACCCTATTGACTGAACCTCCCCTCTTGGGAGGATCTGAGGGCATCTAGTTCCCACAGAAAATGATCCTCCATATTGTAATATTGGAGGGGTAAAATGAGAAGGCATGAACAAATCTGAGTGGTACAAAGGGTTATCTATATCAAATACTTCTTATCCACTACTTAGGATTTTTTCTTTTTTTTCTTAAGATTTTATTTATTTGACAAAGAGAGATACAGTGAGAGAGGTAACACAAACAGGCAGAGTGGGAAAGGGAGAAGCAGGCTCCTCGCCGAGCAGGGAGCCTGATGCGGGGCTAGATCCCAGGACCCTGGGATCATCACCTGAGCCAAAGGGAGATGCCTAACAACTGAGCCACCCAGGTGCCCCTCTTAGGATCTTCTTAACCTCACCTGTTTCTGGGCCTTTTTGTTATAGCGCCAGTTATTGCTGTAATTAGCAATCTGCAAGACTTCACACCCATTTCACTTGGGTGCAACCTGACAGTATCTTGCCTCACGTTCACTCCCTATTTCACACAAAATATTAACTGTATTTGATCTATGAGAGAAAAAAACCTGCTTTTGTCTTTTTCTATTATCTTGTTCTGAAATATTTGAACAGGTATGTACACATTCTTTAACAAGAGCTATCTCTTCACATTGCAGTGGACAATGTTAGAGTAAGAAGAGAGAATAATCATTTACATGATAGATGCACAAGTTTAAAACTAGAAGTTAATTTAAATAATCAGAATAAACTTCTGTGAAATTTACTTACTGGAGAGGAAAATAGAGGCAGAGAAAGTTTTTTAAAATCCACTGAAGGGGCATGTAACTACCAGGATGAATCTATGGGACATGTAACCGTTTCTCATGCCTTCCTGTAGGTGCTCAGAGAGGGGAGCCAGACAAAGCACTGCACTTATGACGTGACACAGGATGGAGATTTGTGCTTTCTAAATGTGGATATTAAAAAGTGTGCAATATTACCTATGGGATAGTCTTACTTACACTGTCAGAACTAAATCATATTAAGCCCCTATATCCAACTACCAATTTACATGAAATACAGAGGACAGAAAAACATACTAAACTGTATTATGGGGACTGAATTAGCAAAACGCAGACTCTGAGAAGTTCCAAAGGAAAATCAGATAAATTTCATAGAAAGAGACCAAGAGAGAGACAGAGACACATATAAACACATACAGAGATCCAGAGACAGAGAGATGAAGAGACAGAATCGAAACATTAAAAAAAAAACCAAAACCCATCTTAGCAGTTAGGTATACACACTCAAGTGATGAAAGTATAAACAAAAGTAAGACCATGATTATCATTAAATCAGAATTATGGCTACCTTTAGGTGGGAAGGAGGGGCTCCATTGGGATGGAACATGTGGAAGACTTCTGAGGCAGGTAGCAAAATGTTCTCTTCTCATATGGGTGGTGGCCACAAAGGTGTTCTCCATGTAAATCATTAAGTCATATGTCTTTACATGGTTTTCTGTATTTGATTATTTTTAACAATAGGTTCAATTTTTTTAAGGGCCCAGTGTCTTTTTATTTTTTTTTTATTTTTTATTACATTATGTTAGTCACCGTACAGCACTTCATTAATTTTTGATGTAGTGTTCCATTATTCATTATTTGCATATAACACCCAGTGCTCATTGCAATACGTGCCCCCCTTAAAACCTATCACTGGGCTAACCCATCCTCTCATCCCCTCCCCTCTGAAACCCTTAGTTTGTTTCCTGGAGTCCATAGTCTTTCATGGTTCATCTCCCCCTCTGATTTTGTCCCCTTCAGTTTTCCCTTCCTTCTCCTAATGTCCTCCATGCTATTCCTTATGTTCCACATATCAGTGAAACCATATGATAATTGTCTTTCTCTGCTTGACTTATTTCACTTAGCATAATCCCCTCCATTTCCATCCATGTCAGTGCAAATGGTGGGTATTCATCCTTTCTGATGGCTGAGTAATATTCCATTGTATATATGAACGACATCTTCTTTATCCCTTTGTCTGTTGAAGGGCATCTTGGCTCCTTCTACAGTTTGGCTATTGTGGACATTGCTGCTATGAACATTGGGGTGCATGTGGCCCTTCTTTTCACTACATCTGTGTCTTTGGGATAAATACCCAGTAGTGCAATTGCTGGGTCATAGGGTAGCTCTATTTTCAATTTTTTGAATAACCTCCATACTGTTTTCCTAAGTTGCTGTACCAATTTGCATTCCCACCAACAGTGTAAGAAGGTTACCCTTTCTCCACATCCTCTCCAACATTTGTTGTTTCCTGTCTTGTTAATTTTGGTCATTATAACTGGTGTAAGGTGGTATCTCAATGTGATTTTGATTTGAATTTCCCTGATGGCTAATGATGTTGAATATTTTTTCATGTGTCTGTTAGCCATTCGTATGTCTTCTTTAGAGAAGTGTCTATTCATGTCTTCTGCCCATTTTATGACTTGATTATTTGTTTTTTGGGTGTTGAGTTTGAGAAGTTCTTTATAGATCTTGGATACCAACCCTTTATCTGTAATGTCATTTGTAAATATCTTCTCCCATTTCGTGGGCTGCCTCTTGGTTTTGTTGACTGTTTCCTTTGCTGTGCAGAAGGTTTTTATCTTGATGAAGTCCCAAAAATTCATTTTTGCTTTTGTTCCTTTTCCTTTGGGTTCCTTTGCGTTTGGAGCGTGTCTTGAAAAAAGTTGCTATGGCCGATGTTGAAGAGGTTACTGTCTATGTTCTCCTCTAGGATTTTGATGGATTCATGTCTCACATTGAGGTCTTTCATCCATTTAGAGTTTATCTTTGTGTATGGTGTAAGCAAATGGTCGAGTTTCGTTCTTCTGTTATAGCTGTCCAATTTTCCCAGCACCATTTATTGAAAAGACTGTCTTTTTTCCATTGGATATTTTCAACTTTTGTTTTTAATAATATTTTTATTATATTATGTTAGTCACCATACAGTACATCCCTAGTTTTTGATGTAAAGTTCCATGATTCATTAGTCGCATATAACACCCAGTGCACCATGCAATATGTGCCCTCCTTAAGACCCATCACCAGGATATTTTCAACTTTTAAAAAATAAAAAGCAAATATGATATGATATTATATTTGTAGAATTGTAGCAATTCTTTTCTCAGATTTCCGGTTGATTTTGCAGGTGTTCAGAACGATTTGATAACTATCTAGCTGATTTCCAGGGACCAGACAAAATTAGGATCCCCTACTCTGCTATCTTAACTCTCTCTCCTATATATATCATAGTTAAGGTTGGTGAGATCAAGAATATCTGGGTTGCACTGCTATTGTTAAAGATAAAATATATGGTGAAGGTCTGACATAGTAAGAAAACCATTACCTCAATTAAAAATTTAAATAGTATATTAAAAATCTTCAAAATCTTTTAAAAAATAGTATATTATATAGCCTATTAAAACATAATTTACAGTTTTAAAAACATATAAAAATAATATCATGTAACAAAAGCTGAATATCAGGGAATTGTGTATATAACATGTATGTTTTTTGTAAAAATATAAACAAAAATTGGAGAAATTACAACAATGATAATATTAAAAATAGTAAAATTGCTAACATTTGTTGAACACTCCCAAGCACTGTACAGGTTTATTTTATTCAAGTTCACCACAACCCTTTCAGCTGGTTGTTCTATTATCACGTCCATTTTGCTCATAACACAGTGAGATTAAGTAAAAGGGTCAAGGTCATAGAGTTCGTAAGTAAGTCAGAATTCAACCCAGGCAGTTCTGTCCAAAGCCTCAGCACATTATCACGAAAACTACAATGAATGGCTGTTCTGATAAATGTTTCAAATATTGGGTGAGCATAGAATGTGGTTTGCCTGGGACAATCCTGATTTATGCCTGTTGTCCTGACATGATTATCAATAATTCTTTTTTCGTAAATGATATGATCTCCCTGCATTGAGAGCCCCTTGTAGATCTCTTGATTCTGAAAGTCCGGAAAGGAAAATTGGAATTTGATTCACTTAGGTCATGAGGGGCACATGATAGTGTGGAGAAATGGACTCAGCTGGGAATATTTCTCCATGTGTTTTCTCCATCCCTCACTCTGGAGAATAATTAGATGACGACAACACCTTCTGTTAATTACCTCCTCTCTTGCCACATTAGACCCTAAGGAGACCTTTAAGAGAATCTTGAGTTGGAAGCACCTCTCTTGAAGCAATGGCTAGTAGGAGCCATGGCTGAAAGCACAGAGCTTAGGGGAAGTAAACATCCGCATTCTGAAATGCTCATATTGTGATGTTTGTGTCCTCAAATCCCTAGAGAACTCTGTGCATGTCTGGGCATATGGAGTGCAGTCAAGAAGACAGGACAGGTCCAGGCACAGGTCCAGGACAAGGCAGCCGTGGTAGCAGCGTTTCTCAGATTTCACCAAGACACACCTGTCAGAACATCTATAAGAATACCTGGGTAGGTAAAATCAGAATGGGACAATTTGGCTTTCTTTCTTCTTCTTCTTTTTTAAAAATTTTTATTTATTTGAGAGAGAAAGCATGAACAGGGGGAGGGGCAGAGGGAGCAGCAGGCCTGATAGGGAGCTTGATCCCAGGACCCTGGGATCATGACCTGAGCCCATGGCAGATGCTTAACCAACTGAGCCACCCAGGCACCCTTGGCTTTCTGTCTTCTTGCAGCCCTGCTCTCCTATACACTCAATTCGGAGACCTCATGCATCCCGGTTCAATGACTATTGTTACTTTTTTATTTCCTCATAATAACTATGTTCCCTCTTCCCTATCCCCGTGGGATTATTTGAATTTTACCAGAATCCCAGGTATTTTAACTGAAGGAAAAGCATCTCCCATGGAATTTCAGGCACTGACAAATGGGTAGAATGAGGGATAGAGGGCATGGAGGTTTTCTGATAGCTCAAGGAGCCCCAAATTTTTATCACCATATAATCCCACTTTTTCCCTATAAGAGATTTTTAGTTTGCAAAACACATTTAAGATATAATCATTATTAAATATTATTTATTATTAATGTAAATCTCCATTTTCAAGAGCTTACTGTGACCAGCACTCTGATACATACTTTACATACCATATTTAAATAGGTTTTCACCTAAAAACCCAGTGAAGTAGTGGTCATTCTTCCCTTACAGATGAAGAAATGGAGGCACATAGTGATGATGTGATTTGCTAAATAGCATAAAGTTGGTAAATGGTGGAGCCAAATATACTCTGCTTCTCAGTAATTAATTTAATTTTCCATTTATATTCATTAGGAATAGTTGAAACTGTTGCTTAGTCTGAAATGCAGTAGCTGGAGGGAGTTGATATAATTTCACTCCAAAGCAATTTGATGGTGTTATTTTGCATAAATATACAATTTTTATAGCTTTTTGAAATATTAAAAATTGTCCTTGACTGCCATCTTTCCAGACCCATCTTTGCAGTGGCTATTAATCATTGTAATAGTTGATGTAAAAGGTCACGTACTTTAGCTACAGTTGATACTAGGCCAATGTGACCTTTTGACCTTAACTACTCTTACTTGTTTAAACTTTAAGTATCATCTTGAAGCTTTAAGCAACTTATAAATCTAATTAAATACTACAATGCTAATAACTAGGAAAATAAAGATGAAGATGCACAAACTTTTAATGTAAATTTGTAGGATAATGTAATTATTAAATGCCTAACCCCAGACCCACTCCACCTGAGTGGGTTCCCGTCTGCCACTTGTTGGCATTGGGACCCTGGGCAAATTCCCTAACTTCGTGTGCCTCGTATTAAAATAGGATTTTGGGGGGCTCAGTTGTTAAGCATCTGCCTTCGGCTCAGGGCGTGATCCCGGAGTCCTGGGATCGAGCCCCACACCAGGCTCCTCTGCTGGGAGCCTGCTTCTTCCTCTCTCACTCCCCCTGCCTGTGCTCCCTCTCTCGCTGGCTGTCTCTCTCTCTGTCAAATAAATAAATAAAATCTTTAAAAAATAATAAAATAAAATAGGATTTTTGTAAGGCTTACTTGGGTTAATATATGTATTAGAAGAATGACTAGAACAGTAAGTGGTCAACAAGTATTATTCAATTATTGTTGATGAAGACAGACAAACAAAAGGGCAGACATTTACAATACTATCCCTAAAAATTAACAATTGATTTATCTGGTGTTCAAAATCTGTCAGTATGCAAACTCTTTTTATGATCAAATTAGCATACCTCATTTCATAATGCCTAAGGGTTTCAGTAAGAGTCAACATTTATTTCACACTTTGTAGCTTCTCATTTCCAATTAAATTCTTTTAAGGACCTAGTTAGGATGTAAAGCATATGACCTAAAAGTGAACAAGCCTAAGCCCACTCCCTACCCCAAATCCTGAAATATGAAGAGCTTCAGGAATCAATGGGCTAAATGTTCCCTAGTGTTGGTCTGCGTGTCCTAAATTTTAAGTGGTTTGTTCTTTGAATTTTCTAAATATGAGCTTCTTTCCTTCTCTTTCTTCCTCTTTTTTCCTTCCTTCTTTCCTTTCTTCCTTCCTTCCCTAATTGCAAGGAGTATGTAAAGAGAAACAACTTTGCTAACTTAAGACGTTTATATTGGGCAGTAGTTTCTAACCTGTTACTGTGAACATTGTAAATCACAGTGACACAATTTGCTACATGAAAGGCCTGTGCTAAATCAATCTCATTAAAAGCAATACCCTCAGATTCCAAGGGAAAGTTGTTATCTCAGGATTTCTGGATCCTCTAACCCCTGAGGCTGGTTCAACAGAAGTTGTGAGGATACACAGTGGTGCCCACAGAGACACCGGATATTTTTCCCATTTTTGCTCCAGCTATTATCTTAGAGAAACTCAAACTCTCCTTCTCCTTCTATGATAGAAGACTGTTTTTTTTTTATTTAAATTCAATTAGCCAATATATCATTCGTCATTAGTTTCAGATGTACAGTTCAATAATTCATCAGTTGCATGTAACACCCAGGACTCATCACATCACGTGCCCTCCTTAATGCCCATCACCCAGTTACCCCAACCCCCATCCACCTCCAGTCCAGCAGAGAGGGAGACAAACCATGAGAGACAGTTTTAGTTTTGGTTTTGTTTTTTTACATATAATAGGAATATGATTTCTCCCCAAAATGGGATGATAATATTTCAGTGAGTGAAAGAACCTCCTAAAATTCTCCTTTAGTCCCATGATTGTGATCATTTTCCAACATTAAAGAAAATCCATCATGGTTCTACATAGTTGGAAGATTTATGCTCTAGTAGAAATAAATGGTAATATCAGTTGGAAGCATTATTTTAATCTCAAGGTCTGACAAAGGCTGAAGCTTTCCTTTAACAAATGTGTGCCCCTCCTCTACAATATGTGAGCCATTGGAGGTGTTCACAAAAAACATAGGTGCTAAGTGTGGTTTTGCTTTCCTAAGATACAACCACTTTCAACCATTCTGCTGGCTTTTGGAAGAGCTAGTTATATCCCCCTTTCCATTACTAAAAAAAAATTTTTTTTTGCTTGACATCAGCAGATATGTTAAGAATCAACATTTGATTTTCATGTTTTACTTTGAAATTCTTGATATTTAAAAAATTTTTGTTCTTTCCTAACTGTCTAAGAATTATGGTCAGATCATCTGTTTCTTTTATCTTTTCTATGCACTTAAGACAACTATATCTAAGTCCATCTTTATTTAAATACACAGTATTTAACTTACTGCAAAAACGAAATGATAATTATGTGACATGATAAAGGTGTTAGATAAATGTATAATGATAATCATATTGTAATATATAAATGTATCAAATCACCACATCATATGCCTTAAACTCACACAATATTTATATACCAATTATTTTTCCTTTTTTCTCCTTTTTTTTTTATTTCAAGTTTTCATTTAAATTCTAGTTAGTTAACATATATGGTAAATTGGTTTCAGGTGTAGAATTTAGTGATTCATCACTTACTTGTAACTCTCAGTGCTCATCACAGCATGTGCCCTCCTTAATACCCATCACCCATTCAGCCCACCCCCCACCCACCTCCCCTCCATCAACCAGCAGTTTGTTCTGTATAGTTAAGTCTCTCATGGCTTGCTCCCCGCTCTGTTTTTTTTTTCCCTTTCCCCTATGTTCATCTGTTTTATTTCTTAAATTCCACATGAGTGAAATCCTATGTATACCCATTATATTTCGATTAGAAAATCCACAAGATTTGGTGAATAGTATTTTTCATTATATTTAAGTTAGGAATGTTTTCTAATTTCTATTCTAATGCATTATTTGACTTCTGAATAGTTGAGAAATATGTGATTAGTTTCCAATTATGATGGTTCTTTAATTACCAATTTATTACTGATTTCTAGCTTAATCCCACTGTAGTCAGAGAATGTTGCATGTATGACCAACCCTTAAAGTTTAAAAGTTTTTCACAAACCAAAGGAGTGCTTCAAAACTATATTACATAGATATTAGCTAATGACACAACTTCACTCAATACTTACTCTATGCGTGAGTGGCACTGTACATAACTAAACTAATTTAACTTCAGCTGAACCCTATGAGGTAGGTTCTATTATCTCTGTCTTGACAATTAAGTAACTTAGGTAGAAAGAGACGAGACAACATATTCAAAGTCCTAAAGCTCACAGATAGCAGAGCCACATTCCAAAGATAGCTATGTGACATCTAAGGCCATGCTTTTTAGTCACTAAGCTATACATAGGAGTTATAATCCCTTTAATAATATCCTGAAATTTCTAAAGCATCTTTAAGAAGAGTTTTCCAAATGTTATTATGCTTTCCTTTGTCCTTGTAAGAGCCTGGTGGGTTAACAGTGAAAACCATAATTATCCTCTTTTACATGTGGGAATATTGATGCACAGGACCATTGTAGCTATTTAGGGGCAAAGTTAAGCACGGTTATTTCTTCAAAATGGCTCAGTATTTCTCTTGGTTTTGTTTTTAGTGTGAGTAGAAGGTGTTAATAGAAATGGGGATAACAACTGACTTAAAGATTTATTCTCTTCTTTGTCTACAGATCCTAGGATTACTAATGCAATGGCCGGGGGAAGGAACAGTACAGCAGTTACGAAGTTCATTCTCTTAGGATTCTCTGAATTTCCAAAGCTCACCGTGGTCCTCTTTTCAATATTCCTAGTGATCTACCTCATGACAGTGTCCTGGAACCTGGGCCTCATCACACTCATCAGGGTGGACTCCCATCTGCACACACCTATGTACTTTTTCCTCAGTAACCTGTCCTTGCTGGACATTTGCTATGTTTCCACTATAGCGCCCAAGATGCTCTCGGATTTCTTCAAGAAGCAGAAATCCATCTCCTTTGTGGAGTGCACTGTGCAGTACTTCTTCTTCTCTAGCCTGGGTCTGACTGAATGCTGTCTTCTGTCAGCCATGGCTTATGACCGATATGCCGCCATTTGTAATCCTCTGCTCTATACCGCCATCATGTCGCCCACCCTCTGTGTGCAGATGGTGGCAGGATCTTGTGTAACTGGATTCTTTGGCTCATTTATCCAACTCTGTGCCTTACTTCAGCTCCATTTCTGTGGGCCAAATGTCATCAATCATTTCTTCTGTGATCTTCCCCAGCTGCTAATCCTATCCTGCTCTGATACCTTTTTCTTTCAAATCATGACCTCTGTTCTCACAGTGATCTTTGGACTCACATCTGTCTTGGTTATCATGATATCCTATGGTTACATTGTTGCAACCATTCTAAAGATCACATCAGCTGAAGGCAGGTCCAAGGCCTTCAACACCTGTGCTTCTCACCTGACAGCTGTGACTCTTTTCTTTGGCTCAGGTATCTTTGTTTATATGTATCCTAACTCTGGTGATTCCCCGAGCCAAAACAAGTTGGCATCAGTTTTATACACTGTTATAATCCCCATGCTAAATCCATTGATCTACAGCTTGAGGAACAAGGAAATCAAAGATGCCCTAAACAGATGGAAGAAGAGAATCTTTTTCTGTTGTTACTAATTATGAAATTTATTTCAGATGTACAGTATAGGAAAATGGCAACTAAAATATTGACCCACAACTTTCCTAATTGTGGGATAAATTATAGTTACTTCACTCTCCCAATATAAACCCATGACTGGCACAAGGACAGGAAAATGCAGGAGAAGTAACTGGAAGCTCAATATCTCCATCCCTCATCAGCTATGACCTAATACATCAATAGGCCAAATAATCCACAACTATTTTTGTAGCTAGTTGTGGTGGTGTAACCCTTCACCTTCAATATTCCATCCCTACCTAATGCATACTGCCTCAGGGATCAGAGATACCAGTACTGGTCAAGGCTGCCGGGAGACCAGTACCTGTCTTTATAGCATCTCATTTTAGTTAGGACAGGGATTACTATTAGTATTGAGAGATCTCTGTCAAAAGACTTTCCTGTCTAATTAGGTTAGTTTCTCAGATTAAACCTATTTTTTCACCTCTGGAAGTTATGGATGAATTTCTTCATTTGTGGATTTGTCCAAAGCAAGAGTAACTCTACCTGATCAAAGATTTGTTAACTTCAAACAAAAAGAAATTTGTTGTAATAGGAATGCTGAACATGTATGTCTGGCATAGTTAAGGTTTGGTTGACTAGTTGGCTCATTAGCAATCCCTAGAAAATTCCTCGTCTGTTATTGCTGTAGTCATCCATCTTCACTGTGTAACCAGAAAAGGGAACCAGAAGTTGGCACTCTGCTGAGGAGGTGATCTAGTGCCTAATTTTGGCACCAACAACAATGTCTTCATGCTACTTTTTTCATTTTTTTAAAGTAGAACCAGGCTCCATCAGGAAGTTGTTTACCAATAATTAACAAATGGGAAGTGGTTGGTGAAATTAGATATAAGAAGCTAAACTTCTGGTGCATAAGGAAGTCTACATTTGGCTGTTTCCCTCATACCCTTGGTTGGAATTGCTGCAAGGTGAAGAGAAGTCCTGGAGAATTGAGACTGGGACAGAAATCACACTCCTGTTGTTTATCCTCAGATTCTGATTCCCATAATCTTAGGCCGTAGCCAGGAGCAATGCCTCAATATATAAAATTCAAAATCTCAATTATGAAAAATATAATCCTCAGAAAAGAGTGATATGGGTCTTAACTCAAAAGGGCCTATTTCCAAGAAGACCAGCCTCCTTTTCATTCTGATCCTTAAATCACCTGTAACATATGGGTGTACAGGATACGTATCCTTGTGCGGGAGGAACCGTGGTACAGAGATTAATTAGTCATATAGAGGCTCAGTGGTTAGACAGACTTCTGGACAGTACTGTGTGTTTCTTTTTGTGTAACTACATGTAATTAACATTTTTGTCTTGATATTTTTAAAGAAATGAGTATACTTTATGTGATGTTGTGCTAAGGGAAACATCTGCATCTATTAATTCTATTATGCCATATCTCCTGGGTTTCTGGGTTGCTGCAGGAATTAGCACTATGACTGAGAATGGATGTACTCTGAGATAAGGAGTAAATCCTGTCTCCTGAGAAGTTATATTTTCCTTGCTGTGTAAGCAGAAGAGGATGAGATTTGATAGCCCCTAGGACTCTGGGCATAAGCTAAATGCTCCTCATTCAGTGCAGATTCCCGACTGGTTGTTTTGTTCATCACTATGCATCTTAATTATTTCATATCTTAAAATTATAAAATAATGTTCATTTTATATGCATATCTGTGTCCTATTTTTCATAAGCACTCTACTAATTTATTTTTGTTGAATGAAAGCAGCTTTCTGAAAGTGAACATAAAAGTGGGCTTTGGAGGGGCGCCTGGGTGGCTCAGTCAGTTAAGGATGTGGCTCATGATTTCAGCTCAGGTCATGATTTCAGGGTTGTGAGATCGAGGTCCTGTGTTGGTCTCTGTGCTCAGTGGGGAGTCTCCCTGAAATTCTATTTCTCCTTCTCCCTCTACCCCTTCCCTGCTTGCTCTCTCTGTCTCTCTCCAGTAAATAAAATCTTAAAAAAAAAAAAAAGTGGAGTTTGGAAAATGTTTCTAAGTTTTCCGAGTTCAGATACATCCAGAGATGAGGCCCAGTGGGTTTCTATACCTACACAAGCACAGTGGCAGGAACATGAACGATTCACCTGACGTTCAGAACTCATTAACCCTGTTTTCGTCCGAGGGAAGAAACACAATGAGTTCTTTTTTTTTTTTTTACTTTTTTTTTTTAATTAATGATTTTTTATTATATTATGTTAGTCACCATACAGTACATCCCCAGTTTCCGATGTAAAGCTCGATGATTCATTAGTTGCGTATAACACCCAGTGCACCATGCAATACGTGCCCTCCTTACTACCCATCACCGGTCTATCCCATTCCCCCACCCCCCTCCCCTCTGAGGCCCTCAGTTTGTTTCTCATAGTCCATAGTCTCTCATGTTTCATTCCCCCTTCTGATTACCCCCCCTTTCTTTATCCCTTTCTTCCCCTACCGATCTTCCTAGTTCTTATGTTCCATAGATGAGAGAAATCATATGATAGTTGTCTTTCTCTGCTTGACTTATTTCACTTAGCATTATCTCCTCCAGTGCCGTCCATGTTGCAGCAAATGTTGAGAATTCGTTCTTTCTGATAGCTGAGTAATATTCCATTGTATATATGGACCACAACTTCTTAATCCAGTCATCTGTTGAAGGGCATCTCGGCTCCTTCCACGATTTAGCTATTGTGGACCTGTACCAACTTTCATTCCCACCAACAATGTAGGAGGGATCCCCTTTCTCCACATCCTCTCCAACAATTGTTGTTTCTTGCCTTGTCTATTTTTGCCATTCTAACTGGCGTAAGGTGGTATCTCAGTGTGGTTTTGATTTGAATTTCCCTGATGGCTAATGATTTTGAACATTTTTTCATGTGTCTGTTAGCCATTTGTATGTCCTCATTGGAAAAATGTCTGTTCATATCTTCTGCCCATTTTTTGATTTGTTTATTTGTTTCTCGTGTATTGAGTTTGAGAAGTTCTTTGTAGATCTTGGATACCAGTCCTTTATCTGTAGTGTCATTTGCAAATATATTCTCCCATTCCGTGGGCTTCCTCTTAGTTTTTTTGACTGTTTCCTTGGCTGTGCGAAGATTTTATCTTGATGGAGTCCCACAAGTTCATTTTTTCTTTTGTTTCTCTTGCCTTTGGAGATGTGTCATGAAAGAAGTTGCTGTGGCCGATGTCGTAGAGGTCCTTACAATCCCATGAGAGATGCTTTATTTTTATGTACTCATTTTTAACATGGAAAAAAAACTGGAGCCAAAAATTTAAGTAATTGTCCCAATGTTTAATAGTTCGTGAGTGGTATAGATAAGGTTGAAACCTGGGGAGTATGACTAGAATTAACTATTTACTACAGTGGGAATTTCATTTTTGTGCCTTTCTCTATGGTGGCAGTATGATATCTACCAGTGTAGTTTTACCTCTTTGTACTTCATTGAATTTCTTTGCTTAAATCTTGAGAGACTTTCCCTAAGCTGGAAAGTCAGACACTAGTCACTCATATTAAGGAGAAAGTTGCCACAATAGAACAAGGAATAAATGTTGAAAATTCTTATCTTTTAAAATTCAAAAGCTTTGGTTCAACTTAATAAAACCAAGTAAAGATCTTCCTCACTGGTAAATAGTAGAAGCCAAGAGTTGGGTGTGAATTCAGAAGGTGTGGATGTGTTTGGGTTCTTGTGCCCTTGCTCCCTGATCATTTTGGGTTAAACTCAGAGTCCAGAGAGATAAAAAAGCTTTTTGAAGATTCCAAAGAAGATACTCATGGGTGCTCCTTGACTGGAATACGAGCAAGCAACACAGGTCCTAGAGTTTGCCTATTTACCACATAAATACAAGGTGGTGGCCTAGAGTATGGAGCAGAAAAACAAAAACAAAACAAAACAAAAAGCCCAAAAAACCCAAGCTGAGAAAAGCCTTGACAAAGTCATCCTGAGTTTTCCACAGCTGCAGAAAAGCATGTAGGAGGGTCATGAAGTTTCCCATGCACCCCAACAGGGAGTGGAAAGTGTTGGTGGGTCAAAAGAGCCAGATGGTTAGAAGGAGGAAAATGCAAAATATGTGGATTAATGACCAGAGACTATTAGGACCACATACAGCTCAGTCCACGGCTGGGGATGGGGCTGTAACTGGTTAAATGTCAATGGTCAAAGAAAGATCCTGCCTAAGAGCCATGTGAGAAAACTGCACATTGAGGGGATGGCGGACAATGCAGGTCTGAAAGCTGAAAGTGCTCTCTCCAATAGCTTATCACAAGCTCTGGAGCTTCGAAATAACCCCGGGATGTGAAAGAAAGAGAACATCTTAACTGACAGATTTATAGATATTCAGTAACTGGGGAGACAATCATGAGGTGAGTAACTTTACTTGGAAGTATTTACAAATAAAGGTGAATGCATTAAGTTTCTGTCATTGGATGGAATACAGCCTCAAAATAGAAATTATATTAAAAAGCAATAAGGAAAACGCATTTTTGCACACTTCAGTTTGTGGCATGAAAATATCTTGTTCTACATGAAGTTGACAGAAATGGGCCACAACCTAGTGGTCTGCTATTTCTCCTAGGACTAAATTCAGAGTTCAGAGCATATCCATAGACCATGATCACAAGAGATAAAGAGAAAAAAAGAAAGAACTGGCTTCTCTTCTTTTTTTTTTTTTTTTAATTTATTTGACAGAGAGAGAGAGACAGCCAGCGAGAGAGGGAACACAAGCAGGGGGAGTGGGAGAGGAAGAAGCAGGCTCCCAGCGGAGGAGCCCGATGTGGGGCTCGTATCACACCCTGGGCTGAAGGCAGACACTTAACAACTGTGCCACCCAGGCACCCCAAGAACTGGCTTCTCTTCTTAAAACTATGAACTATATGTTCTTAATTACTTAGACTGGGTGGCTACCCTTGGAGAGGTTGCCACGCAGAAGGAAGCAAAACGAGAGAGGGAAGAAGAGAGGGGAGGGTGAGAAAGAGAGAGAATATGGCAGGCAGGTTGGGGGGAGGGAGAGAAAAACTATTTTCCAGCTGAGAAAAGGTCCCAGACATACTACCATCTTGGAAGCAAGGGAGCAAGGAGTAGAAGAGCCAAACTTATGTAGTAAACTTTTGGTGAGGGCTCTAGCCACCATATCCTAGGACTTTATTGAAAGACCCTCCAAAACTAGTTGCCCACGTCTTATTATTACTACAGATACCACTCAGCTACTGCGGCCACCAGTATGTTCTGGTGACCCATCTTTACATAGCTGACAGGAGATTCAATCAAAGTATGGCATGGCCTCCCACATCCCAGAAATGAGTCAAAGACTCTTTCTAACTTGTGGCCAGTCCTTGACTGCCTCATTTAGACTTTTCAGCGACCATAGTGGTGGGAAGTTAACCAAGCTGTGCTGACTGTATTTTTTAGTCCAGATTAGAAGTCGGGATTTAGTACTCTCTTTGAGCTTGCCTAGGTGTCTAATTCATTGGTATTTACTCAGTCTTTACAAGCAGGAGTCAGCCTAGCAAGAAGTCCCTCTGGACATGGTTTCATGGTCTCCTCTTTTGGCCAGATTCTTATCTTGTCAGTGCAGAAAATCTGGAAGTTTAAGGGAGTAAGACACACAGCCATCTCAGATTCTGGGAACCTGACCAAAGAAGGATTTAAAATGTTTAAGGTAAATAAATAAGTAAATAAATAATAACATTTAGAAGATTTAGGCCTTCGAAAACAAAGGGTAACCTCACTAAAATGGAATCGGGAGGCCAGAAGTGGGTGCAGTATCACTCAAATGTTAATTACAGGAAGAATTATCAGCTACAGACTCCAACGGAAGTGTCAATTACAGACCCCAATAGAAGAAGTATCAACTGGAAAGAAGCATCAATTACAGGCCCCGACAGGGAAAAGAGGGTAGGTTTTATCTCCTACAAGAAATTGCCTCTGCAACTTAGCCAATGAGAAACTGTCATGGCACTGAATTCTTGCTTCTCTTCAATGGACTTTTGTTCAAAACTTCTCCTCCCAACTTCCTTCTTCTTCTCTAAAAAATAACATTCCTCTCCTTTGTTGGACTTTGGTTTTGCCATAACTTGCATGTTCCAAATTGCAATTTTGTTACTAGAATAAACCCATTTTTGCTGTTAGAACAACGGATAGTTTTATTTTTAAGGTTAACAGGCCCTTGGCGTCTCTGTTTAGTCCAGAACCTTAGCTATACATCCACCAAAGAGAGCCTTCGTGATCACTTCGTCCAGCCCAGCAGCACTGAACAGCACTTCTTGGTGAATAAGGCGCAAAACTGCCACAGAGCCTTAGGTGATGAATACAGGGGAGATAAAGCATTGAGCTCCCCTGGAGAGTCAACAATATTAGTAGTAGTTTCTTGGTAGCAGGATTACAGGTAAATTTTTTCTTTTCTTTTTTTTTAAGATTTTATTTATTTATTTGACAGAGAGAGACAGCCAGCGAGAGAGGGAACACAAGCAGGGGGAGTAGGAGAGGAAGAAACAGGTTCCCAGCGGAGGAGCCTGATGTGGGGCTCGATCGCATAACGCCAGGATCACGCCCTGAGCCGAAGGCAGACGCTTAACAACTGAGCCACCCAGGCGCCCCTACAGGTAAATTTTTTCTTGTACTGTATTCTTCAAGTTTCCTGTGTATTTGTTTTCAATTAAATTCGAAAGAATCAAGAACAGAGAAGAGCCAAGGGGGGTAGACTGAAGATGGTAAAACACACACCTGACGTCCCATCTACCAGCCAACTGTGGTGGTGTTCCAGCTGTTTTAGGATGTTCAGAACCTCTTGGCCATTCAAAAGTTACCAAGAACATCTGAACAGCCCTTATCAATCACCAAAGAGATTTATATCTGGAATTGATGACAACAACATCTGACATACAGCTGGGTGAAGAAATGCCAGCCGACCATGTGACACAGGGAAGACAAAGGCTCATTCCATGAGCAGACAGGCGTTGTGGTTGCAGAGGCACCCTCTTGCTTAGATCATTCTCTCTGCTCTTACCGTTGTGGAAGAGGGTTGTTCCCTGCCGAATGAATGGATGACGGAAAAAGGGAGACAGTGACTTGGGTATATTCACAGGCAGATAAAGTAGGACTTGACAGCTCGCCTTGGAAAATGAATGACAGAAAGTGAATCACCTGTGGAGCCAAGCTCCAGTTGGACTGCAAGTGAATAATTTTACCTGTGGAGGGAGGACAGCAATTCTTTATTTGAGATACACACGGGTAACGTAAGGATGAACACTGGTGCTGATTAACTTAGGAGCTGAGCCACAAAAAGCCTGAGAGGCTCTGTCATCATAGAAAAATAAGGGCAAAGGCATCTACTAAAAAGGAATAATACGCTGCATTCTAAAACTACACAATTAAAGACTCCACATGTAATTTCAGCAGCATCTGGTTTTGCAGTTTTCCTTGGTATTTGGGGTGGGGAGACCACAAATGTGTACATTCCATAAGCACCTGACACTCTCCTTTATTTTCCATGGCTATGACACTTGCATCTTTCTTTTGGAGTTAAGGACTCATACCATCCCAGATGATACATGAAAGACAGAAGTTCAGAGACAGCAGTACCTTGTTCGAAAATTTTTTAATTGATTTTTTTATTATGTTCAGTTAGCCAGCGTTTAGTACAACATAAGTTTCTGATGTAGTGTTCAGTGATTCATGAGTTGCATATAACACCCAGTGCTCATCACAACACATGCCCTCCTTAATACCCATCACCTGGTTCCCCAACCCTCCAACCCCCTCCCTTCTGTAACCCTCAGTTTGTTTCCTGGAGTCCAGAGTCTCTCATGGTTTGTCTCCCTCTCTGATTTCTTCCCATTCAAAAATTATAGTCAACATGCCAATAAACTGCAGTGGGTGTAAGGGATCTTTTTTTGGGTGATGGAAATATTCTAAAATTGGATTGTGGTGATAATGGCACAGCTCTATAAATCCACTAAAAATCACTGTACACTTAAAATAGGTGGAGTTTATGATATGTAAATTATGCTTCTATAATACTCTTGAAAACAAAAATAATATGAAAAAAGGAAAAAAGAAATGTTTTCAAGCAGTACCTGGCTAAAAGAACATGAATATATCCTATTATGCTCTAAACCACAGAAAGGAGCTTAGTATAAAATTCTTTAATCATCAAACCTAACTGATACTCACTCATCTTTTCACTTACGTCAGTATTTAGTGGGCACTTACTAGTGGGCCGGGTGCTGAGAGAGATTAATACCATACAGATCCTTCCCTAAGAACCTCACAGTCTAGTAAGGGGCATGATGTAAATAAAAATAAATAATTTTAATGCAATGTGATAAAATGCAAAATTTAAAGTATATGTAAAATAGGTAACAGTTTTTGAATCCTGCCTGTAATGTTCAAGGTAGATACAGACCATTATAACCAAAAGAGCTCATAACCACTAAATATATGATAAAGAATTTGCCACACATCATTGAAAAATATAATTGCTTTTTAAATTTGATAGCAGGATACTTAAGAAAAAAGTTAGGTCTTCAACCATAAATTAAATTTTGGATTGTTTAAGTAGTTAAAAAATGTTAAGCCAAGAAAAAGTCAGTGACAAATAGGCAAGTACTTATCTGGACTCTGAACAGGGAAGAACTTTGCTTAAAGTCAATGAACGAACTTAGAGCAGCAAGAGTCACTGTGAAAAAAATGAGATTCTTTTTAATGTTAGGAGATTTTAAATAAAATCAAGTGCAAATGAAGAGCTAGGAAAATGCATTTGCAGCAATGGAGTAATGCTCCTTTCTAGAAATTTATTTTACAGAAATGATCTGAAGTTCAGAAATTATTTGAAACTTTAGACATTGATTCAGAATGATTTTTCATAGCAAAAACTTAGATTCCATTTAAAATCTAACAGAGGTGAATTGTTTCAGGTGGAATATTATATAACCCCCAATACTTAAGTTTATGATGATGTTTATGAGTCATTTAAATACGCATTGTAACATTTGAGTGAAACACATACATTGTAACATTCATGTGTAACAGGAAAGACTGAAAAATATCAACCTGGAATGAAAGATTTTAGATTAAGATGATGCATGAAATGCATCCGCATTCTAGTGATTCTTCGGTCTAAAGAAGTTTTCTAAACTTGAAGGTTCCATAAAGTGAAAATGGAATCAGCAGGGGACGTCTCATGTTTTTCTAAGAGAACAATTACCCTGGACAGGTTAATTAGCTATCCTGTCTCCACCTCGGATCCTAGGGAGGCATTTAAATGAACCCCAGGTGAAAGTACCTCTCTTATCACGGCTGCACAGGAGAGGAAATTTCCTTTAGAAGACGCTTGAAAGATGGTGTTCAATGAATCTGGGGCAAGAGTCCAGACCTGCAGGGGGTCACAGGTGCTGCTAGACTCCCAGGCCATAAACAACCAGCAGTAGCCCACCTCCTGCAGACACATCTTGGTGAGGTTTGCGGTTGGAGGCAGCAAGGGCAGTGTGGGGGCAGCGTGCTAGTGTTGGTGTTCAGGGACCCCACTTCAGATTTGGGAACCTCTTTCCTCCATGTAGCCATATATTCCCACCATCTTCCTGTTTGTAGGCTGTCTTCTCTCCACTTAGACTTGCTCAGAGCTCAGGTCCTTTCTACTGGGGAGTAAAATGTTTCCCCTCAATGGAAAGTTTTAACAGAAACAAAAAGAAAGAGTGACGTGAATAATATCTTGCATAGTTAGGAACTTGCTATTGTATTGAGAGTTTGGTGTGATTTTTTTTAATACCTCACACCCCCTAGCAGTGCTTTGGAAAGGTTGTGTTTATCAAGACTGTATTTATTAAGTAATAGTTCATTTACTATAATTAAAACAGTGTTTTAATTTCTATTTGCTTTAGCAGTATGATCAGGAGCAAAAGATTTTGGAGTTTAGCAGACCTGGTCCAAAATCTCAGCACTGTCACTCATCAGCTGCTTGACCTCGAACAATTTACTTAGTCTCCTTGTGCCTCAGTTTATATATATATATATTAAGGAAAACAATGCCCATAGGGTTGCGTGAGAATAAATGAGATGTACGTGAATTTTTGAGAATGGTGCCTGGCACAAACTAAGCAATCAGTAAACAGCAATGATTTAACTTAAAACAGGTAAACTAACACCAACTGAATTAATATAATTCTAACCCAAAGAAAGAATATTGACATTTTAGTGATTCTATGTTATTCATATCCTGGATACAGTAGATCCTTATTTATTATTAGGAACATTGAGAATTGCTCTGCATTCCTACTTTCCAAGATCCTGTAGCATGTCTGGTATGTTTGGAAATAATTGAGGTGAGAAGTGGCTTCCTACATTCTTAACCATCCTTTTAGTTCTTACCTCTTTAGAACCCCTGCTTGGTATTTTAGTTGGAAAATTCTGTGGAATTTCTAATTTGACAATGTTAGCCACTCCTCTCCATGCACTTAACATGCTTAAGAAACCAATCACTTTGTGACCAATTACCATTTCTTAAGATACCTGCTTTGCAAGATCAACTTTCCTGTTTTTCAACCAATCATTTACACATTATCTCTAATGTCTTCTAATTGTATGGAACAGGAAAAAGAATCAGGGAAAATGACTGTGTTTCAGTAACATTTGATTCTACCCTGAGGTAAAATCTTTAAGAAAATTAAAAAAAATATATGATTGACAGTAATAACGAGAACCCGTGGCCTCAATTTTAAATGATAATAACATATAATAACTCTTCCCATGGTTATTTATTTATTTAATATTCAGTTAGCTAGCATATAGTACATCATTAGTTTTTGATATCGTGTTCAATGATTCATTAGTTGCATGTAACACCCAGTGCCCATCACAACACGTGCCCTCCTCAATACCCATCACCTGGTTACCCCATCGCCCCACCCCCCTCCCTTCTGTAACCCTTAGTTTGTTTCCCAGAGTCCAGAGTCTCTCATGGTTTGTCTCCCTCTCTGATTTCTTCCTGTTCAGTTTTCCCTCCCTTCCCCTGTGATCCTCCGCACTATTCGATCACACTACAAGACCTAATTGAAAAACGAAATGGCTTATCAATTAAAATTAAGTCTGCAAAGATACCAAGTACTTAGTTTGCTTGATTTGTTTTTCCTGAGTAGTCAGTTGTCTTAAGTTTTTAGAAAAATGGCTTCACAGTTCCAAATTGTTTTTGTCAACCCTATTCAGCCTTTGGAAAATGCTGGTAAATTTTTATTACAAACATTTGATTCTGGGTAGGTGCCTAGAGAGAACAAGACTTTTTTTTTTAATCCATTAGCCAACATATAGTACATCACTCATTTTTGATATAATGTTCAATGATTCATTAGTTGCCTATAACACCCAGTACTCATCCCATCACGTGCCCTACTTAATGCCCATCACCCAGTTACCCCATTCCGCCCCCCTCTTTCTGCAACCCTCGGTTTGTTTCCCAGAGTCAAGAGTCTCTCATGGTTTGTCTCCCTCTCTGATTTCTTCCCATTCAGTTTTCCTTCCCTTCCCCTATTTTCCTCTGCACTATTCCTTATATTCCACATATGAATGAAACCATATAATAATTGTCTTTCTCTGATTGACTTATTTCACTTGGCATAATACCCTCCAGTTCCATCCATGTCGATGTAAATGGTGGGTATTCATCCTTTCTGATGGCTGAGTAATGTTCCATTGTATATATGAACCACATCTTGTTTATCCATTCATCTGTTGAAGGACATCTTGGCTCCTTCCGTAGTTTGGCTATTGTGGACATTGCCGCTATGAACATTGGGGTTCATGTGGCCCTTCTTTTCACCACATCTGTATCTTTGGGGTAAATATCCAGGAGTGCAATTGCTGGCTCATAGGGTAGCTCTATTTTTAGCTTCTTGAGGAACCTCCATACTGTTTTCCAGAGTGGCTGTACCAGCTTGCATTCCCACCAGCCATGTAATAAGGTTCCTCTTTCTCTACATCCTTGTCAACATTTGTTGTTTCCTGTCTTGTTAATTTAGCCATTCTAACTGGTGTGAGGTGGTATCTCATTGTGGTTTTGATTTGTATTTCCCTGATAGCAAGTGATATTGAGCATTTTTTCACGTGTCTGTTGGCCATTTGTATGTCTTCTTTGAAGAAGTGTCTGAGAACAAGCCTTCTAAACTCACCCAATGACAATAGAAGTGGGTGCAGAAATGAAATATTTGTTTTTATACTCCAAAAAGATAATGCCCAATTCAAAATATTTATTAAGCATATTTTGTGAACTTAAAATGTATATTAAACATATCATAAATAGTAGAAAAATTCAACCACATCTATTTCTGTGTGTTCAGTGTCATTGTCTAGGATCAATATTCAGGGCCAGAGAACAGAGAGCTTGGCCAGGGTTATACAAAAATGTCTCTGGCTTTCAGGAAATTAAAACCTAGCTGGGGAAATCACTGTATATTATTTTTGGTGTCATAAGAACAACATAAGATAAAATTCTCCGGAGTTTTAATATAAATTGAGTCACAGAGAGGAGGTAAATAATGGATCATTTATTGAAAGCCTATTCTGTCCCAGATAATTTCCTTTTTTTTTAAGATTTTATTTATTTATTTATTTATTTATTTATTTATTTGGCAGACAGACAGACAGCGAGAGAGGGAACACAAGTAGGGGGAGTGGGAGAGGAAGAAGCAGTCTCCTAGCAGAGGAGCCTGATGCGGGGCTCGATCCCAGAACGCCGGGATCACGCCCTGAGCCAAAGGCAGACGCCTAACGACTGAGCCACCCAGGTGCCCCAGTCCCAGATAATTTCATCATAATATTAATAGCCACTAGAGAGCAACCTCCCACTCTGTGCCAGGAATTGTGTAAGGTGTCTTATATGCATGATCCTGTGCTACTGTCGCCATGACCCTACAGACAATCCTTATATCCCATTTGATGATTGAAGAAATTAAGGTTCAGAAAGATTTAAGTAACTTGGTCAAGGTCACACAGTAAGTGATGTTGACCCAAGACTAACACTCATGTTCTTCCTCCTCTTCCAAGTCTGTTCTGAGGTTCATATTTATTCAAGATCATACTTAGAACCCCTTTTTGAAAAGGTCATTCTCAGAGTTCTTGATAACTTGTGGTATTTCTCAATGAACATATACATTTGATGTTAGCTTATGATTGAAGATTAAGTTGAAAGTGTAATTAGCCTCTTTAAATTAGGATAACCATGTGGGATATTGAAGTTATGTTTTTAAGTAGATCATTGTGAAATAATTATAGGAAACACCTTTTTCAAATTTAATGTGGCAGACTGAAAGATAAAACGAGGAAGTTGCTAGCATTGTGATCCTTTTACAGACAAGGGAAACTGAGCCTTGGAGTTAAGTAGCTATCAATTTGGCAAGAATTCACCATTATTGTACTGAATCTGCAAATCCATGGACATGATGTATCTCCCCATTTATTTAGATCTTGATTTTTTTTAATTATTCTTGTGGTTTTCAGTTTAAAAGTTCTGTGCCTAATTTGTTTGATATACACCTATTTTGGGCCTTTTGTTTCCCTGCTTTACCTTACTGCATTGGCTAGAACTTCAAGAACTGTGTTGAATAAAAGTGGTGAGAACAGGGTCACTTGGGTGGCTCAGTTGGTTAAGCGTCTGCCTTTGGCTCAGGTCTTGATCCCAGGAGGATCATGACCTACATTGGGCTCCTTGCTCAGGGGGGAGTCTGCTTCTCCCTCTCCCCCTGCCTGTGCTTTCTCTCTCTCTCTCAAATAAGTAAAAAAAAAAATCTTTAGAAAAAAAGTGGTGAGAGCAGTATACTTGTCTTTTTCCTGATCTCAAGGGAAAAGCATTCAGTTGTTCATCATTAAGTAAATGTTAGTTGTAGGTTTTTGGTAGTAGATACTCTTTATCAAATTGAATAAACTCCCCCTGTGCCTATTATTCTGAGGGTTTTTTTGTTAATTATGAATGGATGTTGAATTTTGTTAAATGCTCTTTACATATCAATTGGCATAATCCTGTGATATCCCTTTTCTAACCTGTTAACGTGGTGAATCGTGTTGATGGAATTTTGAATATTGAACCAGGCTTACATCTGTAGAATAAACCCTACTTGGTGATGGTATATTTTCTTTTATATATTGTTGAATTACATTAGCTAATATTTTGCTAGAGATTATTGGGCCTATCTTCATAAAGAATATTGTTCTGCAGCTAGTTTTCCCTTCCTCTCTCCCTCTCCTCTTCTCTCCCCTTTTGTACTGTCTTTGTGTGCTTTTGGTATCAGGATAATACTAGTTTCATAAAATGAATTGGGAAGCGTTCCATCCTCTCCTGTTTTCCTCTCCAATTCTCCTGTACAGAATTGGTGTTAATTCTTTTTTAAACAGTTGGTAGAATTCTCTAATGAAATCATCTAGGGCAAGCAGAGAGTTTATTTTGGAGTATTTTTAAATTACAAATTCAATTCTTTTTCTAAATTCAATTTTCTTAATCATTATATGGCTAGTCAGATTATCTATTTCATGTTGGGTGAGTTGTGTTAGTGTCTGTTTTTTGAGGTGGTTCATTTAGTTTGTCAAATATATGTGCGTTGACTTTTTCATAGTATTCTTTAATGTCCTTTCAATGTCTGCTGCTCTTATTATTATTTATTTCCTTCTGCTTGCTTGAGTTGTATTTTTTTCCTTTTTTTTCCTATGTGTCTTGATTGGGAGCTGAATTTGTTGATTTGAGATTTTTCCTCTTTTCTAATGTAAGCATTTTGTGCTCTCCACATGGTTTCCACCCACACTGTGGTGGTGTCATTTTTGTTACTGGCCAGTAGGTATGGAGGTCCTGGTTCCCTACGTTCACCTCATCAAGGGTGTTGGGTGCTATGTTATAACTGAATGTGTGCCAAGTCTGTATTCCCCATTTGGTCTTTGCGGGCTTGGGTGCAGGTGGGGCCACACAGTGCTCCCTATGGCTAGAGTTGAGTGTTTACTCTGTAAATGTTTTCTGATTGCTGGGTTGCCCCTTTCCTGGCCTTTTGCCTAGAGAGCTATGGCAGAGCTATTCTGTCTGTGCCTAACATTTCCAGGTTGCTGGCCTCTCCCAGTTCAGGCTTGGGATAGACGAGGCAAGAAGAAAACCAGGGAGCTCATTATTGTGTCATCCCTGGAGTCTCGAGGTCCCTTGCCAGTCTGCCTTCTCTCTCCATCTTACAGAGTCCTTTTATGTTTATAGGTATGTACTGTCCAGGGTTTGGTTACACACAGTGGGAGGAATAGGGTTAAGTATGTTTAGTCCATCTTCTCAGAAGCCAGTCCTTCCTTAAATTTTAATGGACTGGTTTTCATTTTGTCTTTATAGAGGTATTTGAAGGGATATTCAATCTGAAAATAAGAGACATAAAGTGATTTAGCTTTCTCATTCATTTAGGTAAAACCTCTTATGTTTTATGCATGAAAGTCTAATCAGTGATAAAAGAATAAAATTATTCTGTCCTTTCAACAATCTTAAAACAACAACGACCAACTTCTCTGGATCCAACTTGCTCTGCCTGCCACAGCCTCATTTCTCTGTTCCCTGTCCAGTAAATCTTCTTGGAAAACCATCTGTACTATCACCAGCTCTCTCCTGTCTCACTTGAACCACTCTCTTCAGGCCATCAGCCCATGATTCATGGAGACTGCACCTGTTTGTCCAGACTCCCAGTGATGTCTGCATTGTGAAGTCCAGTAATCAATCCTTGTTTCATTTAGCCCAGCTGACCACTCCCTCCTCTTGGACACACTGTCCTCACGTGGCTTCCAGTCCATACAGCCTGCACTGCTGACTCTTCCTGTCATCCTCGACCTCTTCCGAGCAGCCTAGATCTAGGCTCAATCTTCCCTCATTCATTCCCTCAATAATCTCGTTCAGCTTTTAGCATTACCCAGATGCTGACAACTCTCAGTGTAAATGTTTAGCAGAAACCCCTCTCCTAAGCTCCGTATTTCTGTATCAAACCACCTGGTCAGTATTTGTATTTAAATGTCTATAGATCTTTCTTATACGTGTCTAAAAGTGAACTGTTGATTCTCCTCTACCACCATCTACATCTGCTCCTCCTCCCCATTTCCCCACTTTAACTAATGACAACGCTATTCTTCCAGTTGGTCAGGGCAAAAATCTTGAGATCATTCTCAAATCCCTTTGTTTTTTCATGATCTGAATCTAATCTAGTCTATAAGAAATTATTTGGGGTCAATCATTAAGATATATCCAGGACCTGACCACCTCTCACCACTTCTGCTACTACCCCAGGGTGAGTCACCATCAGTTCTCACTTGGATTTCAGCAGTAGCCTTTAAGTTAATCTCTGTCTCCTATGCACTTTGTCCCAGCCACACTTATGATCTTTGAACACCTCAGCTATTCCCAACCTTGGGATCTTTGCATAGGCTGTTCCTTCTGCTGAGTATGCTCTTCCTCCAGTTATTTACACCTCCCTCAGCAACTTCAAGCTTCTACTCCACTGTGAGTTCTCCCTGATCCCCTCCCTGACCCCCGATCTGAACTGCAACCTGTTCTCCCTCTCCCCAACACCCTGACTCCCCTCACCCTGTTCAACTCATTGCCACTGCACTCAATCATCTTCAAACTATAAAACTTACTTATATTTATTGTTTATCATCTGTTCCCCTACTTTGCTGTGAAAACTGAGTTAATTCATACATGAGATCCTTTAATAGTATTGAATGAAATTTAATTTTAATGACACCTAGTTTGTGCTAAGTAAATGTTAGCTCTTATCATTGATATCTGATGTTATACTACAGAGTATTTTCAAAGATCTCACATTAATGTTTCTTCTCTTCTCCACTCACTGGAAAAAAGACACTTAATTAGGGTTAGATTAGTACCTGGACTATACCAAGGTCTACATGCATTTTCTATACTGATCACGATGACAGTGATTATTATCTAAGTGGATAAGGCAAGCAATCATGGAGTGAAAAAACTCAGACATAAGGGAGTTTCCAGGAAGATGAAATACGATTACTGTGTAGGATGGAGCTAGTAAATGGACAATTCGTAAAATATTAATAAAATGTAATGAATTACTTTAAAATGCATATATTCATGCTTAAAATTATTTTTAAATAATATTTTCTTGAAATATTTTATAATATTTCCTAAAAAGGCCTTTCTTAAAAAAAGGTATTGCATCAAAAGATATGAATGTTTTTATGACTTGGCTTGTTGCCAAAAAGAGATATTTATAAATATTAGGAAAATAACATGTTTTTTTTAATTTTTTTTTAAAGATTTTATTTATTTATTTGACAGAGATAGAGACAGCCAGCGAGAGAGGGAACACAAGCAGGGGGAGTGGGAGAGGAAGAAGCAGGCTCACGCCCTGAGCCGAAGGCAGACGCTTAACCACTGTGCCACCCAGGCGCCCCAGGAAAATAACATGTTTTAAAATACTTTAAATACTGGAAAAATACACTATAGTTTTTGTTTGATGAAAATCTAGGATTAAGCATAATTTTGATGTTAATGACCTATTGTGAGTTATAGTTCTTGTTTGACGAATATCTAGGATTAGGCGTAATTGGGATATTTATGACCTACTGTGAGTTTTTGGGTAATTACTGTTATGAAGTGTATTAGGGTAGGAGCATTAATATATCATAATTTACTTGTTAACTCTTTAGCTTTTTGTTTTTTGTGCATTTGATTTTGAATACAAAATGTATTCAGGTAAAATGGAGATCACAGTGTGTTTACCTTTTTGCTAACTGGCTTAGATTGCAAATGATGGCTTAGATCTATTACACAGGAAAGTGAGTATAAAAACCCTACTGACAGTTCATAAGCAGGTGCTAGCACAGTATCAACTAACTCTACTGCTTCTTGATATACTCAATCTCCTTACAGACTTCTGAGTGGTAAAATATGTTGGATTCTTCCATTTTAGGAGCCAAGAGCAATCAATTAGTTGTCTATTCTAGAGACACTGCCTCATTTCCCTTCTGATTGAAGACACGCTTTAGTTTGTTGCTTGAAGAAAGTAATTTCCCTTTCTAGAGAGCAAGTACTTTCTCTACACTGTTCCAGAAGAGGAAATTGAATAAATTACAATTCCACAAATATTTAATGCATACCTACGTTGTTTGGTTCAGCCAATGAACTAAGCCTAGGTGTGGTATACTGTTACACTAATGGACACCAATGAATCATATCTCCTTATATCTGTCCTCCTGTATTGTCCCCTTATACATTTATTCTTTGCTAGGCCATGTGACTTGCTTTTGCCAATGAAACATCAACACATATGATGCAGGCAGAGGCTTGATGAGCACTTGTCCTTGGGGCTGGCTCTTTTGGAACCCTGTGATCACACTTAGAAGAATCTAGGATTCTCTCATGTGGAGAGAGAATCTCAGCCCCCTGCCCCCAGTCATTTAAGCCATCACAGGTGAAGCCCAAAACAAGGGAGCGAGGGCATCTTAGACCATCCAATCCCATTCAAGCCACCAGGAGAATGCAGCCACATCTGGGATCCAAGCAAGGTCAACAGACAAACTAGTCAACCAAAAGAAACATAAGAAATGATAAATCACTGGTGTTTTAAGCCAATAAGTTTGGTTTGTTACATAACCATTCATAACCGATATATTAGGTGTTAAATATTAAAAATTTTTATTCTTGGCCAAAAGCACAGGCTAAGGTCTAGTGGAAAAACACATGAAAGTAAAATAAAAATAGTGAAATTCTTATTCTACTAGAAAAATATAGGGGTAGTGGGAGTTTAGAAGAAAGAATTCAAATTCAAAATAGGGAAAGCTTTCCAGAGTAACTCTTTCCTTTATACATTGTGTACTTCTCTGTTCATACTATTTTCTTTGCCTGCCTTTCTGAAAATGTATGAAGAGCTATAATGAATTGTCCCAGGAGCCATTTGAAATATTTATTTAATCTTCTTTCTACTGCTTCCCAAATGATAGTCTTACTCGTGCCTTACAGATGTTAGATATTCAGTGAACATCAAATTATTTTCTGAGCCACAGAGAAACATTCTCTGTAGCTCATAAATAGTGATTTAATTTGAGCTTTATTATTAAGGAGAAATAAAAGTAAAACATTTAGCTCGTGGGATATAAAATTTTATTTGGGAAATATAACATGGTATTAAGGGGAAAAGGTAGAAAGCAAGAACAGAAGAATGACTGTTTCTTGGTACCATGTACTGTTCCCTTGGGTTGTAAACATATGAATAATTTATTACTGCTATTTGTTTGTTCTCCAAAAGTTTACAAATGGTGTTTACACGTAAAGCCACTGCTCACCTGCCTTTATTTTCAAACTTCTAAGTCTATTTTTACATTTTATTTTTGCATGGGATTCTTAAAATATGTCTGCAGTTAATTTCTTTACTTTTTTTTTTTTAGTATGTTCAGTAAGCCAGCATTTAGTACATCATTAGTTTTTGATGTTGTGTTCAATGATTCATTAGTTGCATATAATACCCAGTGCTCATCACAACACATGCCCTCCTTAATACCCATCACCCAGTTACATCATCCCTCCACCCCCCTCCCTTCTGTAACCTTCAGTTTGTTTCCTGCAGTCCAGAGTCTCTCATGGTTTGTCTCCCTCTCTGATTTCTTCCTGTTCAGTTTTCCCTCCCTTCCCCTGTGGTCCTCCGTGCAGTTAATTTGCATAGTAAACGATTCCAGAAGACCGTAATATTGCCCCTTCAAGGTTCAGTATATTTACTGTTCTTGATGTCATCCATTTGACATCATAGGTGATAAGATTGCAAGGGCTGCTTGGCCAGCCCACGCATTTCATATGCCTGAAGGAAAGTAAGGGAGCAGCATTTATCCTGCTATTTGGGGCTCTTTTTTTCTAATCATGGCCAATGATCTTGACTGTTGTATGTTTGGTTTTGAATGAACAATAGGAAGTGAAAACCAACAACAAAAGGGAAAAAAGTAAAAATAACTTTAGGAGTCAATATGAGATTCTCTCTGTTTTCCAGTTATATAACTTTTCTCTACTACTGGGTGGTTTTTTTTTTTTTTTTTTGGAAAGATTTTATTTATTTGACAGAGAGAGAAAGCTTGAGCAGGGGCAGGGAGGGGGGGAGAGGGAGAAGCAGGCTCCCTGCTGATCAGGGAGCCCAATTTTGATTCGGGGCTTGATTCAGATCATGACCTGAGCCAAAGGCAGACGGTTAACTGATTGAGTCACCCAGGTGCCCCAGCTCAGAAATATATTTAAGTTATTAGCACCATCCTTCAAAAAGCTATCCCAAGGAAACCCAGGCCAGACCTTTGGGACTCCAGCACTTCACTCCTGTTGAAAACTGATAATTAATAGGACGCATTCAAATTGGTCGAATGTTCAGACTTCCATAGGAAGCAAATAGGTAGCTTCCTGTTTATGGCCTCAATCTTCGTCAGATCAGTTTGGTCTCTTCTGTAGCTCTGAGGGAAATACTGGCTGGGACAGATCGCTCTCCGGACTTAGTATTCACATACTTTTCTTCCATTAATGTCCCATTAATGTCCATAGGTGTCTGTTTTTCCTGGTAGCTTGGAGGAGGAATACATAAAGCTGCAGAGTTGGCAAAAGTTTATCATCTACTACTGGGTGTTTTAATCATCATCTTTATCTAAATACTTTATTTCATTTTCCCCCATGGGTAAATAAGAAAATAAGAAAAAATATAATGTATATTTTACTGTTTCTGTCTTATCATTAAAAAACACCTTTATTTAAAATATGTCAATGATATAAAAGGATAAAAACAAATCAACTTGACTGAAAGCATTTCCTGTAATTTCAAAAATAACCTTAAGATTTCAGGATGGCCAGGTCACATGTACCTTCAAAACAAACATGACAAAATATACCACAGCAGCTAGTGTTTCCAAAGAAACCTTTTCTAAATTTCTTGAATTATAAATTCTTTATGGATTTTGCTGATGGGCTCTTTCTATTTCTACTGAAGGGTGTTCTAAACATATAAACCTATGATTCAGATTTTACTGTGGAAACATAGTCTGGATCTTGTGGCCTCATCAGGGACACTGATAGATAATATTGAGTCAGCATAGTTTTCCCTTCCAGGTAGTTAAATAATCCTCTTCTTTGAGTATTTAAAATCAGATTAATAATATCAAAGAATAATGGATGTCCCTGTGGTACAAGGAGAATTGCCACAATGATCTCATTTTACAGATGGGGAAACTGAAGACACAGAGAAGTCATACGAATGTAGGGACAGAGCTTGGAATCTCACATATGTCCCTAGAGCCAGGTGCTTTGGTCAAAATTGGTAGTCATAATATTATAATATTTATAAGAACCTCTGGTATTATCTCTTCTGTAACTTAATTCAACAGATTAGCAAAAAGAAAACTTATTTCTCCCCCAATTAATGTGATAATAAAATGCAATAAAAATACTATTTTATTTGTATGATGAGTTCATCATAAAGATCTTCTAAAGACATAAATATAAGAACCATTAAAACAATCTCAGTGAAAAAATGAGGGAATAATATTAATAAAATATATTTGTAAAATATATTAATTAAATTATAATTGTAAATTATATTAATTTACATATTAATATATTATTAATAAAATATAATTGTAAATCTTTAGAAAATGTGCAGGACTGGACAGATAGCACATGGACTGACACATTAAAAACTGAGCAAAATAGGAAATCTATTAAAAAAATTCATAAAGGTGACTTTAATCAGTGGAGAAATTGTTCAATTAATTGTGCTGAGACAAGTGGCAATCAGTTTGGAATGACAAAACCAAAGTCATCTTAGATTTATGCCTCGCATTATGTACTAAAATATTCTAGAAAATTTAAATGTTAATATAAAAATACAAAAGAACAAAAAAATAAGAAAAGTATTTTTGGGTTGTGCAAAGAAATCTTTTTCAGTAAAACCAAAGCTAGGAACCATATATATCACTGAAAATTGACTACCTAAAAATAAAAGTATTCTGTATAGCAAAATACAACATAAACAGTGTTGATAATAATAAACTTGGAAAAGAATTAGCAACATTTTTGAGGAAGAGAGTTATCATCTGGGTATATAAAGAGCTCCTACAAAGCAATGACGAACAACCAATTAGACAAATAGGCACAAAATTTATATGAGCAAATCAGTAAAGTAAATGCAAAATTTAAAACGATATAATTTTTTTCATCCAAGATCACCAAGGACTAAAGTTGAAAAATTATGGGTAGTGTTGACAATAGAATGGCTAGGGATATTGTCATAAAATCTTGATACTTGTGTAAATTGGTACCAACTTTTAGAAACAATTTGGCAACATTGTGTGTGTGTGTGTGTGTGTGTGTGTGTGTGTGTGTGTAGAAATATTTGCAAGAATGTATTCCAAACTATTAGGAGTAGTTGTGAAAAGGGCTCTCCAATGGTTTTTAAAATAATTTTTTTTGTTAAAAAAAAGTTGTCTCGACTATGGATAACTTTCTGTTTAAATGATGAAGCCATATTCAAAACAAGTAAGTTTCATAATATTAAGATAGTCAATCATTAACCCAGGGACCTTTCTGCAGATTGAAGATACCTCAAGACAATGGCTGGAGGAAGGAACAATACAATAGTCATCAGATTCATCCTTTTGGGATTCTCAGATTATCCCAAGTTCAAGATTGTTCTCTTTGCAGTGTTCTTGGGTTCTTACTTCTTAACAGTGGCCTGGAACCTGGGCCTCATCATCCTGATTAGGATGGACTCTTACCTACATACACCTATGTACTTCTTCCTCAGCAACTTATCCTTCTTAGATTTTTGCTATGTTACCTCCACAACCCCGAAAATGCTCTCCGACTTCTTCCAGAAGCCTAAGTCCATCTCATTTTTGGGGTGCACTATGCAGTACTTCTTCTTCTCTAGCCTGGGTCTGACTGAATGCTGTCTCCTGGCAGCCATGGCTTATGACCGATATGCTGCCATTTGTAATCCTCTGCTCTACAATGCCACCATGTCACCCACCCTCTGTGCCCAGATGATGGTTGGAGCCTATATAACTGGTCTCTTTGGTTCATTGATCCAACTGTGTGCTTTACTTCAGCTCAATTTCTGTGGACCAAATGTTATCAACCACTTCTTCTGTGATCTGCCTCAATTATTAGTCCTATCCTGCTCTGAAACCTTTTTCCTGAAAGTCATGAAATTTGTGATAGCAGTGATTTTTGGTATGATATCTGTCTTTGTCATCATGATATCTTATGGTTATATTGTTGCCACTATCCTGAAGATCAGCTCTGTTGAAGGCAGGTCCAAGGCTTTTAACACCTGTACTTCTCACCTGATAGCAGTGATCTGTTTTTTTGGATCAGGACTCTTTGTCTATATGCACCCTAGCACTGATAATTCTCTGGGTCATGACAAGATGGCATCAGTCTTCTATACAGTGGTGATCCCCATGTTGAATCCTTTGATTTACAGTCTGAGGAACAAGGAAATCAAAGATGCCCTTAAGAGGTGTAAGAAGAGAGCATTTTCCCATTGTCACAGTTAAAGGTCTGGTAGGCTGGTGGCCCCGGTGATTGGAAGTTCTAGACTATGCAAGAGAAATGCATTTAACTTTATTCAATCCTACTGATCGTCTGGAGAGATTGCAAATGAGTCAACCCATCTAAATCCAGGACTGGCTCAGTGTGATGCAAATCCTGTGGCTTCTTTGAATCTTGACAGTTAGCTCTTCTCTTGTATACTGGTAATGACCTCACAAAGCAGTTAATATATTAATTGTTATATTAATGTAAACCTTCAGTTCCTGGGTGTTTGACACTTACATATTCTTTCAGAACTTCTGCCTGCAGACTGGAGAGATTAGGGCTAAACACAAGACCAATCGTCTTTCTCATATACATCACAAGCAGAATCATGACCACTTCATCCCAGACTTCAAACTCTTTGGGTACCTGAGGAATTTCCAGTTAATTGAGATGGGGAAATGGAGAGAAGCATTACTTCAGACTGTGACCTAACTTCCTTGAAGGGAGATCTGCCATAGGGAGTTTGGTCTAGAGTTTGTTTTCTGGGTTTTTATTTCTAGAACTCAACATCAGTAGCTTGTAAGTGAATGAACAGGGGGGTTTCCATGGTACTACCCTGATCTGGGAAAGCTAAAATACAAAGGAAAGAAATGATCATTTGGACTCTAAGATAGAGTCCAAATTATTATCTGTTATTACGGCAGACTGGAGAGCATCAATGTATCCATCACTGCAAAGCTGAAGATATTGGAACAATTTTTGAGGAAAATATTTTAAAATAGATTTCTGAGAAGGCAAGAAAATAGGAAACCTTCAGAACACAAATATAAAGTAAAATCAGGAATCCTGAGAGTAAAGGCAGCTCTGAAGATGGCTTTCACAGTGGGAGAATCTGCTGAAATCTGAAAGGATCTTTATTTTGACAGGCATGTGAGGCTTGGGGAAAGAGAGACCAAGCCTGGGGCTTCCTGGGACTGCCTGGGACTTTGACAGGAGACCCAGATATGCATATGAGGGTCCAATCGACTATACTTCAGTGTGAGAAGAAATTAAGAGAAAAAAAATTCTATCTCACAAAAAGGAAATCTTCTCTCTCTCAGGCTTCATGCTGGGTATGGCAAAAGGCAAACTGAAAAATGGTAACCACATGCCCTAGTGGAAGTTTGTGGTCTGAATTCATACTACCTGTGCAGTTGAAGGAATCTTTAGCTGAGAATTTATTTTAAAGTAGTTCCGTGTTGGTAGTACCCTCAAGTACCAATCAGAAGCAAATGCAAATCCCCCTTTAAGATTAAGAGAGAATGTTAAACCCAGGCTCAAATAATTCTCCTAAATAACTTTTTAAAGAAAACTGGGTAACACAAATCTCAAAGTACACAAGGAAACAAGACCTAATGGGTGAAAACCAAGAAGACATGGCCATGTCAGACCTATAAAGATGTCAGGAATGGCAACTGTCTCAATACAAATATAAAATAGATGGACCAAGATGTTCAAAAAGAAGGGGAATTAAAAATATCTTTAAAGACAAGCAGAATGAAGTTTCCTGAGGATTTCTGCATCTGGAAGTGTGGTGAATTATAGATCCCTAAATGACCCTCATAACTGAAACAACTGAAATGTTGGATTTGAAATAAAATCATCTATTAAGTGAATTTCCACTTAATGTAAAGGAGAAACAAGCTAAGACCCTGAATGAAATGAAACCAGGAGCCCAGGGAAGGCAACAAGTGCTAAAAATGGCTTCCTTTCTGGAGAGCCCTGCTGAACGCTGGAGGTTTTAGCTTCTGCTATGTTAACTACAGGTGGTGAAGGCTAGAGGACAGAACTCGGGACATGCCTCCGGATGATTTGGACGGCAACCTGCACATAAAGCCAGGCGACTATACCCTCAGTGTAAATAAGTGAGAATCCCACCGATTATGCTCCAAAAACAACCACCAAAAACAGCAGTTTATAGTAACTAAAGGCACAAACCGCTAGACAGAGTCAAGCCCCCGTAACTGAGAACCAGTAGGGGAAAAAATTGTCCATATAAACAGACCTAAAAACTTCAGATATTGGAATTATCAGTAAAGAGGATAAGGTGATTAGGATTAGCCATGGTGAAACAGATTAAATCTCCCCCAGAAGGAAGATATTTGCTCCTCAAAGGGAGAAATACTGAGAACAGGTCTGAGACCTGGCCAATCAGAGCGCTGAAAACAAGGGCATCAAAAGGAGGAGGCCTTACCATTTGCAACAACATGGATGGAGGTTGAAGGCACTATGCTACATGGAATAAGTCAGAGAAAGACAAACACTGTATGATCTCACTTATATGTCAAATCTAAAAAAACAAAAACAAAACCCCAAACTCATAGATACAGAGATCAGATTGCTGGTTTCCAGAGGGAGTGGAATGGAGTGTGGGCAAAATAGGTGAAGTTTATCAAAAGGCATGAACTTCCATTTATCAAATAAATTGTAGAGATGTAAAGGTCAGCATGGTGACTGCAGTTAATGATACCGTATTGTATATTTGAAAGTTGCTAACAGAGTAGATCTTAAAAGTTCTCATCACAGGAAAAAAATTAAGATGTATGTTAACTAGATTTAAGTATGGTGATCATTTCACAATAACATGTTAACATCCAGTCATTATGTTATACATCTGAAATTAATATAATGTCGTATGTCAATTATAATCTCAAAAAAAAGCGAAGGGAAGAACCTTGGTGTATCCGTGTGGTGGAATTATTCAGCCATAAAAAGGAATGGGGTAGTGATACATGCTACAACATGGATGAACCTCAAAAACATCGTGCTAAGTGAAATAGTCACAAAGGACCATATATGGCATGATTCCATTTTAATAAAATCTTCAGAGTAGGGAGATCTATAGAGATGGGAAGTGGATTAGTGATTGCCTAGGGACAAGGGGAGACGAGTGATTGCTAATGGGTATGGAATTTGTTTTGATGAAAATTTTCTAAAATTAAATTGTGGTAATGGTAGCAAAACTGTGAATATACTAAAAGCCACTGGATTGCACACTTTAAATGGGTAAATTTTATAATATGTGAAGTATATCTCAATAAAGCTTTTTTAAAAAATGGAGAATGAGGATGGAAAGTGCTTAGGACCAAAGGTGAAGCTCTTGGAAAGGCACTGTTTCTGTGATGGGTATCCCATAGAGATTTGGTAGTGAAAAAGGAAATGAACCATGGAAATTAAAGGTCCTAAGAAATTTTTAAAACTCAAGTAAAACATAACCCTATCTCCATTCCTAAGTCACCATATATAAAAGAAACTGAGCTTCTTTTTTTTCTTTTTTTTTAGTAAAGTTTTTTATTATGTTATGTTAGTCACCATACAGTACATCCCTAGTTTTTTATGTAAAGTTTCATGATTCATTACTTTCATATAACACCCAGTGCACCATGCAATACGTGCCCTTCTTAATACCCATCACCAGCCTATCCCATTCCCCCACCCCCCTCCCCTCTGAAGCCCTCAGTTTATTTCCCAGAGTCCATAGTCTGTCATGGTTCATTTCCCCTTCTGTTTACAAACTGCCCTTCTTATACCAACATAAGAGGACACACTTTTACTAAGAAACATAGTACACTTAAAACCATACGTGATTCCTGCATAGCCCAACACAGTCTCAGACTCTCAGACCTCAGGCTCTGGTAAACCATGATTGATTAATACTCCTAGGATCCTAGCAATCCCCCCACCTGTTGTGCTGTGGCATGGTACAGATTATCATTCACCAACAAGACACACTGGATAGCTCCATGCTCTTGGGACAGAACTGAGCCAAGTGAGGAACTGAGAAGGAGGAGGGGGCAGCCCCTTTGATCAGAAGTGGAAATGAAGAGATTCACCATAGGTTTCCTAGAAATAGCCTTTTTTTCCCTCTCTTTATGCAATTAAAATATGGCTTGTACCGATTAGAGTTATATATGGATTGCCAGGAATATGTTACATGGCTATGAAGATGACCACATTAGCCAAAGGCAAGTAAACTGGACTAAATTTTGTAATATGTGAAGAATATTTCTTACATATGTATGATGTATCTATTACAATGAGACATCAAAATGTGAAATCCTGTTAGACTTTAATCATTAACCAGTAGAGGGAGATCCATTGCAAGAGTATGTAGTGATTGAGAAGTTAACACAGACATGGCCTTAGGCAGATCTGACTCGTGACAGTGATGATACTGACTTTAGGGTGTGTAACTCTTTGCAGTTTATATCCACAAACATTTGGTCTTCATGACAGCTTGGCAGATAGATGAGGAGGCAGAACCTCAGCTCCACTTGCCGAGGTGACCTAGCAAATGAGCAGCGGATGAAGGGCAAGGCTTGCGTGTTTACAAGCATCACCCAAGGGGACAGGGTGTTAACACCTCTCCTATAGTGGTCAGAAAAGACACTCTTTTTCCCCAATAGTTGCCACTTTAGTTGGGATTACCCCTCCCTTCAAATACCTTGGCATGCATACCTGTGAGAGGCTGAATACATCCACCTCTGTGTTGTGCACAGGAGATAGGAATACTTCTCTTTGACACTTCTCTTCATCCCAAGCACTCACAACCTCTCAGTCTCTTTTATATTTGTATAAAGATAAGAAAATTCTGACTGTAAGAAAATTCCTCCTTGAATGAAGCAACAAGTTCTTTTCAAGTGACTTCAACCTATTACTTCTCATCTGCAAAAAGGGACATTAACTATCCTCTCTCCCTACTTCATAAGATGCAGAAAGAGGTAGGTGGAGCTAAACAACACAATACCCTGTCTTACCCTATTCAGGAGGAAGACAGTAAGCAGAGAACTCAGCTGCACTATAACCCAGCTGCACTATGCCCAGACCTCTGACCCAAGAAGTTGAGATGTCTGTCGTTCTAAGCTGCTAAATTTGGGTTAATTCATTATGCTGTAATAGAAAACTAATATTCTCATTGCAAGTTTTAGTTTGCTTCTTTGTAAAGCTACCCCCTGCAAACGTTGCAGTTGATATCTCAATGAAGCTATCATCTTCTTAAGGTTTCTTTGTAGAAAGGTTGTCGTATTCAATTCAGTAAATAGTCATTATCTATTTGATGCCAGGCACTGAACACAAAGTTGAATAGGTTAAAATTCTAAAAATCCTCAAAGAGGAGTAATACAAGTAGATGCATAACTGTTATCTGAGTCAGAAAGAGTTGGAAGCCACGAAGGAATAACAGACACAAGCTGTGAGAATTTAGGTTAGGGAGAATTGAGGGTGTCAAGAAAGGTTATCCTGGAATGGCTGTGGGGAATATGATAGGGCATCAACAAGAGGCTCAGGAAGGATTTCATGCAGCAGTGACTATCTATGTGGAGTTAGAGACCACATTTAAATAGATGATCCCATCAGCAACCTAAATCTGGGACTAGTCCTGGAAAGAGAAGGAGGTGGTGACTGGTGGTGGTAGGAACCACTCAGAGACAGAGCAATGGACCCATGATTTTGGGAGGGTCTAAGGAGCAAGAAGTCACCAAGAATAGATTCACTGGGAGTTGCACAGTAGAAAAACAGGAAGTTTTGTTAAAGGGAAATACTAGAGTTCAAGATTTTGAAATTAAGCAGTTTCCCATTCTGGTGAGGTCTGGGTTAAGGCTGCCAAATCATGTGACTGAGGTAGCATAGAGTTTCAAGTTGGTGGGGGTAGAGAGGTCAAGACAATGCAAAGCTAGGGAATCAATCTTGAAACCATTTAGTTCATCTTTCTGGTTGACCTTAAACACAGAGGGTTAAATAAATGTGTACTTGAGAAACATGCAGAAGAATGAGATAATCACAATGAGATGAAATCAATCTAGAAATATTTCTTGCATTATTGAACTTGAAATTTGGTCTTAGGGGGGTGCCTGGGTGGCACAGAGATTAAGCGTCTGCCTTCCGCTCAGGGCATGATCCCGGCGTTATGGGATCGAGCCCCACATCAGGCTCCTCCGCTAGGAGCCTGCTTCTTCCTCTCCCACTCCCCCTGCTTGTGTTCCCTCTCTCGCTGGCTGTCTCTATCTCTGTCAAATAAATAAAGAAAATCTTTAAAAAAAAAAAAAAGAAATTTGGTCTTAGGGAGAGGCAATAAATGAGTGAGCAATAGGTCATTCCTTGTCATTCCTAGCCATGTGTAGCTGATTGCCCAAACCCATTCATTGACCAAATTGAGAAGAGTGCTGTCTTGAGACATCAGAGATACACTAGAGGTAGTGCACAGAGGGAACCCACTGGGTTTTCCCCTCTACCTTTCTATCTGCCACACCTGACAGAATTTCAACACTAAGTTTGGATTTTCAAGTCTCATTAATAATTCAGTAAAATGAAAGGATGCTTGATAATCCATAGCTCTCTTCCCCTCTCTTCTTTTCTTGCCTCCCCAAACCATCAACATCCATGTAGACTGAAGTGTCCCCTATTTGTCTGGCTTTTTATGGCCTCATAACCAGGCCTTTCCCACCATCTGGGAACCAGCTGGATAGTACTCTCCAGTAGACATTCATCAGCCTAATGGCCTGCCTCTGGTCACAGATCCCTCTTCTTGAAATTGAGCCCCACTGACAAAATGCTTAGAAGTACTAAGATCAATCAAGTTCAGGGTGGTTGTGCATTTTCCAAGTCACATCAGCTCTGGATTTTTTCAGATCTATTTTAAGGGACATCTCAGTATTTTAATGCACAGCAGCTAATTGGATACATGATTCCCAAAGGCTCCATGCTTGCCTGTGTTCCTGGTCTTAGCAAGGCTTCCTTGGGAAAAGCTTGGAGGTGGGCTTACTCAGCAGGGGATACATAGCAATGTGGCTTCCTAGAAGAGGCTCTATCCCTCCCATCACTCCAAACAGGACTGAAAAATCAGAATCTCTTTAAAGAACAGACAGTAGACACTGGGGAGGGCCACATCTGCCTGACACATGTGGTTGGGTGACTATTTTCTAGGTTTCACCACCTTGCTTGTTTTTAGATCTAGTCTAAGACTAAGAATAGATTCCAAGAGACCACCTTCACCACTTACCCTGGATCCAGAAAAATAAAATTTTATTCTGTTTTCAATGAGCTAAAACAACTATTTACATAGACAGACAAGACCAGCCTCCTACAACTTTGCCCTCTGTGCACCCCCTCCCATTATAACCCCTCCCTTCCTATTTCTGGGTTCCTTGTCTTTCTCATTACTGCTTGCCTCTGTGTTCTCATGCAGCCTTCCTTCATCTCTTGTGATTGGCACAGGCTTCCATTATGGCTATGCCAACTACTGGTCATGATCTGGGGAGCAGCCACAACTGAGGACAACTGCTATAGAGATCCCTCCCCATGGCCTTTCCTTCAGTCTCCAAATCTGTTCCAGTTTCCTCAATCTTGAGGATTCTTTCACTTGACACTGCCAGCCACTGTACCTACTTTTCATTTCATTCTCTTCTTTAACTACCAAACTACCATTCACTTTCTTTGGCACCTGGCTTTACTCAAATCCCCTGGTCCCCACTCCAAGTACCCCATCTGGGATGGATGGGCTTCTGTTGAAACTGTGATGGGAAGATCACAGCCTCCTTCCTACTTGCCATGTCCAATGGCCTTTTGTTCCTGTTTTCTCCTTTTTGATTACCATGCCATGTTCACCAAGCATCACTGAATGGTGAGGGCTCTGAGAATCAGGATAAGGAATTTGGATGTCATCAGGATATTATTGAACAACAAACTAATGAATATTCTTGAGCAAGGAATGACGTGATTGGATCTGTGCTTTAGGGAAGTCCATGTGCAGTTTAAGGAGGAAGGACTGAATTAGAGAGAGTCTAAAGTCAGAAAGATCCATTAAAGGGAAAGTGACCAATCATGAAAAATCAGGTTATAACCCCCTGACAAAAAGGGACTGGGGTGGAGATGTCACAAAAGGAGGCCTTGATTCTATTGATGGTATTTTTATTCTGCAAATGTCAAAGAGAGTCCTTTCTGAAGTTTTGTCTTGGAGAAGAGGGACAGGGGGAGGGAAGGAGAGAGGTGGGAATTTTTTTTTTAAATCACAGTCTTCCAGCATCCTGTCCTTTTACCCTTCAATCTGCAGGAAGGAGTGCTTTGATTTTATTTTTATTATTTTTAATCTAGAAAAGATTAATTGCATACAAACTACTGCATTGGCCATGGTGATCCTCTCCCCAGTATCAAGCCTTAGAGAAACTCCAAGAAGGTAGGCATAAGGTCAGGAGCTGGGAATTCAAGGAAGGGACCTAAATTTTTTAGCCTCATACTGGGGGAATATGGCCCTGGTAGAAGAGAAGCGGGTGAGGTTTGTGGTTGGAGAAGGGAAGCTATAGCAGATTTTTCTCATCTGGATGCAAGCTGCAGAGCTGCCAACATCAACAGGGTGTGGCCTACATCTCTCACAAATCCTTGAAGGAAGCCACGTGTCCTGTGGGTTTGCACAATGCTCACTTCCTTCTGTTCCTTGCATGTCCCTCCCGAGGACACAGAAATAGAATTCAAGTCTTTTCAAGTTGGATATTTGATAAAGCATAAACAGAACGTACATGAGGGAAATCTGGCCCTAATCAAACAGCTAAAGGTTATTTTCTTTTATTTTTTATTTTTTTATTTTTTTGTTGTATTCCTAGGGTTTATTAAAGGGGTTGGCACATAGTGGACACCTCATAAATATTTGTGAGAAAATGAATGAATAAATGAATGAAAGAGCTTGAATACAAACATTACAGAAGAAATGGAAAATAACAGAGTGATTACTTAGCTAAGATGAATCGGGACAGTCTTCCCGAACCAGGTGAGCCTTGGTCTAGATTTTAAAAAGAATGGAATCTAATAACTGGCAGAGAAGAGATTGGTGTACCAGGTTATATAAAAAGAAGTATACAAAAGCCATATTCTAGGAATTGAAGAAAGATTAACTTGACCAAAAAAAGTAAACTATAAGTTGAAAACTAATGAGAAATACAGTTGGAAAACAATCAGTAGTAGCTGATTGTAGTAGTAGAAAACAATCAGTAGTAGCTTAAAGAATTTTAAGAGCTACAAGCTTAAGATTTACAATAAAAATAATCAGTAAGTACATTTAAAGAGGTGGATATTATGGTGAAAATGATTTCTGAAGAGAAAATACTGCTATTTAATATTTTTTTAATGATTTTTTATTGTATTATGTTAGTCACCATACAGTACATCCCCGGTTTCCGATGTAAGGCTCGATGATTCATTAGTTGTGTATAACACCCAGTGCACCATGCAATACGTGCCCTCCTTACTACCCATCACCGGTCTATCCCATTCCCCCACCCCCCTCTCCTCTGAAGTCCTCAGTTTGTTTCTCAGAGTCCATAGTCTCTCATGTTTCATTCCCCCTTCACATAGATCTTTTGAAAAATGAGGTCTACCAAATGATTTCCCCCCATTGCCATCCATTTTTCATGTCCTTCTGGGAGGAAATGGGATGTAGAGGATGGAGCATGGACTTTGGTTTCTAGAAGACTTGAGCACAAATTCCAGCATTGCCTCAATCTGTTTTGTGACCTTTGGCAAGCACATCTCCAAAATTCCATTTTCTCATCTGAAAATACGTTTAAGAATGCTTTCCTTTCAGGGGCACCTGGGTGGCTCAGTCGTTAAGCGTCTGCCTTGGGCTCAGGGCGTGATCCCGGAGTCCTGGGATCGAGCCCCATATCAGGCTCCTCCGCTGGGAGCCTGCTTCTTCCTCTCCCACTCCCCCTGCCTGTGTTCTGTCTCTCGCTGGATGTGTCTCTCTCTCTGTCAAATAAATAAATAAAATCTTTAAAAAAAAAGAATGCTTTCCTTTCAGAGCTACTGTGAGGATATTACGAAATAAAGTATGCAAAAAGCCCAATCCACACAACCAAAAATGGTAATATCTGTCTTCTTTCCTCTTTATTTCACAGAATCATAAAATCTTAGAATTTTATGGAACCCCTAAGATCAACTAGTGCAGACCCTCTCTCTCTCCCTCTCTCTCTCTCTCTCTCTCTCTTTCTCTCTCTCTCTGATAGCCTATCTTAAAATTTTTCCCAGTTTTATTGAGATTATAATTGACACATGACATTGTATGAGTTTAAGGGGTTTAACGTAATGATTGGATATTTTATATATGGTGAAATAATTATCACAATAGGCTTAGTTAACATCACCTCACACAGTTAAAATTTTTTACTTGTGATGGGAACTTTTAAGCTCTATTCACTTAGGAAATTTCAAATATATAATACAGTGTTGTTAACCATATTCACCATGCTGTACACCACATTCCTAGGATATATTTATCATATAACTGGAAGTTTGTACCTTTTGAACACCTTTGCCCATTCCTTCCACCCTCCACCCCCTGCCTCTGGCAACCCCCAATCTGTTCTCTGTTTCTGTGAGGTCGTTTGTTTCTAATGCCACATATGAGATCACCATTGTCGAGTATAATATTTTCTCCTTACTTTCAGTGATAGAAAATCCATGCCTTTCTAGAATATCCATTCCACCTTTGGACTGTCCTATTGCTTTCCTATAATCTCTCTCTCTCTCTCCCTCTCCCTTGATGTTACTCATTTAGTCCCAGTTCCAAACCTTGGAGTCACCCAAAAGATACTTCTACATTGAAAGGTTCTGTAAAATATCTGATGATTTACAAAGGTAATCACTGTTGTTTGAAACATCATTTTGAAGCCAAAAGGCACTCTTGGCTTTCACTGCCTCTGGAGACATCTTATTGGAACCGGACCAGAGACTAGGATTGTAATGGAAGCAGGGTCAGTGGAAATCAACTGCACCAAACCAAAGCTGGCACTTCCTTACCCCTGGGCCCAGACGGCCAGTCAGGCTGCCAGTAGTGCTCTCTGGGACATGTCGTATCCCACAACCTAGAGAGACCCAATGGTACTTAGGAGAGAACTGGCCTTCCTTGAAAGCCCTGTCAAGTCCTTCCCTTGGTGGCCAATTTAAAGTAGCTACACCTAAATTTTATTTATCTCTTTGTCCAAGACCAGTGCCTCAGGCGCCAGCAGAGATGGTTTCACTGTAATTCCAAGTGTCTGGTCTTAGCCGTCTGACTGAAGCCCAGAATTTAAGGAGTTGTAGGTGAGTCTACACTTTGTCTTTCTTTAAGAATGGTGAATCCTGGAATCACAGAATGGGAGAGTCGGAAAGACTTTTGAAGGAAGGGAAGATGGAGCAGGCAGGATGCTGGCATCCGCTCTCCCTACTGCTCTGACTTTAACCAGAGGAGCTGGACTTCACCTATTTTATATTCTGGACTTCTGCAGAAAATTTTGTTTTTAAAAAGGTTCTGCTCTTTTCAAGTGGAAATAAGGAAGGAAAGTGGACTAGAAAACACTCTTTATTGTGTAGACAGGAGATAAGAAGATGAAGACTCAGAATGGCATAAAAATTTTTCCCAAGGTCACACAGCAAAAAGGCAGGAGAAACAGGACTTGAATCAGCATTGTTTTTAAAGCTTTCAGTCCAGTGCTTTTTATACTATTCAAGACTCATGAGGATATGCATGAGGATATGTTTGCCTCAAAACAAATCATCTAGTTTCCTTGGATGCTCTCTAGTTACCATTGAGACTCCAGCTTTTAGAATAAGGTAAAGCAGAAAGAGCTGCTCCTGGAAAAGGAGATACAGGTCCCAGTTTCACCTCTCCTACCAACCAGCTGTATAGACATTCACTCTTTCTCTTTGGCTTTACTTTTACTATTTATAATGGGGGAAAGGCTAGGCTAACTGGTTTCTACTTCTATTATTTTAAGTATATCTCCAGAATTTTCTGGACATCCATGCAGCATTTAAAATAACATAGGTCCAATGATCTTGGGATTGGGGCAGGTTTATAGTGAATATGTAATAAACCTTTATTGAGCCAGTCAAATATTTACTGGGCACCTATAAAGTGCCAAGCACTATAACAGATGAGAAGAAAAAAATCGGTAAAAGCAGAAAACTTATTTCTTCTAGGTTTTCTTTTTAATACCCTACAAAATCGTCTGAACTGCACATACCCTCTGCACCTCAGTTATAGGATTTATTTGGGAGTTACCATATTAGAACTTCCTTTCTCTTTATCTTGGTATGTAGCTTCGACCTTGTCAAAGGGTAAGCAGACCTTCCCAGGAGAGGATAAGAAAACTCTTACAGTGATTTTCAGAATTCAGATTCCACATAACCAATCTTGTCTAGTCAGTTAGGTTGGGGAAATCAAACACCTAATGTAGCCACACCCATAATATGGTCCTGTAGGTTGCTCAGACCATCTGCCAAATTCTTTTATAGCATTCAAGAAAGGGAACAGTCTCCGCAGTCAATCAGTGATTTAAATCTTGGCTTGGTCACTTGAGTCCTTGACTTGGTACAACCTCAATGAGCTCCTGGTCTGTAATAGGTGTCTTTTCAAATTGCTGTAAATTGAGCTCATTCAGCAAATATTATTTTATGTCTACTCCGTGCCAGAAACTATAGAAGGCACTGAGCTTATAATGTCTTCCCAGACTTTATAGTTAAGGATACAGACAGAACAAGTCCGCAAACAAAAGGAAGTACAAAGCGCAATAAGTGTTATGAAGTAAGTCAACATATTGCCGTAAATATTGGCAATAACATAAGTAAAAGGCATATGGTCAATGTAGCTATTGTTATGTACAAGTACGTGCACCTGGCTTTAAGCAGCAGGTGCAGTGAAGAGCAGACTCTGGATTAGGAATGGAGAGTCTTGGATTCAAATCCTGACAGTGCTGATCATTTGTAAGCAGTAAAAATTATTTTTTTTCTCTCCAAAACTTGATGTAACTTATTTCTTTTAATCCTCATATTCTATGAGGTGGTCAATACTATCATCGTCTTCATTTTGCAGTTGAGAGAAATGAAAAGAGGAGATTTAAGAGTGATGTGTCCACTTACCCAAGGCTGTACAGCCTGCGAGTGGGGATGCAGGATTAGAGACTGGCTCTGTCTGACATCAGAGCCCGGCTTTAGATGCCCACAGATGAGGTAACAGGTGTGGGGAGGCTGTGTCAACTCAAAAAAGCTGTCTAAGTAGTGGTGGTGGCTTTCAGACCATGAAAACTATGGTATATATTATATATACACATATATACACATCCATATAAAATATAATATGCAATATATTCATGTAATATACATTATATATAGTTATCCTTATAAGGACATTTAATGCATGCCATATACTCTATATCTTACCTCCAGATAATTCAGGCCAAAATAACCAGGTTATTGATGTAGTCATCATATAAAATGATTGTTAATTCACTTTTATCACACTCTCAAAAATGTATTAGACTATATATGATAGACTCTGGCTTGATACGGGAAAGAATCATGGTGAATCTCGCTAACATATACCTTTGATGGTGACCGTGAATGTGAGAAATAAGGGAGCAGGGACTACTTGTCTGGCCATTTATGGTTTCTCTCCCCTGCTGCACTGCAGAAAGAATGGTGTTCTTGCATCTCAGGGAAGCGTGCATTTCTAAAACTACTCGTCTCATCTTAAATCAGCAATAGCTTTCCTCCTGGCTTTTGAAGCAACTGTCTGGTCTCCTAAGTTTCTTTTCACTGCTATCCAGCTTCCACACCTGCTTCCACACTGGAACACTGCTCTGTTATATTGTTAAAATCGTATTTGATGACTAGTTCCCTGTTTACAAAGAAATAATTAAAAATTTAAAAACAAACCAGACCAAAACTTCTGTTTTCCCTCTTGCCCATAGGAGAAAAGTCAAACTCCTTAGCATGATATTTACCCAGCAAATATTTGTTGAGCACCCACTATGTGCCGGGTATTGGTGTAGGTGCTTGCGATACTTCAATGAACAAAAGAGACAAAATTCCTACAAATCCTGGTCTTCCTTAAGCTTGCATTCTAGTAAAGGGAGACAGATAATCAACTATCAACAACCAATCGATTACATGCAATGGGAGAAGGTGATAAGTCCTATAAAAAGAGCAGAACAGGGTAAAGGGGACAGAAAGTTGGAAGTGGAGAGAAGGCTGAAATTGAATATCTATGTACATGTATGCAATTATATATATAGCATATGCAATTACATGCATAGTAGATACAATTATATACATACATACATACATATGAAACAACTAAACAAATGTTTTTGCCATTTTTGCTTTTGCTTTCAAGGATCTCTCACAATTTGCCCACCTCCCACTGCCTCTCAAAACTAGACTTCTGTTCATCTTCTCTTCACCCTGCTCACCCCGCGCTTCTGCCATGATGACATTTTTAAGGTGTCCCAAGTACTATGCTCTCCTTCACTTTTGCAAATGATTTTCCCATCTTTAACATAAAGTTCTCTGAACCAACTGCCACCAATCCCCTCACACACCAGATTTTCATCCTGCTAACCCTTTACTCACTGTTGGAAACCTCCTCAAACACACCTCTCGGAAGCCTCCAGCTGCTGTGCCCAGGACCCACACAATGTACGAATACTTCCCTCAGGGCACCTGTCACGTTGTGCTGTGGTTTATCCGTTTCCTGTCTGTCCCATGCCTTATGTTGAACATTTTGAACTTAATAATCATGTTTTATTACTTTCTACATCACCCACATTTAGCTCTATCAAACATATGGTGCAAGGTTTGTGATCAAATGATAATATTTGTGCAAAATGAACACTGGCACTTTCCAGTGTTGAACTTTTTTTTTTTAAGATTTATAGTAGAGAGAGATGGGGGGGTGGCAGAGGGAGAGAGAGAGAAGCAGACTCCCTATTGAGTGTGAGACTCAGTCTCATGACCCTGAGATCATGACCTAAGCAGAAATCAAGAGTCAGATGCTTAACCAACTCAGCCACCCAGGTGTCCTAAACTTTTATTTTTTTTTATTTTTTTTTAAAGATTTTATTTATTTATTTAACACAGATAGAGACAGCCAGCGAGAGAGGGAACACAAGCAGGGGGAGTGGGAGAGGAAGAAGCAGGCTCCTAGCGGAGGAGCCTGATGTGGGGCTCGATCCCATAACGCCGGGATCACGCCCTGAGCCGAAGGCAGACGCTTAACCGCTGTGCCACCCAAGCGCCCCTGAACTTTTATTTTTAACTCCTATCTTTAATCTCTAAAGGGGATGCCAGTGTTTTACACCTCTATGTGCTTCATTCCACTGATTAAAGGAGAACACTTTGACCCCATAAAAGTTGGTCAGAACAAACTATGATGACAAGAAACACAGAATTGCCTCTCTGGGTATTCTAATTGCTGACATATTTATTTTCTTTAAAAAAGGAAAGAAGTATCTAACATAAATCTGAGTGGCTCAATAATCCAACCACAGTGCCTAGAAGCAAGAGAAAAAAAGGGGGTGTTTAGTCCAAGTTCTATCAATAACTTCCTTCAGTAAAGTGGTGGCATTGGCAGTGAAGGTCATGATCCAGACAATGCAAAAATGCCGGTCCTTCGTGAGCTGTCAGTTTTGCAGGAATAGTGCATCAGAATCGGGATGACAATGCTCTCCATGAAAGACCCAATAAATGCTGTAGAGAGGAATTCTGCATAAGGTAGAGGTTGGACATTTGCTTTCCTGTGTCTCTTGTGACTCGGGGATGCTATGATTCCATGGCAGAACAAAGTGTTTTCTTCACCTGGATTTTCACTCCCCAGGAATCTCCCTTTGGGGCTCCGCTGGCAGCAGAGAGAAGATCCATGGCCATGGGAAGGAACGTCAGCATGACAACCAGTTTCATCCTTTTGGGATTTTCAGAGCATCCAGAGCTACAGGTTGTCCTCTTTGTGTTGTTTCTGGGGATCTACTCCATGACTCTGGCTTGGAACCCGGGCCTCATTGTCTTGATCAGGATGGAGTCATGCCTCCATTCTCCCATGTATTTTTTCCTTGGAAACTTGTCCTTTGTTGACATCTCATATACATCCTCCATTGCCCCCAAGATGCTCTGCGACTTCTTCAAGCAACAGAAGACAATCTCCTTTGTGAGCTGTGCTGCTCAGTTTTTCTTCTTCATTGGCATGGGGGGCACTGAATGCTGTCTCCTGGTGGCCATGGCATATGACCGGTATGCTGCCATCTCCAGCCCTCTTCTCTACACAGCCCTCATGTCACCCACCATCTGCTTGGGGTTGGTCATTATAGAATACACTGGAGGGTTGCTCACTGGATTGGTCCAAATGAGCCCCATATTCCAGCTGCATTTCTGTGGGCCATGAGTCATTAACCACTTTTTCTGTGACCTGCCACCTCTGCTTGTCTTCTCTTGCTCTAGTACCTTCCTCAGCCAGGTAGTGAACTTTCTTGTTGTGTGTGCAGTTGGTGGGACATCAAGTCTTGTCCTGGTGTCCTATGGCTACATCATTGCTGCTGTCATGAAGATTCATTCAACCCAAGGGCAGATGAAGTCTTTCAACACCTGTGTCTCTCATCTGACCACAGTGATTCTCTTCTATGGCTCTGGTCTCTTCTCATATCTCCATTCTAGTGCTGGCTACTCACAGGACCAAGACAAGCTGGTGTCCATGTTCTATGGAGCTGTGATTCCCATGCTGAATCCCATCATATATAGTTTGCAAAACAAGGAGATCAAAGATGCACTGAAAAAACTCAAGGACAGAAAGAAGCAGATGTCCTCTCTGTGTCTTATAGTTCCTTGAGTTAAAAAAAGAAAGAACAACTTAAGTTCTACTGTATGCAAATAGGCATAACAATAAGTAGGTCACAGAATTTGAGTAATGAAGAAGGTATTTCAAGCAAGATCCCCAACCTACATGTCTACTGCACAGTTAGGCTCAACAAAGGTTTTTCTTCCCTTTATCTTTCTTGTCATGAACTGATGCAGTTTTGATTTTGGTCACTTGTGATAGAAAACAAATATTCTTTTTGATGACATTCTTTAGCTTCATGGCATCAGGCGCTGGGTCCAGGATGCCATATCTTAGAGCCAGTTGGGTCATAACCCCAGGACCACAAGCATCCACTACAGACCTCTTCACAATACAATATGGCTCATACCAATCCATTCATCACTTTGCCTTGGATTCCTACCTATCCAAGGGTTGATACTGACCAGGAAGGCTAACCCTGGTTCAGGATCCTGAGAGCTCTAATGGTTTGGGTCTAGCAATGGTTGCTCAGGGCCAGGAGAGCAATAGGGTACCTTTACGCTATGTCCAAGATGAGCCAAGGGTCACATGTGTGGGGTCATGAAGTCCACTGAGCCAGAAATAGGAGCCCAAACCAGCAGATCTAAAGTTGTGAAGTCACAGTGAGCAAAAAGCAGAGATAAGTTTAAGTAAGAAATTCTAAAGGAGAGTAGAGCGCCAAACATTTCATTTTCATGACTGAAACCGCCTAGTGACTGGGTGAGACCACTTGGTTTAAGGAATAGGATCAGGGAAGAGAGGCTTCCCCTGGAAACTCTAATTCCATATCTGCTCCCTGGATAGTTCTCAGTCTTGATGCTGTATGGATATTTCCTCTCTGTCCTCACCCCATCCCCCAGCTTACTTTCACTTCGTGTTCTAGAGTTCTTATCTTGTCTCCTGTATCTCTGGAATTTAATCTCAGCCTGTCCCACGAATCTGATATCCCTGCTTTCATTTTTATACATTATCTCAGAAGGGACCCCACTCCAGGATGTGAGATGGGACAACCGAGTCAGTGAGCAGAACTGAATGTGGATTTTAAATCGTCTTTGATCCTATTTTACAGGATGGTTCTTCAGCAAAGGACAAACATTTCTGAAGTCCTGCTTCTTTAATGGTTGTGTGTATAAGTTGTAGTGAGTCATGACAGCCATCCCTAAATCATATCAGCGTCGGCTATAAATGGTCTGCCTCAAGCCTTCTTTCAATTCATGCTGTTATTTGATCTAGTCTCTGACCACTTGCATTATTTGTAAAGTGTTCCTTGTTCCTTGACTTCTCCAAACCAGGTTAAGAGTTACGGCAATGTCACAGAAGACTACCTGTTGTATGATTTGATTTACAGGAGATTTCTAGAAAAGACAAACTGTAGAAATGGAAACATATTGGTGGTCACCTAGACTGGTAGGAGCAGGCTTCAGCCATAAATGGGAATGAGGACACCCTGGGGAGTGATGGAAGTATTCTAAAACTGGATTGTGGAGGTAATTGTGCAATTATATAAATTTGCTAAGAACTCATTGAACTGTACATTCAAAATGGGTGAATTTAATGCATGTAAGTTGTGCCTTGATAAAGCTTTTAAAAATAAGTGATAAACTATGAAACAGCAACAACAAAAAAGAAAGAGCAGGAAACCAATGCTCTTAGCTGGGTTTGGAGAGAACACAAACACATATTATCCCATTTTTATGCATTAGGACAGTGAGAAACGGTGACGTGCCCGATGTCACACAGCTAGTAACTGACAGAATGCAGATGCAAACCTCAACTCTTTGGCCCCAAACCCATGCTGTTGACCCCTCCACTAGGTGAGCTTTCTTCCCTGTTGTGCGACCTGCCTCCAGTCAGTGCTGCTGGGTGCCATCATGAGGGACTTCACTCACATCGGGATGTGGCCAGAGTGCTCATCGGAATGACATGTAAGCAAGAGACACTCTGAGGCCTGATGTCCTCAGACAGTTCATTTAAGCTGCTGTTGTTACTCTTCTTTGAGTGTGATGTGCTCGGGTTCATTTGGTGCTTTTTATATATTGCTCATGTGGCAGACAATTACTACTCTACAAGTTCCCACAGATGGCTTTATTTTCCATCGCTATTAAATTGGTTTTGAACAAGAAAAAAAAAGAGTTATAGCAATGTGCTCCCATCACATCCTCTATTTCTACCAGCACCTGTGATGCTTTCTTATTTTTTCTTGTTCAGTTATTAGTCTTCTCCCTGAGTTGTTAACATCTGTGTAAACTCCTCTCCATTAAAACATAAGACATGACTGGGGCAAACTCTGTGCTTAATGTTTGGTTAATAAATGAATAAAATCCAAATTCACTTGGCAAATGATTTTGAGATTTTATGCCAAAGGAAGGGAATTAACACTTAATAGATGCTTATTATATGTCAGGCATTGTGCCCAGCAGTTTTTAAGAAATTCTGTTTCAATTATTTTTTTAAAGATTTATTTATTTATTTTAGAGAAAGGGAGAGAGAGAGAAGGGAGAGGGGCAGAGGGAGAGAGAAATCCTCCTATTAGGTGCTGAGCCTGACATGGGGCTCGTCCCAGGACCCTGAGACCGTGATCCGAGCTGAAATCAAGAGTCAAATGCTCTACCAACTGAGCCACCCTTGTGACCCAAAATTCTGTTTCAATTCTATAACATATGCACAGATTCCTTGCTGAAAAAGAGATTATAACATTAGAGGTAAGAAAATGTCTCCTTTGACCATAGTTCTCAGTTTCAGTTCCTTCCTGCACTCCCCAAGAGGTAACGACTGTTATGTTAGTATGTAAATTTACAATTTTTCTGCATATTCATGTATGTACCAATATATAATATTACTTCATGTGGCTCTGTATTTACATAAATGGTATCATACTGAAGGATGCTTCCATACCCCTTTTTTTTTCTTTCAATGTTATTTCTTGGAGCTCTTTCCATGCTATATATTTCCACATATAAATCTACCTCAGTTTTTTAAAATTATTTCACAGAATTGTCACACCAAAATTTATGTAATTATTCTGCGTTGATGGACATTTAGGTAGTTTCCAGTTTTTGTTAGTTTATTACAAACAGTGTTGCAATATACGTGCTTATACATACCTCTTCGTGCTAATACCCAATTTTTCTGGTAGAAACAGAGAAGTTGAATTGCTATTTATAAGGTCTGTCTATTTTTAAACTTTCACAGACACTGCCAAACTCTCTCTAAAGTGGCTACCAATGGCTATTCCTGCCAACATTCTAGGGCACCTGTCTCCTCATACCCTTGATGAAGGACGATATTAACAAAACTTAACTTTCTTTCTTACCTGATAACCTCTCTATACGTATTCTCTTAATTCTTTTTTTTTAAAGATTTTATTTATTTATTCGACAGAGATAGAGACAGCCAGCGAGAGAGGGAACACAAGCAGGGGGAGTGGGAGAGGAAGAAGCAGGCTCATAGCAGAGGAGCCTGATGTGGGGCTCGATCCCAGAACGCCGGGATCACGCCCTGAGTCGAAGGCAGACGCTTAACCGCTGTGCCACCCAGGCGCCCCATATTCTCTTAATTCTTAAAATGATCTTGCTAGATAAGATTGTTTATTGTTTTCATGTACATACAATGTACTACCTACTATATAAAGATTATACACACTCTTTTTTTCAGTTCTTACAACCACATATTAACACAAAATAGAGGTTTTAACCATTTTTATCCAAGAAATGAAATAGTTAAGGCTCAGGAAGGAGGTCAAGCAAACATAAAGGCACACACTAAGAAGTGAAGGAGATCCTACGTGCATATCTACACAACGCTAAGAAATTAATTGAAAATACACATTCTCACATGTATGTTTGGCATTGTCCAGAAATGAAGAAGAAAATATTAAAGCAAATCCTATCAAAAACTATTTTCTCAAGTCATTCATAATTTAAGTGCAGAAAAAGAAAGGAGAACTGACTTCTGTTAAATAGCTAGGGCCAGCTTTGATAAGATCATCACTTGTGTCATATATCAGGAATGACAGGCTTTATTTAAAACAGCATTATTCAAAAATAGATTTCTCAGTGGGACAGTTTTATAAATGGTTTTATTCCCAAGTGACCTGGAAACAAGGGAGAGACAAAAATGTTAAAATAAAAACAGAATGGAATTAATAATGAATTTGTAATGCTTTTCAAGGTAATAGTGGTGATGACGCTCCATCCCAACTTAGGTCATTTACATCTAGATTTAGACGAAAAATGTCCAGTTGTGCTGGAGTCTCTGGTGAAGGAGAACCGTCTCGAGCAGCAATATCAAAACACTGGGGTGAAGAGGGTGATAAGGGAGGAGGAGGGTTGATGTTTTAAAGTCTACCCTGGATTAAGCCAGATAAGAAGAGAGACAACATATATACATATATACATATACAATGAATTATACATATATACATATACAATGAATTGTATATGCCAGATAAGAAGAGAGACTACATATATACATATACATATATACATATACATATACACATATACACATATACATATACACATATACATATATACATACACATATACATATATACATATACACATACACATATATACATATACATATATACATATACACATATACATATACACATATACATATACACATATACATATACACATATACATATACACATACACATATACACATATACATATACACACATACATATACATATATACATATACACATATACATATACACATATACATATACACATATACATATACATATATACATATACACATATACATATACATATATACATATACATATATACATATATACACATATACATATACATATATGTATATACATATACACATGTATGTATATACATATATACATATACAATGAATTATACATATATACATATACAATGAATTGTATATGCCAGATAAGAAGAGAGACAGCATATATACATATACAATGAATTATACAATGAATTATACATATATACATATACAATGAATTGTTTTTACTGGAGGACTCTAGAAGAAATATACCAACAACTGCCTTCATAGCAACAACTTCTCTGTATTCCCCTTATTAACACTGTGAATTGTATCACTGAACATGGACACATGAACTCCGTCTACACTGGCTGCTGAAAAGTTCTGATCAAAATCTGTGACTCATCTGTAGCAAGAATTTGGGTCATCTGGCACACACTCCGATTCTTATTCCTGGTTCTCTTCTGTATCCCTGCTCTGTGTCTCTCACTGTTCTTTATTCTATTACCATGTATATTTTATGTATCTCTGCAAACTGCTTGCTCAAATATTTGGGAGCAAAGTAGAATACAAAAATGTCTAAGAGTTTGCTTTACACACCAGGTTGGTGCATTTTTTAAAAAATTTTATTTAAATTAAATTTAGGTAACATATATTATTAATTTTGGGGGTAGAATTTAGTGGTTTATCAGTTGCATATAACACCCAGTGCTCATTACATCAAGTGCCCTCCTTAATGCCCATTACCCAATTACCCCAAGTCTCACCCGCCTCCCCTCCAGCAACCCTCAGTTAGTTTCCTACAGTTAAGAGTCTCTTATGGTTTTCCTCCCTCTCTGTTTTTATCTTATTTTATTTTTCCTTCCCTTCCCCTATGTTCATCTGTTTTGTTTCTTTCCACATATGAGTGAAATCATATGGTATTTGTCTTTCTCAGACTGAATTATTTTGCTCAGCGTAATACCCTCTACTTTCATCCACGTCCTTGCAAGTGGCAAGATTTCATTCTTTTTGATGGCTGAGTAATATTCCGCTATATATATTTGTATTAATAAATATATTTAGTTATATATATATACATATATATCACATCTTCTTTACCATTCTTCTGTTGATGGACATCTGGGCTCCTTCCATAGTTTGACTATTGTGGACATTTCTGCTATGAACACTGGGATGCAGGTGCCCTTCAAACCACTATGTTTGTATCCTTTGGGTAAATACCTAGTAGTGCAATTGCTGGGTCATAGGGTAGTTCTGTTTTTAACTTTTTAGGGAATCTCTATACTGTTTTCCAGAGTGGCTGTGCCAGCTTGCATTGCCACCAGCAGTGTAGAAGGGTTCCCCTTCCTCCACGTCCTCACCAACATCTGTCGTTTACTGACTTGTTAATTTTAGCCATTCTCACTGGTGTGAGGTAGCATCTCATTGTGGTTTTGATTTGTATTTCCCTGATGCCGAGTGATGTGGAACAGTTTTACCTGTGCTGTTAGACCAACCCAGTCAAGAAATGGTTTGGTGCATTTGAAAGTGAATTACTCATGTAGTCGCTGATGTCTCTGACCTCTGCTCCAATCCCACCCATGTTCCTACTTTGTAGTCATTCTAGACTTCTTCCCCATAATTCTCCCGGTTCCCTCTCAGTCTCTGTCTCTGTCTCTCTCTGAGCCTCTGTGTATCTCTCTCTCTCTCTGTCTTGGAGAACCATCCTGACCCCCTGGTCCAAGTTGAGGTCCTCCCAAATGTTCTCTTAGACCTCCGTACTTCCCTCTCATACAATTCATCCTTGTTCAATGTCTGTCTTCCCGTTCGACTACAATCTCCACGGCAAAGCACGTGGTGCCTGACACGTACTATATGCACAATTAATTTTTGTGAGTACGTTAATCATGTGACTGTATCTCAGAAAGGGTTTAGAGCTGCCGGTGGACCTATCAGTGACTAATCTCTTCCACTCCCCTCTTTGCACAAATAAAGACCTGAAGCTCCGGGGCGGGCGGGGGGGAGTAATTTGCTAATGGCTCCCAGCTGGTTAGTGAAAGCACCCCCTTTCCAGCCCAGCAGCCTTCCGAGCACTCCACAACAGCTGACGGTGGCGTGTCAACAGCTTCTCCGCGATGAGGTGAAGCTGCTTGAACCAAGAACACAGTGTAGGTCAAGGATCTTTGCTTCACAGTTTGGTAACTCTGACTTCTTGTTTTCGGGGAAATCATGCCACCCAGCTCTGTTGCATGAATTTCATGGCTAGGGAAACTGTTCTCCGTCTGATCATAATTGTAATGCCTCACTGGAAGAAACTGGAGAAAGTACGTGTGGACTGGCTGTTTTCATGCCATGTTCCAGAGGTCCCAGGGATCTGTACAGGCCTTTTCTAAGAGGCGGGGAGGAAACCACTGGGCTTTGGGGCCCTGGCCCTTGTTCAATCAATCGAGGCAGTTCCCCCCCTTTTTTTTTATATGTTTTATTTATTTTTTTAAATAAATATTTTTTCTTTATTATCTTCACTTATTTATTTTTTTATTATAATAATATTTTGTATTATATTATGTTAGTCACCATACATGTTTTAAATATTAGTTTCTGTGTAAACTTGCATTTGAAAATAAAGGTTCCACTGCTAAAATTATGCTTATAATCTGTAAATTTAATACAGTTCTCTAATTTTGTGAGTAAAGAAGTGACAGGCTGAGGAAGAGAAGCAGTTCACAAGAGAATGACAAGACTGGGATTCACGCTTACTTCTCCTGACTCCTGGTGCCTTGACTGTGCACTTCACGTACACACACACACACACACACACACTCACACAAACTCACAGTACTCTCTCACACAAACACATGTACACTCACATAGGCATACTCACAATACTTTCTCACACACACAATACACTCATACACAATCACACAACATATAAATACACACACACACACACACACACACACACACACACACCATGGAGGTGAAGGGGAAGGAGGGAGGAGGTGGTTCTTGTTAACATCCTGACACCAATAAAGTGGGGCTCAGGGTTTTCTCCACCCCAGGAGCTTGGCTTGCTTCATTCTTCCCTCTCTCCATCCTACTTGTGCAGTGACCAGCTGCTCTCCTTCCCTCTTCCTGCTCAGGAAAAGTTCTGTTCTTGTCCCTTTGTGCATATAGCTATTCTCCATCTTTTCCTGGGGGTGCAGCAAGCAGGAAAGGCAGGTCACATTGGAAACCTGAGCTTTTCCAGTGGAAACAGAGTTGTTGCCCCTGGAGAAAGGACTTCAGACTCCAGTAGAAGTTCTCTTACTGGGAGGAAGGGTGTGATAGCAGGAAATTTTGCCTCCCGGAGCCCTGATACCACAGTGCATGGGTGGTCCCCCAGTATATCTATGAAAAATCAACCATACAAAATAACCACAACAAGGCAGAATGTGGCTGGTTGAGCTGAGTCAACCAGTGGAGGACTCCCCTGCCCTTTGGACACACAGGCAGGGACATATTTCTTCAAACACAAAGATTCAAGCTCAAAACCAAGGAAAGGAAATATTTGGATGCCAGAAAGAGAGAACTCAAAATCAGAGCAATTAGTGGGAACTGAAGTTCTGTGGCTAAGGGGCTTTCTGAGTCATAGCGGGGTACTGGGACATCAGGGGCTGTGGGAGGTGATCCAGGTCACTGGACCTGTGTACAATATTCACAGGGGACCGGCAGTCAAGAGAGGCCATCTGTCTCAGCCACCACCTGCAGATGAGAAAAATTCTACCCACTGGCTTGTGGGAAATAGTTGACATGTTTGCCACCTTCTAAGATCTACCAGAACCCCAGGCCTGTGTGCCTGCAGATGTGAGGTTTTATTTCACACTGATGTCAAACACTGGTCCAGGAGGAGGTATCAGGCCTCAGCAGAGACAAATTTAGAACCACCTTGGAGGGACAACTGCACGAACCAGAACAAACTGGCCTCCCACAGCAAACCCCAGTGGAAAAGGAGCTCAAGAGTCATAAGTTACAAACCACACAAGGAAACAAGCCAGCAAGAGGAAGTAGCAGTGGGAACAACAAGTGGGAAAATGTACATGCCAAGACCCCTATGGGACAGACTCGCCTCAACATCTATTAGTAAATGATCACAGCTGTAGTTATCAGCTGGAGCAAGTTAATTGGATTGTAGACTCGTGGACCCTGCACCATGCAGACACTGCAAAGGAGCTCAACAAACTCTTATTGTATAGATTCAGAAACAGAGATTTAGAGAGAGGAAGGGACTTACTGAGGTCACCGCAGGTTAGTGGCAGATGAGGAACAGAACCCAAATCTCCAGAATTCTAACCCTGTGCTACTTTTACTGCCCCAATGATGCCCTAATTTCCCAGTTAGACATGAAAAACCTAGCTTCAAGAGAGGACCAAGAGGAAAGAGGGACAGAAAGACCTTCTTAAGACCTTAAAACCAGAGCCAAGGCCCTCGGTCTCATTAGCCAAGCTCAGATTTGGTTGTATAACAACTAGAAATTTTAAATAAAACCCCTCCTAGTTTCTTTTGCATTATGCTGACCTGTTTCTCTTTCCTATTCTTCCTCCACCTTTCTTAGTCCTTGTCCTGTCAGCATGAAGGAATTGTCATCAGAATTGGGGCAAGTCAGTTCCAATAGTTTCTCCTTCCTACCCAACTTCTACCCTACCCTCTAGGCAGACCCTGCCTGCACACTGCGCAGAAGGATGGGGGGAGGGGTGAGACCTGGTACCTTTAAGCCAGCCCCACTAGCTGCAGGTACTTGGCAGGGATGGGGATAAAGTTGGGTATGGAAGTGGATATGGGTTCAGTCCTTCAGGGACAGAGCTTTAAACTCTGGTTCTGACATAAATAAGGCAAAAGCTCTTGGCACATAGGAGTACTCCCTCTGGGCTCTTATAATTCATTTGTTACATAAGACACTAGGCTCACACAATCCCAGATTCACCCAGGATATAATTATAGATCAGAAAACCAAATTATTTTATAATAAGAAGTAACAAAGAGCACACAGTAGGCCCAGAGTAAGTGCTCAGAAATATTGGTGTACATTGTAATAAAAATCCCATAATAATGTTGCTTCAGCTTGAATATTCATTCCCAACCATTCATGGCCTGATTTTCCCGGGGTGTGTTTGAGAATTGTGGTCAGCTTTGTCTGCTTTATTCATTTACTTACTCATTCAATAGTAGCAAGTATTGGTTGCCCATCAGCTAAGTACCAGATACTGCGCCAGACCCTGTAATACAACAATGAAGTGAAAGGATACAGTCTCTTCCCATAAGGAGCTCACATTTTACTAGAAGAAAGAGTCAAACAAAAAGGTCATTAAAATATACCATGACAAATGCAAGGGATGCTATGGAGCACATGAGAGAGACATTATAACATTAACCGATATTCTACATTAATTAATGTTTCATTGGAGGTACAATCCCAGGGCAGCAAAGGTAAAGGCACAAGGGAGCTAAGGCTGGGACAGAGACAAAGCAAACTAAGGGGGTATATCACTGAGCTGATCACAGCTTAAGGAAAGATACAGTCGTCTAGTATCTTTGGACAGATCACATGAAGCCACCAGTTCTCCAAACGGTCCATTAGAAGGAAGAGCAAATTATTTGCCAGATCCCACCTATCTCTTGTCTCTAACTCATTCACGTTCACTGGCATGTGGAATTAAGTCCTCTGTACTTCAGGGCTGCATTATCCACTTCCTCTTGCCAACTGCTGGAGAAGCCATATCCCACATGGCCCAGTACTACCGCTGAGCTCAAAACTGAGGAAGGAGCCAAAGTCTCTTTGGGTCCAGCAGTGTTTATGGTCTCCAGATACAACATAGGATGTCAAAAGACAACTCTTCAGCTTGGTTTGCCTCCACAACATCCACTAACAAGTACACATGGTCAAAATTTTCTTACGTCTTCACACTCTTCATGTCTCCCTGCCCTAATCCCTGGTAAATGCCGTTCTGTGTTCTGTCTCTACGAATTTGCTTCTTCTAGGAACCTCATATAAGCAGAATCATACAGTATTGGTCCTTTTTTGTTTGTCTAGTCCCAAATTTGACAAGCCTCAGAACACTGGCATAAAATAATTTCTGGGATGTGAATTCTTCAACTTCAAACATAAATCGGATGCCCGTCATAAATGGAATGTCTTGCCCTGTTGGCTCCATCACCTTGGGGCCTGTAAGTCTCTACCACTGACTGTTCTGGGACCTCATTAATAGCGTTCTAAGACTGCAAAGTTCTTACTACATTTGTTCTTTTATTCAGCTATTTTTTCCAACAAATATTTATCAACCACTTACTGTGTGTCAGATACTTTTCTACGGAAGACTGGTATTCATGTGGATAGGTTGTGAAAATAATTGAAATATGTTCTCCTTGTAGGTTAACAGGTACTTTTCCAAGCCTATCAAGTACCCTATCTGCTCTGATCCCTGCCTTGGAAACCTTGAAATTCTTCATGACCCACCAATAAAGGAATACTTGGGCCAACAAGAGGCCTCTAGGACCCTCACACTATGGTCTGAATCCATTCGGATTAGTCATTAAACAAGATAGACTTACTCATACTCCCACAGGACTTCCAGGATGGTGGGCACGTAAGCCAACCACCTTCTCTTGCTTGCATCTGGTTTACAGCATCGCTGTCAAGATGGCAATAGCACAAAGTCTGATCTCAGCCACCAGAGGGTTAAACGGACAATTTGGGTTCAGTTGAAGAAAATGTTTTCTAAGAACCAGAATTGTATGCAAACGGTAGGTAGGGAGCCACCCTGCCCTGGAGGCATCTAAGCAGAGGTTGTGTTATATTGGATTGTAAGAGTTGGAGGTGGCTCAAGCCTTGGCTGGGAGGGCAGGTCCACTCCAATCATGGGCTTCTATAATTCTATGATTCTAAATTGGGCATCAGTAAACTACAGACCACAGCCAAAATTCAGCCCCGCCCCCACCCCATTTTTGTAAATAAAGATTTATTGGCACACAGCATGGCCATGCATTTACATATCATCTCTTTCTGATTTACAAGGGCAGAATTGAGTAGTTACCACAGAGATCATTTGGTTGCAAAGCCTCAATTTTTTTTGCTCACTGGCCATTTACAGCAAAAATTTGTGAACCCCATTCTGAAAGACTCCTAGGATGAATTATTTGATAAAGCAACCAATCACTTCTAATTTACCTTTGTCATTAATCCAGATGGCATGGCTACTAGATTGTTTTCCTTAAAGAGATGCCTATCTTTTTTAGGATCTTAGTAAAAAATATTCAGGTGATCCCTCAGGGTCGGTACGGCTTCCCATGCTGTCAAATGGACAACAAGAGGAAAGTCAAGCTCTTGATTTGCTATAACATGCCTTTTCTCCTACTTCCATTGTGAGAGGACTGAACTACAGAGTCAGCCTGAACACGGCAGCAAGCTCAGCAAAGCTGAAAGCAGATACACACTGAGCTCCTACCTGGGTCATATGGAGATTTACGTGGACGATTTACAACCTCACCTGTTACATACAGGTAGATGCTACTGCTTATGTTTCATAGTTGAGGTGACAGAGGTTTAGGGAGGCTCCAGAATTTGCCCAAAGTCACATATGGAGCCAGGATGTTGCCTACATTTCAATTCTGAAAACTCTGTTTCACATCCATGTTTATCAGTCCAGACTTGAGATATTTTGAGTGACAATACTAAGCAGAACAAAATGTAGACTGAATAGACCCACAACCCAGCCCATGTTCTTCATGTCATATTTAGAGCACCAAAAAAAAAAAAAAAGAGAGAGAGAGAGAGAGACAGTAGGAATATCTCTTTTTTTAAAAAGACTTATTTATTTTAGAGAGAGAGTGAGTGAGCAAGAGAATGCAGAAGGAGAGGGAGAGGAAAAATCTCAAGTTGACTCCCCACTGAGCAAGGAGCCCACTGTAGGTCTCAATAACACAACCCTGAGATCATGACCCCAACCAAAAACAAGAGCTGGAAGCTCAACCCACCGAGCCACCCAGGCACCTCTGAGACAATAGGAATATTTCATTGGAGGACCCCAAGCTCCCAATTCCACATAATTTTGGAAGAACCACCTCACCTAATTTGCTTGTTTTACCTTAACCTATTCGTGATTATTTCGGGTAGAAAGAAAAATGTCTCTGCTCAAAGTCCCATCTGAAGATCCTGTGGTTAAAGAGGGAAAGATTGAACGTTAGACTGGTTTTGTTACCCAATAATGAAACAAATATAGAAATATGAAATCTGCCAGCTGTTGACTCAGGGAGGTCAAATGCCACTCAGTTATTTCTTTTGTTCAGCTATTCCTCAAAGAGGAAGTTACATGACAGGAAAGACGTGGGGACTGAGGATCGAGGACATAGAGGAATCCCACTGTATTTCCAGTCCCGTTGTGTACAAAGCCCTTCATGTGAAGATGCTTTCAGCTGAAGGAGAATACAAGAAGCACTCTTCATATTAGACTCATGTCATTAGGAACCTCAAAGGCAGATGGGGAGGGGGAATGTGTTGGTCCTAACTGCTCTGTCTCTGCAGAGCTTAGATTAGAAAGGAGATGGAAAGGGAAGAGAGCTTGGAGGGTTCACTTGTTCACCCAGACTCTTAAAAGAGCATTAAATTTGGTATTGGCTACTCCAAATATGGCACCTACAATGGGTGCCCAACAAATAATAGATGCTCAATAAGTATTTATTTAGGGAGGTGGGTTGGGGGGATGGGGTAACTGGGTGATGGGCATTAAGGAGGGCACACATGACTTGATGAGCACTGGGTGTTATACACAACTGATGAATTACTGAACTCTACCTCTGAAGATAATGATACACTATATGTTGGCTAATGAATTTAAATTTAAGAAAATAAGTGTTTATTTAGTGGGTGGATGAAACAGGCTTCCATTAGAATGTCCTGGAGAACCGTGTTGGGAAGGGTATGAAAGCAGCCTCAGAACTCAGCGGGAATGAATGGTATGGCTGATGAGTGATGTCTGCCATGATGTGGAATAAGGAAGCGCAGCCTAAAGATGGAGTCAGTGTTTGTTTCTTCTATAATGCAGTGGAAATGTCACCTTACATCACAGACTTGTGTCCCTCAAACCTACATATGGAAATGGCAAAGAGAAAAAAAGAGCAGAAAGGGAATAGTTGAAGCGAAAAAGCATTAGAAAAATTGGGAGGAAGAGGGAAGGGAAAAACGTTAACGGAGAAAAGAAAAAAAATGGCATAGGCTGCTAAATCCTGACCTAGATTTCAGTGGGAATGTGCGGCATTTCACATGGGCCTTCTGTTTTTACCAAGATTAAAAGGACTCAAGGAACCACAGTGTTCTTATTTTTGGGGTCAGAATGCAAACAATCCTGGTGGGAAGAGCAGTCTCAGAGGGGAAGGGCTTAACAAAGTAGCTCTCAAAACATCAGGTTAGCAATCCACTGTTCAGAAAAGAAAATACTGTCACTTTGTTAACTGATACCTCCTGGGTTTTCCAGAACCGAGTTTATTCCAGAGTCTATACAAGTCATTGTTCCTCAACCCATTTGGCGACCATTTGACTGGTTTCCTGGATCCCTGCTAAAAATAAGAAAGGGATTGGTCCCCGCAAACACAGCCAGGGTTTCCTGCCCATGTCAGACCTCAGGTGAAATGCAGAAGTAGGAAACAGCTGGGCCTGCTCCAAGCCCACACAGAACTGAACCTCAGACGTGAATCATGGTTTGGCTCAGAAGGTTGCACGTGCTCAAACTGAGAAAGAAAGCAGACGTGGGACTTCCCTCTTACCTCTTTCTGGAGGAAGTGAAATCAGGCTTCTGCAGCCCTGATGCGTATCTTTTGCAGAAAACATGGCCTTTTTCTTTTAGAGACCAAAGTTTGGTTTTTAGGCCCTTGAGAGCAGCTATCTGGAGAGTTCCTGCGATTGCGTATGCATTTCAGCACAAGAAAAAGCAGAGGAAGTTGCCGGTGAGCAAAGTAAAGCAAGGAAGGAATGAGTGGCCCCCATAGTCAAGGTCTCACAGCCACTTCCTCACATCTGACTGCCGTGGCCAGCAATTCCAGCCAGTAGCATGCAAAATTAAGTTGTGCTGGAATTCCCATCATTTTACACTTCTCTTTTCATTGTTTCTCCATGAATAGAAAAGAGAACTTCCCTGAACACAGCAATCACAGGCTTCAGATCATTTCAGGTATACGGAAATTCCAAAATAATTTGTTTCTTTGGTGTTTAAAATGCATTTTCATTGCTTCTTTTCCTGAGTACAAAAGCGATGATTATTCCATACCCATCCCTGTGTTTGGTACTTAGTAGATTCTCACTAAAAATGTGTCAGATAAGTAAAGATATGCTCCTTGCTGAATATTCAAAAAATACAGGAAAGTAAGAGGGAAAAATTTACGTCATCTGTAAAACCTACCAGCTGGATGTCATCGCTGTCAGTGGGTTGGTGTATCTCTCTAGTGATACATACGTGCACATTGTGGAGGTCACACTGAATGTCTGTCACTGAACATTACGGCATAAGAATTTCTTATGTCACTAAAATTTTTTGAAAATATAGTTATGATGGCTGTAAAATATTTTGTCATATGCATGCAATATAATTTCACTCCTGTTGGCTCTCTTAGCTATTTTCCCCTTTTTGTTATGGTAGAAATGAAGAAGACTGTCCAAAAACAGGACGACTGCGTGCATTCAGAGATATAGGAACACCTGCATAGAGGACGATCTATAATCCCATTGTTGCAGAAGAGCGAGAATATACCAGGCTCTAGCAACAGGTGAACAAAAAGTAATAAATTGTCAGCACGTCTCCAAAACTGGGGAAGTGCGAGGGTTTTCTCATGATGATGAACTAGGCCTGCAACAGTCTGACAAGGAGTGTGTGGGGATTTTAATAGTCTTATTGGAAGTACTTGAGGGCACTCACCTCTAATTTATCTAGTGGTAGAATCACTCTACTGAGCCTCAAATTTATAACTAACTCATTTATAAATTAGCCAGGACATCCCATGCACAAGCTCACTTCTCTGGCCAAATAGAAACTGGACACTGGCTCATACATGAATCCCTCCCAGACATAAGCAAATTCCTCCAAGCAGGATAACCTAGGCATGAATAAACCCAGAACATCACCAAGGTTTTAATAACAAGTGGAGTTCAACTTGTGAACCTGGACAACTGGTCTCATTCTACCTGAAAACACCTGTCACTGCATCGGTGGCAATATGCCGCCATGCAATTCCCTGAAATCTTTTCCCCAGGTTGCATGCAGGTGGTAGTGTATTGATACCTGTAAACCAAAACATGATGTTTTCATTCTCAGCACTGCGTCTGGTTTGGGGGGTCACGAGGGTACCATTGGGAGCTTCTTTAATTCCTTTGGCTTCTTTGGCTACCACTGAAGATGCACCCTAGTTGTCTTAAAGTAGTGATGGGCTGGGCTTCGATTAATTCTCGTACTAGATCAATGGGTCTGGAAACACTCTTCCAACTTATGGGGTCTAACAGACATAGCATTGGCACATAGAAGGAAATGCATGAAATTATGTTCTAATGATAGAACAAATGAATTGTTGCTTTAAAAAATGAGAAACAAAGGGGCACGTTCATGAGTACATGAACTTAGCAGAACAAAGAATTAGAGCTGCAACAACAGGTACCAACTTATTGCCAAGTGTAGACACACACACACACAAAGGATGTATAAGCGTGTATATATATATATATATATATACACACACAAATATTCCTTGCCCCTGTCTGCTTTTGATCAGTCAAAATCTAGATTAGAGTGTGGATTTTCTCTTTACTTACACATTTCTCCCTGAAAGGAAACAGCACAGTGTGGGGACCGCTTGCTTCCCTCTGAATGCCGAGGACAGTACACACTGAGCTTTCCAGCGTGTAGCAAAACCAGGTGGTCTTCGGGTCCCTGCAGCTCTGCCGCAGGTAATGGCACCGCCACAGTCTGGACTATTAGGCTTGTAACCGTGAAACCCCACAGGACTTGTGTCCAAGATCATCACTCCTGTGACCTGCCTTCACCCTCAGGGGAGTGGGAACCCCAGGCCTTGGCCTTGACCTTGACCTACGGCGAGCCTAGGTAAGGTGGAGGCAGGGTGCCTCCGCGACGGTGATGGTGCCGCTCTCCTCTGCATTTACAGTAAAAGGAAACCGCTATTGGAGTCCCAAGAGAGAGCCATCAAGGAAAATTTGAAACATCAGAGCAAAAAGTGAAACCAAGGCTTTCTTTCAAAGCCGGAAATCTCTAAGACATGCGGTCGCACTTTTTCTGAGAGCCCACCGCTGCAGGGTCACCAGCCCGGGGCTGGGGCCGGGGGGAGGCAGTTAGGGTAGTTAACGGTTAAGGATATAGGGCTGTCTTTGCCTAGCCAGGACAACATGAGTCTGCAAAGTCCCAAGGGGCCTTGGTATTCCAATTGCCTCTCATTTCCCTATTTTGCAATGACCTTAGCCTGAAGAGGAACTGGTGGCTTTAGGAGGACCGTTGTAAGCATCTGCTTTGGCAGCCGCCTTCTCTCCCATCTGTTCAGTTTGCGCCGAGCTCACGGCCGCTGCTAACGGCCGGCGTGTGGCCGGGCTGCCTGAGCCATGAACAGCCTCGGGGGCGCTCTCCTCTTCTGGGCGGTGGTAGCGTGGGCTAACACAGACGAGCCTTTGGGAGAGACAAGTGAGGCCGGATTTCAAAAATGCAAGAATACCTTAAAACTACCTGTTCTCGAGGTCTTACCCGGAGGGGGCTGGGACAACCTGCGGAACGTGGACATGGGACGGGTGATGGCCCTGGCTTACAGGAGCTGCAGGACCACGGAGGATGGGCAGTACATCATCCCCGATGAAATCGTCAGCATCGCCCAGAAACAGAGCAACCTGGAGATGAACTCCGAAATCCTGGAGTCCTGGGTGAATTATCAGAGCAGCACCTCCTTCTCCATCAACTCGGAGCTTTCCCTCTACTCCAAGGTCAATGGCAAATTCTCCTCTGATTTCCAGAAGATGAAGACCCTCCAAGTGAAAGACCAAGCGGTAACTACCCGGGTTCAGGTAAGAAACCTGATCTACACGGTCAAAATCAACTCGGCTTCAGAGCTAAGCTGGAAGTTTAAGAAAGAGCTCATGGACATCTCTGACCGCCTGGAGAACAACCAGACGCGGATGGCCACGTACCTGGCCGAGCTTCTGGTCCTCAACTACGGCACCCACGTCATCACCAGCGTGGACGCGGGCGCTGCTCTCATCCAGGAGGACCACATCAGGACCTCATTCTTGCAGGACGGCCAGAGCAGCCACACTGCCGTGACCGCAGCTGCGGGCATAGCCTTCATGAACATCGTGAACTACAAATTTGAGGAAAACTACACCTCGCAGAGCGCCCTCACCAAGGGCTATCTCTCGAACCGCACCAACTCCAGAGTGCGAAGCATCGGAGGGGTCCCTTTCTTCCCGGGCATCACCCTGCAGGCCTGGCAGCAGAGCATCGCCAACCACCTGGTGGCCGTAGACCGCGCGGGCCTGCCTCTGCATTTCTTCATCAACCCCGACACGCTGCCCGAGCTGCCGGGGCCCTTGGTGAAGAAGCTGTCGAGGACGGTGGAGGCCGCCGTGAGGCACTATTACACGTTCAACACCTACCCTGGCTGCACAGACGTCAATTCGCCCAACTTCAATTTTCAGGCCAACACGGACGACGGCTCTTGCGAGGGGAAGATGACCAACTTCTCCTTCGGAGGGGTCTATCAGGAATGCACCCAGCTCTCCGGGACGGAGGCTGCCCAGCTCTGCCAGAACCTGGAGCAGAAGAATCCGCTCACAGGGGATTTCTCCTGCCCCTCCGGCTACTCCCCAGTCCACCTGCTGTCGCAGACCCACGAAGAGGGCTACAACCACCTGGAGTGTCGGCGGAAGTGCACGCTCCTCATCTTCTGCAAGACGGTGTGCGAGGACGTGTTCCGGGTGGCCAAGGCTGAATTTAGGGCTTTCTGGTGCGCGGCGAGTGGCCAAATACCAGAAAACTCGGGACTGCTTTTCGGGGGCCTCTTCAGCAGTAAGAGCATAAACCCTTTGACAAATGCACAGTCCTGCCCAGCTGGCTATTTTCCACTGAGACTTTTTGAAAATCTCAAGGTATGTGCCTCCCAGGACTATGAGTTGGGGTACAGGTTTTCCGTCCCCTTCGGTGGGTTCTTCAGCTGCGCTGTCGGGAACCCCTTGGTAAATTCGGTTTCCAAAGACTTAAGGGCACCCTCTCTGAAAAAGTGCCCCGGGGGCTTCAGCCAACACCTAGCCCTCATCAGCGACGGATGCCAAGTGTCCTACTGCGTCAAGGCTGGGCTCTTCACGGGAGGGGCTCTGCCCCCTGCCAGGCTCCCGCCTTACACCCAGCCACCCCTCATGAGTCAGGCGGCCACCAACACTGTCATAGTGACTAATAGCGAGACGGCAAGCTCCTGGATTAAAGACCCCCAGACCCACCAGTGGAGGCTGGGGGAGCCCTTAGAGCTGCGCAGGGCCATGAGGGTCATCCGCGGGGACGGCAGTGGCCTGTCGGGAGGGGCGGCAGCTGGGGTCACGGTAGGGGTCACCACTGTGCTGGCCGCCGCCATTGCCCTGGCCATCTACGGCACCCGGAAGTACAAGAAGAGGGGATACGAGTCCCTGGAGGACGAGAGGCAGAGTTTGGCCGCGGGCACCGCGGAGACGGCAGGTTCCCCTGACCAAGAGCGGGAGCAGAGTCCGGCCTAGATCTCTCCCGGGAAACGTATCTCTCATCTCTGCAAGCATGCCTTCCATCCCTTCTCTCTCCACTTCTGCCTTCCTGAGGACTGGCGTGGCAGGTGCAAGAAAACGCAGGTATAACTTTGTGACTTCCTTAGGGCTCCTGGCCACGAAACGATCGGAGCTGCGTGGACAGGGCTGGGGTGGGGTAGGAGAACCCACATGACTTTTTAAGCCAAAGTCATCCTGGGGGCTAAAACATGAAGGGGGTATTTTTTCTCTGTGTGCACCATTGATTATCTTCACCTCAATGCGTATGTGAGAAAAGGGGGGGCACGTTGACCTTTGGATTTGGAGACCATACATTTAATCTGAGATTGGCCACTGTTTCCAATTCACGAGCTATAAGAATTTCTGTCTGTGTTACCCTCCCACTGTTGTTTTTAAAAAATCTCTCTGGATTTCATGCTCCTGGAGGCTGACAAGCCCCCCAGGAGATATGGGAAGTCCCGAGGGCCACTGATGTTCAGTGTTGAGGGCTGTGGATGGGGTCCTCTCAAGCTCATCTGAACAGCAAGACGTTGTGTCTACTAAGTCTGCGTTTTCCAGCTTTCCAGCCACAACTCAAACTCGCTCAGACCAGGCCACTCTTGGACTTCAGACTAGTGTCATAAAGTCCTCAAAAAAATACTTGAAATTACAGTCTTCTGTTAGGAGGTCAAGGGAGAAAGGATGGTTTGGAGACAAAGCGTGAGGGGAAAAAAAAGATGAGAACTGGACAAGATCCTTGTGCTCAGGGGAAACTGGTTACCCTTACCCCTGCCTGGCTTGTGGAGCTGCAGTTCGGGGGAGAACAAGCCTTCCGGTGTCTGTCACCAGAGCACTGCCCCTTCTCCGTCCGTGAGGGGCCCTTTCCCTTCCCGTCCTCACATCATGCGTATACACCCCAAACACACACGTGTGCAGCCCCTCAAACACACCCCCCAAAATACACAGACACACACCCCAAACACACGTGCTCACACAGCCCCCCCGCCACTACCACCACATTCCAACAAGAAGTCTGCATTTTTCTAGGGGCAGGAGACAAGGGAAAATACAAGAAGTCAAAGTAAGCCCACATCTAAGTATTATTTCCTCCCTGAAACTAAAACAGAGTAAAAACTACTAATTATGTATCCTACTTTGTTTTTTTTTCCCAGCAGAAAAGGGGCTGACATGATCAAGTCCATGTTTTTAAATGAAACAAAAAAGGCATCCAACACCATTTGTGACACATTTATTTCGGTTCCAGGCTGACCTCCCTCAGGCATCCAGCAGGACGCATGATGTGTTTCCCGGCATTTGGGGTTTTGCCCAATTTTATTTATTTATTTTTTCTATTTTTTTAGCCGGGGAGCGGGGGAGATTTGCCCAATTTTAATACCATTCTCACCAAATTGTAATGATTAGAGTGAGCCTATTACTACTTCTCCATGACATTAAAAAAGGATTTTTTTTCTTTATTAAGTAAACTCACAAACCCTGAGATCAAGCGTCACAGGCTCCAAGGACTGAGCCAGCCAGGCGTCCCTCCTCTACATTTTTCATAGTAATATATGTCTTCACCACATCAGATGCCACGAATGAGTTCATGGATATGAAGGCTAATCTTTCCTCACCTCATTAACGTTCACAGTCACGAGTTTAGGCTTAAAACGCTTACGTAAGTCCTGCTGAGGGGCTTTCAGCCTCCTAGCCTGTGGGAAGATGGGAAGGAGGCTACTCGTTCGTCTCCCTGTGATTGTGAGCCCTGCTCTACCGGCTGCCCAGCCACCAACACTGATTTCTGCAACCTCTTCTCTGAACCCTGCCACTTAAGCATTAAAATATTCGCCTAAACCTCTGGGTGTTTTGTGGGTAAATTTCAGCTGAAGTAACCACTTTTCTGCAAATTCCCCATGAACTCCTCGAAGACGACTGAGTCAGAGGCAAAGGACGGCTACCGGCTTTCAGACTTCTAATGCACTAACTGCCCTCTGAAATAAAACTCTTCACAGACTTGCATTTCTAACAAAATTATGCGTAAGTATGCATTAAAATGTGTACGTATGGAACACGCTGTCCGACTGCTCATTCACAGGAAATGAGAACTCAGGGGTGGCAGTTTTCGGCCAGCGCCTCATTTTGCAAAGTCAGAACCCAGAGCGGGACCGGGAGCGCAGGCTGGGCTCTGTGGAAAGACGAACCCCACTTCCCGCGAAAACAGCACTCTCTAGACTCTCCGGAATAGAGACACGTCTGGCTGTTCAGTGCTGCTTTGCGTTTCCAGTTTGTGTTTGTGTTAGCATCGGGATGATTAATACTAAACATTTCTTTGAGAAAGAACAGCCTGTAAACTACTGCAACATGCACTACATTGTGGTCAGGTGGAGGGAGCTGTAAGAAGCCAGCGTTCCTGTTTTTTAAGGCGGTCTTTTCCGCACAGATCCACTTGTATTTCCCCTGTCGTGCGGTCTGTTTCTTGAGAGGAACAAGAAGTCAAGCCAGGTCGCTTGGTCAAATGTGTGGGTGGGGAAGATGTGGGGAAAAAGAGAACAGGGACTCCCCCACCCCCATTCGGGGCTTGTGGTTGCTTACAGACCCAGGGAGGTGCCCCAAATGTCTCGTATTTAGGTGCCCCATCTGCAAAAAGCAGAAGGTTAACAGCAATTCGTGGTTGTTCACTTGCCATTTATTGTTCTGCACATACACCTCATGACCACCAGGTGGCGATGTCGTCTCACAGAGCTACACCACGGACGTCAAAACACGCCAAAGATTTACATTAGGACATTCACCTTCCCTCTCCCAGAAAACCCCCCCGCTCAACTGCCAGCGACCACAGACCAGAAAAGGGGACAGGGCCCTTTCTTGTACCACACGGGGCCTGCCCCCTACCCTCTCATGCACACGACAGTGCTATACCAGGACGAGTACTTTTGACCAAGTGTAAAACCACAGCAAGTCCCAAGTTTTACAAAAAAGCTGGGGGAAAGGGTATGAAACACAAAGGCACGCACAACCACATATACACAAGTAACCTTGAAGGGATGGGCCTCTGACAGTGTGTCTGCAACCCCATTTGTCATCCCTGGAGACTCAGGAAGGGAGAAGGTAGGCTGCTGGTGCCTGAAAGGAAAGGCCTGGGATTCCGCTCGCGGGCCAGGAGACACAGCGGGATCGGCAGTGGTGGGAAAACATCCTGTGCGGGAGGGGTGGGTGCTCAGGACCCCGGCTGGCAGGGTTCTCGCTGAGCCTGAGACTGTGCCTTTCCAGGCTGGCACAAAGGGACACCCCCCCCCACCATGCCTTGCCTGGCACAGTGTTAAAAAGGAGATTCAAGATCCCTTCTGCCTAGAAAGCCCCCAAGAAGAGCAGCATGAGGATGAGGTCATGCTTACGGAGCGTCCTCCAGGAGGAAGAGAACCGGGGCGCAGACATAGTCAGCCTCCTACGGGGGAAGTCTTGAAGGTATGAAGACCTGCTCTCAAAGTGGTATTGCCCCTGGCACGCCGTCTGCCCGCTCCATTCCGAGTCCTCTCCCTTCTTTGCTCAGCTGTCCCTTTCCCCACCCATCCCTTCTTCTCCCTGCTGCAGGGAAACCAGCCTCTCCCCCCTGCCCACAGCCATTTGTCAGACTGTATTTTCTTCCTCTCCCCGCCTACTCTACAGCTGTGTGTTTCCACCCACTGACCCTCCATCTGTTTCCTCATCCCCTCAGAAGACACTTGACCCGGGTCTCCGGCCGAAAGTGGAGATGGTACTAGGTCTACAGTGAGGCTCTTCAATGATCTCTGGTACACGGCAGCCTGGCAAAGGGCACAGAGTGTGATGTTAAACATGGCAGCGATGTCCCTTGTACTGAGTTCAGATGCTTCCTCCCGACTGGCAGGAAACTGTGCCCTGTGGTGCAGTGAACTCAGGCCCCACGTCCTGGTCCCCTGGTGAGATAAGATGGCCGCTGGATGATGGGAGAAACTGGACCTAAGGTGTCAGGCACGAGTCCTCCTATCAGAGCTCCCTCTGCTGGAGCCAGTTAGCATCCTGATAGCCATTTGGAGAATGAGGAAAGGCTCAGCACCAGCATGTCCCGAGGAACTGGGTGACACTCAGGTGAACCCACTGGCCACACCAACATCAAAATGGCTGCAGGCGAACAGCCAGCAGCTCCAGAGCCAGTTCGCAGGAAAACCTGGCTTCAGGTTCTAACTTAAGTACCATTTCTGAAGGTTCTTTTGTTTTAATTTTTCTAGCATCAAAAACTTTCCAAATATTATGAAATATATATGGATATATATATACGTCAAACCCCCAAAACATGAGGTATATAAATTCAAATTAGTATCCAGAGGAACTTCCCCCAAACACATAGTTCAAAGAACCCACTTTCAAAGGGGGAATTGGGTTTCCCTTCTTGATCCCCCTTCTCTCCTCCCTGACCCCCAGTTCATTCCTTAAGGGAAGCAAAAAGCAAGAGGAATGCTGGAGAGGAGACAGTCTTGGGACATAACCCAAATGCAGGCGGGACTGGACCATGATGTGGTCCCAACCCTGTTAGGAATGAGCTAAAAAGTCTCCCTCCACGCTCTAGGTCCATCTGTAATCGACGAGGGGCCCAGCAAAACCTCTGGGCTCTGATTGGCAAATGTGCATGGAGCAGATCAAAGCCCTCATAGAAACAAGACTGGACTAACTGGTTAGATCCGATCTTGGAAGAGATATAAAAAGGGGTCAGTCCAGCCCTCACCTTACACAGCTCCCAAGCACAGTTCCCTGGGGCATCTGGCAAGATGCATGGTCCTTACCACCTGGGTCCAAGTTGACTAGGGATGGGTTGGCTAAAAGTGAGACAAGTTAAGGAACCACAGCCTGATTGATCCCCATCAGAAATGGGGTTTGACAGTTTGCAAAACAGAATGGGAGAACAGGATGGGACTGTCCCCCAACCTGGCCCAGTGGTGCACACACGCACGCACACATATATATGCACACACAGATGGCACAGAGCCCAGCGGGGGCTCTACTCACAGTGACGTGATGAAACTCGTGGAATCTTTGAGCTGGTCTGGGATGAGTTGGGAAGAAGGCTATGGGCTCCTCTCCCTGAGGACAGTTCAGATGCTAGTGGGATGCAGACTCTGGTCTGATCAGAGAGGGGCTGGAAACATCATGGGATGCCACCCCAGAGAGGAATCCCAGAGTCCATCCATCCACACGAGAGAACCAGATGCCTCTTTGGACAGGTCAAAAATGTGAGGAGGGAGGGCCCAGAGAAGCCAAGGCTCTGATGAGAGCTGAATGTACTCCCAGAAGCCTTTGCCTCCCCGACCCTCTTGGCAAGAAGTGCTTCCTCGCTGTACACCGAGGCATCAATTTCTGATGTCACAGCAGTTTAGCGGTTCACCCCTTTGCCCCCCAATCTTGCACAGTGAGAGCTCCTCGCCTCCAGAGGAGGAGAGAAAAGCAGAAACTCCGCTCTCAAAGGAGAGTGGAAGCAGCAAGAAGCCAGCTGAGGTACAGAACCTCAGGCTTCACAAGGCCAGGGTATAGAGTGCCCGTGCACTGTCCGTACCCTAAGTGTGCTGACTGTGCCCCCTACTTAGGGGGCGGGGGGTTCTTGCCTACCTAGCACCGAAAACTCCATGGGAACAGACCAAGGATGGCCCTCATCCCATGTCCCCGTTGTGATGGATGCGGTTTATGGATGACGTCACCTTACTCAATCTCGCTTCCCCCTGTGGCCAGGAGGGATGGGGGATGGGCACAGGACAGAAGGGGAGATGAGGGCGTTGGGAGGGCATGGCACCAACTTCCACCTTGGCTCTCCCGCTTCCTGCCCTGTGGTCCCCATGGCCCCTCCTGACCCAAAGACACCCCCCCACCCCCGCTCCCCAGCTCAGTCCTTCTCCTGGGCAGTGCTGTCCTCAGAAATGCCCTGGGCAGCCAGTTCAGCCAGCACATTATCCAGGTAATTGGCATCTGGGTAGCCGTGACCTGTGAGATTAGAGCCGAACTCTGTCTTGTGGTGGACCTCGTTCCAGATGACGGTATCTGACTCGCCTGTGGTGCTGGAGGTCCCGATGGCAAAGATGAGGCGGCGGTCCCAGGCCACAAGCAGCAGCTTCAGCACCTAAGCGAGTCAAGACAGGAGACCAAAGGCAGACATTTAGTGTTGGTCAAAGACGATGCCTTGGGCGGTAGAGTCTTCCCGAGGGTCCGCCTCTTCTTGCACCACGATAACCCAAGCAGCACAGGGAATAGAAGGAGTCTGGGTGTGGAGCCAGGGAGCCGCAAGTGAAGTCTTGGTTCTGTCACCAAAGAACTGTGCGAACGTGGACAAATTACATCACCTTCCTTACCTACAAAATGGCAGTGCTGTCATGTGCTAAACGCTACCGGCGCTTTCGTCGCAGAGACTGGCACACGCTACTCGAGAAACGTGAGCTACCGACGTCACGGCTAAAGACAGGACCTAGGAATTCAAGGCACTACGATCCGAGAGCTTCTGAGGCTCTGCCCTCTCCTACCAGCACCCCCCGAGTGTGGCATTAGCGCGCACACAGCTGAAGACGTGCCGTTGTTCTCTGGTGCCGTGGCTCAAGTGTTGTGCCGTCTGCCTGGTCACGTCTATTTGCTATTTCACATCTGTCCTGGAGGCAGACCTCACACTTGGAGGCAGAGCTGGCAGGGGCGATCACCGTCTCTATGTTATAGGTGAGGCCCAGAGAGGTGTCAGGGCTTGCAGAATGTTCTAATTCAGCTAAACTTAAAAAAAATCATTGTTGAGTAAGACAACTGCCTAACGCCCTATCCAGCATGAAGAAAGCACCCAGTGAACATGCCCTGGATTCAAAAAAGAACGACCACGGGGCACCTGGGTGACTCAGTCGGTTGAGCATCCGACCCTTGATTTCGGCTCCTCTCCTGATCTCGGGGTCGTGAGATCGAGCCCTGAGACGGGCCCCATGCTCAGCGGGGAGTCTACTTCTCTCCCTCTCTCTCTAAAAAATAAACAAGCATTAATAAATCTTAAAAAAAAAAAGATCTACCATCAACATGGGACGGGCTGGAGGTGCGGGGTTATGACAGTCATAGCAATAACGATATATTAGCATATTAGAAATGTGATCGACCTTCCCCTGAGTGTTCTCTTACAAGTCGCAAGCACTGGGTCATGGGGTAGTTACAACAATCAGATAGGACAGGTATTCTCATGCACCCCCTTTCTGCAGATGATGAAGCTCAGCAGAATAAGATTTGCCCCGGTCATGAGCCCAGTAAGTGCAGAGGGGGACCTTGACCTTGACCTTAGGACCGCCCGACTTCACCCTCCATGGTCTGAATCACTACTCTGCTGACTCTCAGACGCGGAGCCGCATAGATGTCATGCAGGAAGATGCTTCCGAACTGCGTGTCGGAGGGAGGGGAGGGCGTGAATACAGTTGACCCTTGAGCGACACGGGCTTGAACTGCACAGGCCCACCGACATATGGTCTTTTTTTTTTTACAGTCCTATAAAAACTTGTACAGTTACAGTACTTGCAATTTTCTTAATAACATTTTCTGTTGTCTTGCTTACTTTATTATAAGAATACAGTATTTCATAACCATAACCTACAAAATAACATGTCAATTGCCTATGTTATCGGCAAGATGCCTGGTCAACGGTAGGCTATTAGTGGTTAAGTTTTGGGGAAGTCAAAAATATTATGTGGAGGGGCACCTGGGTGGCTCAGTCGGTTATGTGTCCAACTCGATTTCAGCTCAGGTCATGATCTCAGGGTCTTGGGATGGAGCCCTGCGTGGGGCTCCCTGCTCAGCGGGGAGTCTGCTTGAGGATTCTTTCCCTCGGCCCCTCCCCCCACTCTCTCTCTCAAATAAATATATTTTTAAAAAGTTATGTGTGGATATCAACTTCAGGAGGATGGGGATCAGCGCCCCTGACCCCTGAGTTGTTAAAGGGTTAACTGTATATCAGTAGAAAAGGACATGGAGACACAGCAAGTAAATACAAGCCAAAGCGTGTGTAATTTCAACAAGAGCTGTCACCACGCTGGGCATTGTACAAATGCTACTTTCATTTAATTTTTACAACGTCCTGTCTATGCAGATAGAAATTATCACCACTCTTTTATAGATCCGGAAACTAAGACTTCAGGATGTTAATCTTCATGCCAGTCCCCACATCTGGTAAACTGCAAAACTAGAACAAGGCCACATCTGGCTCCAAAACGCATGGCTCTTATCACCTTGCTGTGCAAGAGCCCAAGGTTAGGACCCCGGAGCAGCAGGCAGATGAAGGATAAAGGTGAGGAATTAGTATGCGGGGAAGGTTGAGACCCACACTGTCGTAGGTCCCATATGCCAAGCTGAGAAGGTATGACATTGTAAAGAAGGAAGGGAAAGGTACCAATAATTTTGGTTTTTTTCTACTTTATTTCTTTTCAACAAAAAAGCTTGATGCTAGAAACCGTGCTTTGGGATACCTAACCTGGGGTGGGGGCCACCTGGGTGACTCAGTCTGTTAAGCATCCGACCCTTGATCTCAGCTCAGGTCTTGACCTCAGGATTGTGAGTTCAAGCCCTGCGCTGGGCTCCACGCTGGGCACGGAGCCTACTTTAAAAAAAGGGTACTTAACCCGGTGGCAGGTGAAAGATGAAAGTATTTACTAGGTTGGCAGTGGCAGGATTAGAAAAGGAGTCAAACGGGTTTAGCGGGCAGTTCACAGGGAAATGCCCCGAGTGGCGCAGTCGTTCAGAGCAAGAGTCCACTAACATGTCCAACCTGGGTCCCAGGGATCCCGGGTATGTCATTAACAAGGGGAAGGAGGCCTGGAAAAGGGGCAGCTCTTGGCAAGAGTTTAGCAGTAGGACTTCACAGTGGACATGTTTAGCCCCAGCTGGGACTGTCGGTCTGGGCTCAGGTACAGACGTGTCTGTTCAGGACTAATCCAAACTCCTCATCTGAGGACCCTGCACTGGGCACATCTTCACAACATGGTTAATTTTCCCATTGTTCCAAACGATCTGCTTCCTCCTCCATAAGAGGAGAACGTAGCCTTACCCTTTGCCATGGGACCCAGGGGTCCACTTGTAGGCAGTTCATGACCCCATGGTTCGTAGAGTGCCCATGACCTGCTGGGCTCGGGGAAACGTGCGTAGGAGCACAAGCTTCGAGGGGCAACCCTAGGAGGACTGTACCATCCCACGTGGGCTCTCTCTTGGTCCTCGGCCCCGTTCCCTGGGAAGGGCATAGGTCACAGAAGGGCTGCTCCTTCATCCTGGATTCCAGGATATGGAACCACACGGAGCAGAGTGAACTGACTGACAGCAGCAGACAAGCCACAGCCACCGGCATGCAAAGTGCATGAGAAATAAACATGTGTGGGAGTCGGCCTCCGAGACTGAGGTTGCTTGTTACACAGCATGACCTGGGGAAAGCTAGCTAAAACACACCTCTTGGGGCACCTAGGTGGCTCAGTCAGTGAAGCATCTGCCTTCGGCTAGGGTCGTGATTTCAGGGTCCTGGGATCGAGTCCCACATCAGGCTCCCTGCTTGGCACGGAGTCTGCTTCTCCCTCTGCTTCTGCCCCTCCCCCTCCCCCTGCTCATGATCTCCCTCACTCTCTCTCTCTGTCTCAAATAAATAAAATAAAATCTTAAAAAATAAAATAAAATCCACCTCTTGTCCAGCATTGCCCCCTAGTACCCCACCAGAAGGGCACAACACCCCCCTAGACCAATGGTTCTTATCCTTTTTGAGATGAGGGAAAGTTTTGAAAATCCAATGATTTTCTGGCCTTCGCCACAGAAAAACAAACATAAAAACTTTATTCTAACTTTACAATTTACAGAACCACCGAAGCCTGAACACGAATCACTGGGAATCCAGGAACCCAGTGATTTTTCCATTTGCCTTTTTGGGACAGGCAGAGAGTAGAAAAGCACATTATAAAAAAGGAATCTCCCCCAAATTAAGAACCCTGCCCCAGAGCAGTGCCTCCGAAGCTTTAACGTGCTGTCAGATCACCTGGCATCTTGTTAAAATGAACTGGTTCTAAGCTTCTGCATTTCTACCAAGCTTGTAGGTGTGGCCCCCGGTGCTGGTCCCTGGACCAGCTGCTAAGCAGCAAAGCCTGAGAGAAAGGGTCCTAAAATGGGTGAATTCTTGCCGGTACTATCCAGGAGAGGACACAGCCCTGTCCCCACCTCCCCGCAAGCGAAACAAATTCTAACCCTATGCACCCTTACCTACGGCTGACTCAAATATGACCTTGGTTACCATGTGCGTCTAAGAGTAAAAAGAGGCCCCGCTCTTTTTAGATTGTGCATGGCAGGAAGCAAAACTTGGGGCCCTGTCAGAGAAGTCAGTCCTCCCCCGCCCCACCCAGACTCCCGCTCTTACTTTTCTCCCCTTCTCGCTGTCTGGAAGGTAACAGTGTCGTGGGAAGCCACGGGCGCTGAAACTCTTCCCAGGATTCGGGTGTTCTGGCCCCTGAAAACAGAAAGAAAGACAGCAAAGGGGAGTTTTCAAAAAATTTTTAATGAAGCGGTGCAGACCGTGACGAATTCAAACAATGATGACAATACTAAGGGTCGTAGTGTCTAGACAGAGAACAGATCCCCAGGCCGTGACAGTAGCGGTTTCACGCATGCCCCGTGGAGTCATTAGACCTGGGTTTGGACCCAGAGCTGTCGCCTCCCAGGGGTGTTGGCTGGAGCCCTCTCCCGGGGCGTGGGTTCCCCATCCGTTAAATAGGGAGAATGGAATGTTAAGTGCACTTGGCCCCGGTGCCTAGAAAAGCTCCATCAGCTATGCCGGGTCTTTTGTTTTACAAAAGAGGAAAACCTGCCCCCTAGAGAGGTTACAGGGCTTCTCCAACAGCTTTGCCAAGACTCAAGTCCAGGTTTCCTGGGGCGCACTGACCTGTTTACCTCCAACCGACTCAGAATCACAGAAGTGCCTCTGGGCCAGGGGCCGTGCGATCACCTTCTTAATCCACTCACCCACTGAGGGACAGTGAGGTTCCTTCCCTGTCTTGGCCATTGTGAGTAATGCTGCGGTGAATGTGGGGTGCACCAAAACCCCAATTAGGCAAGCAGTCTCGGGCCACAGGGTGGGAAAGAAACCGAAGCAGAAATCAGCCAGAAACCAGGCGTCCTAATCGGGGTCCAGCATGAGTCCACAGGCCCCCTGAGCAGCTCAGGAAAAAGGCGGGGTTTTCTCCCACTACCACCACACAGATTTCCCCCAACCCGTTCCCGCCCACATACAAAAGTCTGCCTGTAATTTCTGAGCATCTCTGACCCCTGTGGGTCTGTGGAGCCCCTTGAAAGTCCCTTCTAGATGACACCAATATAATACTGGTAAACCCATGCGGCTCCCGGCACAAGCTCTCACACAAATGGTGAACGAGTTCTGGCTGAAAACAATGAGTGAACGAGCGAATGAATGCATGAATGACAAAATTGCAAGAAAACACAGACTTTTGGGGGTTTTGTTGGTTTTTTTCGTTTTGTTTTGTCTTACAGTGGATGGTGGTTCCAAACTGATGTTAAAATCCTGTGATATAAACATTTTAATAGCGTGGTTGAAGGTCATCTATACTGTGGCAAACTGAACAGCGTTTAAGGGCACTCCTGGAGAAGGGAGAGGTGCCTGGGGCCGAGAGGCAACCCCGTCTTCCTGGAGATGCTCGGAGATGCAGGGCCCACAGCTCCGAATTTCGTATTCATGCGACATCAGTCCACATTTACAAGGCGCTCACGGCCACGGCTGTTTGCCAGCCAGGCTGCCCGGCGGAAGGGCCCATTCCCACCACGGCCCTGCCTGCGCCTCGCCCGCCTGGGACGTGCCCGGGGTGCGGCCAGCACGGACGGCCGCCTGGCACCGACCCAGCCGGGCTGCGCGCTCCCGGCTGTCGCTAAGCACAGCAGTCACGACTACCTCCCCCGCATCGAGTTTCTCGCCCAGGGAACCCTCCTCTGAAGTGAAGGCGGAGCTTCAACTTCTCGACTCCTCATGGAAGCCCAAGCCCTTGGGGACTCGGGGAGTCTCTGGGGACAGGGACAGACTTGGCCCTGGGTGTCCTGCTGCGGACTCTCAGGGATGGGTCTACGGAGCGGCTGTCCTGACCCCAGAGAGATGCATTTCCCTTGACACACGCTTGGGTTTTCCTGGAGGAGCCCCTCGACCCCCTAGTGCCCCCTCCGATCTCCAATCCCGGAGCCTGGGAAAAGAGCCTCCCGCGAAATTGCCCCGCCCGACTTCGCCCACTGCGGTCTCTTCCACTCGCCGCCACGGCCTCGGCTGTTTCTCCCGACTCCCATGTCATCAGTCATGTCCCCACCATCCCAACTGGCTGCCTCCCACCATTCCGGAAGTCTCGGCGGCCCCCCGCACCCACCCATATCTCGCTCTCCCTTGTCCCCAGCGCCTCCCGTGTTCAGGCCCCGTGACCGGAGCGGTCTCTAACTGGCCCATCAGGTCATCATCCCTCATTCTTCTGCCGGGCTGGCCTTCCTGAAGCGCATTCCCCACGACACAACTTTCCCTACTGCCAGTCCCGCCAGGAGCCTCGCAGGGCTCCCCACAGCCTGGCAGGCGAAGTTGCAGCCCCCCGCATGTCCTTCCATGGCCTGGCCACAGTCCTCCTTCACTGTCTAGTCTTCTCCATCCTTCATGCGCCCTCCTCCCACCCCCCACCTTTGCAAGTCGTAAGCCCCACATTAGACTCGTCCTCGTGGGCCTTCAACACCTGTCCGCTACGACTCCGTTGTGTCCTTCTGCTACAAACGTTCTCCGCGACTTCGTGGCTCTCACGGCTCTCACGTCAGTGCCCTGCAGCGGGAAGTCTCCTCCAGCCCTCCCAGACAGACGGACATAAGCCCTCTTCCTCACCCTGACAAGCAGCATACTCAGAGAACGCCAGGGACCAGGCCCTGAGCGCCGGAGCCCTGGGCCCGATACCAAAGGTGCACGTGCAACGCGACTCCTAGCCTCACAGACCCTGCGCGGGAGGCTCCCGCTGTGCAGATAAGGACACCAAGCTCAGAAAGGTCAAGTGGTCGCCCAAGGTACCGGCCGATAGGGAGTCAGCCAGCAGTCAGAACCCAGGCCCGTCAGACTTGGAGACCCTGTGCGGCCTCCCGCGGCAGTGACCCCTGGTGCACACCGCGTTCTGCCCTATACTTCAGTGCTGTGTACTTATCTTCCCAGACTGGCTGGTAAGCCCCTCAGGGAAGAACCAGGTTTATTATTCAATTCTTTCACAGACTATCACACGCCCCTATTTTATTTCTTCCATGTGACTCACACGAGTTGGAAGTATCTTGCTTGTGGACCTGTGTGCTGTCTTCCTCATCCCGCTAGAGGGGGAAAGACATCTATGAACTAGGAGGCAGGCCCTTACCAGACAGGGAATCTGCCAGCACCCTGACCTTGGACTTCCCAGCCTCCAGAACGTGAGAAATAAATTCCTGTTGTTTAAAAGCCACCCGATCTATGGTCTTTTGTTCCAGCTGCCTGAGGAGGAAGACACACATATTACCTGCAAACATGGACACTTAAAACACTATACAGCCATGGCGGAGCGTGGGCTCACCTGAATGCCGGGAGGGATGCTGTAGACGATCCGGATGGTTTTGCAGTCGGGGTGGCCGGGCAGGGAGTGGGGGATGAGGTGGTACTCCATCTTCCCCGGGGGCTGGGTACCCGTCTTCACTCCATAAATGGTCTTACAGGTTGGACACTGCAGACTGCCATCCTGAGGGGACAAGACAGGAACAGCCAGATGGGGAATCAGTTTTGGTAACAACCTCCCCACCCAGCGCTGGAAGGAAACAAAGATAAAGGGCCAGGGGAACAAAATGCACCCAAATAAGTACATTCCACAACTCAGCTCCCTACTAAGGGACGTGTACGAGGGACCCCACCCTTGAAAGGGAGACCAGCTCCCACGGGCAGGGTACATCGTTATTTAACTGCTAAGTACTAATGAGTGGGACAGACAACAAAGCACGAGGGAGCCCCCACTGCTGAACTGCCAAGCATCACAAGCCCTGAGGAGCTTGCTAGAAATAAAGATGCCTGGATCGCTCCCCAGGACACCCAGTTGGATTGGTCGAGGGTGGGGGGTTGGCTACAGAACATAGCGGTTAAGAGTACGAACTCTGAAGTCAAACTCCCTGGACTTCATTCTCAGCTCTGCCATCCACCTGCTGTGTGACCTTGGGCAAATTAATTAACTTCTCTGGGCCTTGTGTTTTTTGTTTTTGTTTTTTTACAGAACAAGGAAAATAATAGTATCTGTCTCACCGGGTTGTTGGAAAGATTAAATTAGATAACCCACAGGAAGTGTTATACACCATGAAGTGGTGTATCTAAATGTTATTCGTGCTTTTATGATCTCTGTGGCCAGTCTAATGCTCGTACAGGTTTGCAAACCACTGCTCTGGAAAGAGAGAGTGGGTGCCATGTGCGGGAGTAGATGAAGCTGACTTTTAAGAAAATGGTCCCTGAAGAAGAGCTGTGAATTGGCTTTGAAGGAGGGAGGACAAGGTCTACACACGCCGTGAAGGAGGGATTGGGTCATCAGTTACAGCATTTTAAACCTTACGACAGAGTTTACACCCTGTTTCATTTAGGCCTCACCTGATAGAGGCTGAAAAGGAATATTAGCTTTATTATTATTATTAGCCTTAAAAATGAGCCCCTTTGACAGATAGGAAGACTGAGGCACAGCACAGTTGAAGGATAGGCCCCTCGCTGGCTGTGTTGGGGGGCAGGGCCAGACTCTGGATGCAGAGATATAAGGGGCCCTGGCTTCACAGCCGGGGGGCGGGGGGGCAGCGAGGCGTGGCCTGTGTGGGTGGGAGAAGCCTTGTTCCCAGGCTTTCCTGAAGAAAGTGGGTGAGAAGGAAGATGTGAGCAGGGAGCAATGTGTGAAGAAGGGACTGTCGCACAGCGGGGACGGAAGCTCTCCAGGACATCCGCACCACCTCAGGACAACAGAGATCCTTTACGGAGCTATGTGGGGACTTTTCAACGGAAGCTCTACGAATTTAAAAGAATAACTCGTATTCAGGGCAATGGAGAAGGTTCCTTCATGTGATCGATGGAAGGAAACCCAAGGCTTGGGGTCAAGAGCCCAGGGTCCCGCTCTCTGCTCTGGCCTTAACTTGCTTCATGACCTTGGGTGGGGGTGAATCACTCCAGTTCGTTTCTCTCCGGGCCCTTTTGTTCCGTCTTCTGTGCAAAGAAAATTTAAAATGCACGCTTCAAAGTATTAGTGCAAAGAGAAGGAAGGCTAGTGTCTTGAGACATATTTCTAAAGCACTATGGAAATAAATGCCAAAAGGTGCTAGATTATTCTTGAAAACAGACACCAGAAAGGGAATGAATGTGCTAAAAACCCCTTTAAATCCAAAATAACCTCTTAAAATGCAAAGTCCCAATGAAACCCTTTAACCTAGGGTCAGGAAAGTGAGCACCAGATCCGGACAGGTTTCGCCATCAGTGACTGAGCGTGAGCTCTCTGAGACAGAGAAAGATCCCAAGGTCGGCGCTATGGGAACTTAAATCACAGGGCTATATAAAGATGAAGGGGGAAAATTACAGCTCTCATATCAAGGAGATATCACATTGAATAATAATGGTAATAATACCCTGTAAAGTAGGTATTGTTTTATCTCCATTTCCAGATGCAAAATGAAATCTCAGAGAGACTGAAAATCTTGCCCAAGGTCATTCAGTTGCTAAGCCAGGGTTCCAGCCTCTCTTGCCTCTACTTTTTCCCACAGCAGGAGAAGTCCAGAGCAGCCTCCGAAAGCCAGACTTTTTTTTTGGGGGGGGGGGGGGCGTGGGGAATGAGTAAGCAGCTGAGGATATCAGGGAAATCTCAGACTCTGATGCAATCCAAGCCGGTCTGGAGAAGCAAGTAGGATTTGAATTCATGGAGATAGAAGAGTGATGGTTATTCCAGGCACAGCGAAGACCATGAGAAAAGTCAGTGGCTTCGAGAAAGCTCGGACAGCGTGAGGAGACTTCTAGATTCCTGGGAACCAGCTTCAAGGAGGGTACCACTTCACCATCAATAATGGACAAGAGAGCATCACAAACAGCCTTCCCTTCCTCCAACTGGAGGCTTCGAAGGGCCGACCAGGAACGCTTTGGCAACCGTCCCTAATGCCTCTGAAAGGGTGATCGAGGGTGTTTTGAAATTGTCCAAAGAAAATGAATCGTAGCTGAAAATCTCTAGCCCTGGAGAAGGATGGGCAATCTGGGAAATCCATCTACACTGGTAGCAATGAGCACCACCATGGGCCCATTCTCATGGACGTCCCACCCTAAGAACCTTCAGGGACTGGAAGTCCACACTTCTCAGACCGTCATACCCAGTGTAGAGACTGGGGGCAGTTGGCTAAGACAGGTTATAATTTTCGTGGAGGCCTGATCCTGCTAAGAACAGCCAAGGCGCCCCAGATCACCGGGGCGCAACCCCCATAGGGCCCCGCACACAGGTGGCAGGCGCCACCCCCTCCCCCGGCCGGCGCTAACCTTGTTGCCGTTGTTGTACATGGCGACCAGACAGTAGATGTGGTAGACGTGGCCGCATCGGGACAGCTTGCCCACCAGGTCGGGCTTGACTGTTGGCTGCAGGCCCTTGTAGCCCGAGGGGGCCGTGAGGCGCTCCATGCAGATGGTGCAGTCCTGGGGGTGGGAGGGAACAGAGCAGAGAGGCCGTCAGCTCTCGCCCGGGCCTGGGAAGCCAGAGCATCTCCACCGTGATCTTCGCATGGTTAGAGGTCAGGCGAGTTGTCCCTGCTACTCTTCTAGAAAACCCACAAACCAAGATAGAGACAGAGGTGCCTTTGGGAACCTAAATGTAGCTTTATCTCACTTTACGCAACAGAACAATTCTTAAAATAATTGCTGGTCGCGGTCCGTGCTTCCTGGGGCTCACCCACAAAGCTCTAATCTCCTTCGGCGCAATGATGATGCCCTGTCCTTCCTTGGTGTTCTCCAGTGACTTGGGGAGGAAACAGACTCTTGCCGATAGACCCTTTCAGCTCTACGTTCGCAAAGAAATTGTTCGTGCAGGGTACCAAGAGGGGCTGCGATTTAAATCGGTCTACAAGAGGATTCCTCAAACTTGGCGCTATTTGCATTTGGGGTTGGAGAATTCTTCACTGAGCAGGCTGTCCTGGGCACGTGTGGGTGTTTGGCACCCTCGGCCTGTGCCCACAAGCATTCCCTCTCCCCTCCAGACTTGCAAAATCCCGACTGGCTGAGAACCACCGATCTACATCAGGCCCATTTAAAACTCAGTTCCCGTAGCTTACCGTACTGTTCGTCTTAAATTCAGACTGTTCATGGAAGGGTAGCTCTTTGCTAAACGGGGTGGGTAAGCGGGTCAAGGGGTGTCTGGAGCTCCAGACCACCGACCTCAGAGCCCCGTGTCAGCTCTGACCAGCTCTGTACCGGTCAAGACACAGAAAGCTGCTCCCACCGCATCCGGAGGAAAAACCCAGCAGGAGAAATGCTGGCAGGTGAGCCCTGCCCCGCTCCCCCTGCACTCACCTCATCCGGGGGGTGACGGACTTTCTGCAGGTACTTCTTCAGCACTTCCTCCGGAGTTTTACCTGTTGGGGGAGGACGGGGGACAGGACAGTTGGTGGGCCACCAAGACAGAGAGAGGTAAGGGATCAAACAGCCTTGTCAAGCGGGGCAGGCCAGAGAGGGGCGTCATCGGCCAGGCTCCCAGCAGAAAAGGGGAGCAATTCATTCTGCAATCGGATTTAAGACTCTGAAAGGGAATCAGCAGATGGAGGAAAGAGAGACACAGAGGTGTCTGACGGGGTGGGAGGTGTTTGTGCCTCTCTTTACCTCCCGCAGTCTTTTCCCTGACATCCCCCTGGGGCCTATTATCGCCAAACCCGCTTTTCGCCCGAGATAGGGCGAGTGAGTTTCCCTTCCATATCATCCCAGCCTGGGCATGCCCAATCCATGTGGTGAGGGGACGCCTGAAGGCACTGTGTAAACTGTTACACGTTAAAAAAAAAAAAAAAAAAAAAAACACCCATGAGGTAGGCTTATCGCTTTCCCTTTGCAACGTGCTAAGTACTGTCTCGATCTAGAATGTGGTGTCGGAGTGGTATTATTTTCATGGGAAAGCAGGAAGTGAGGCCCACAGCTTCAAGATGGTGTTCCTTGGCCACTGACGGTGCTGTGCCTGCCAGCAGACAGCCCGGCCGGGGGAAGCATCCCACCAGGCTGCAGAAAATCTGGTTTCTGGGGGCCAGGGACCCGGAGGAGGCAGCCCGGTGTGAAGGCAGGAGGCAGGATGACAGGGCCTTCGATGGGTCAGTGCCTCCCGGGGCACCTACCTCTCTAAGCTGCTCGAGTGTCTGTTTTCTCGCTCGCTCAGAGGGGTGCTTTGACAACGCAGCGAGCTAACGGACACACAGTCCTGGGGTGCTTTTCCAGCTAAGGGTCCAACCTAAGCTACTACTAATCACAGGAAGAGCGTGAAAGTGTGAAATCCTGCCCTTTCTTATCAGATGATGAACAAGGCAATCGAGTTCATTTAAGGAGAGAACTTTGGAGGGAGCAGGAAAGGAAGGCAAGGGTTTGAGGAAGCGGATCGCGCAGCCGCCAAAAGCAGGGATGCAGGCCCTTCCTTCCCACTGTCCTGCTCCCAAGAATTAAGCATCTATTAATTGAGAGCCTACGACTTGCCAGGCCCTGGGCCAAGTTACAATATAGGTGAGATCCCAATGAAACTTCAAAACATGGTTTCAAGGTGGGGGCTTGGGGTGATGGTCAAAACATTTCACAACCAGGACCAGCAGCCGGAAAGACCAGCTGCAGAGCTGAGGCGGGGTCCTTTGGAGCGAGTGTAGACGCAGGTATGGACCCCTGAGTGGCGGGATTGTGCACGGGCAGGAAGGAGGGCCTGAAGGAAGGTTCGCGTGGCCAGGGTCTGGGGGCTCTAGAGGGACACAGGACAATGGTTACTCCCCAGCTGGCTTGGACGAATTCTGGGGCACACCTGCCCGACACTGGTTGTGAGCATTTCTACCCCATCGCAAAGGTATGGACGCAGGCTCTCTGCGGTCACACGCCTCGCAATGGCAAAGTCAGGGTTTGAGCCCAGTCTGTTTGGGTGCCCATGCCGCAGAGATCTTCCTCTGTATCGTATTTTGTTTGTGTCACACTTTGTGGTTTTATGTTTCTGTATTTCTGGGCTGCATTTTTATCCTTCTTAAAGCGTCTCCACCTGATTCATACACAATCCACTTTGGTACAATCCCTGAAACAGGTACCAGCTGGGCCCACTTAGCAGAGGCGGAACAAAAGCACAGAGGGTGAAGCCACAGGTATGACCTTTAGCGATGGAGGCCGAGCTAAGGATGGGACCCAAACCTCTTTTTTTTTTTTAAAGATTTTTTTTATTTATTTATTTGACAGAGATAGAGACAGCCAGCGAGAGAGGGAACACAAGCAGGGGGAGTGGGAGAGGAAGAAGCAGGCTCACAGCAGAGGAGCCTGATGTGGGGCTCCATCCCACAACGCCAGGACCACGCCCTGAGCCGAAGGCAGACGCTTAACCGCTGTGCCACCCAGGCGCCCCAAGGGGCCCAAAACTTTGACTCCCCTACCCCTTAAGATAAGGAGGCTGATACCTTTCTTGGCTTGTTTTTTGGTTGTCTTGCGGCTCATGTTGGAAACCCCTGGGATGGATTTGATTTCGCTCTTGCTGACCGGGGGCGGGTGGAGGACCAGCTTTGGGGGCCTGGTGAGACACACAGGCAGCCCTGCGGCGCTCATGAGGATCCCAGTGATTCCTGGAAGGGCAGGGCATGAGGAAGGACTGCAGAATGAGCTGCCAGCATCCCGTAAACCGCCCTCCCCACAAACCCACTCTCCCGCTTCCCAGCAGAGTTCTCGGAACACATTCTCCACCTCCCCTTCCTCGCAGCTTTCCCCAGAAATATCTGTGTTCACTCACCCTCAACAGCATGCTTTGTTTTTTTGTTTTTTTTTTGTTTTTTTTGTTTTTTAAAGATTTTATTTATTTATTTGACAGAGAGACAGCCAGCGAGAGAGGGAACACAAGCAGGGGGAGTGGGAGAGGAAGAAGCAGGCTCATAGCGGAGGAGCCTGATGTGGGGCTCGATCCCATAACGCTGGGATCACACCCCGAGCCGAAGGCAGCGGCTCAACGACTGCGTCACCCAGGCGCCCCAGCATGCTTTGCTTTTAACAGTCAGTCTCCCACACCCTTCCTGCCCTTCCAGCCCCACTCCTAAAATCCTCCTTCACTCTGATGCTTTCTCTTTTATAAAATGCTCACTGCCGACTTTACAGCTTCCTTCCTCTGCCCGGAGCTGGGGCAGCCCAGAGTGTCTCTTACCTGCCAAGGCAGGATTCACAGGACTGGACCCATTCAGGCTCTTCACTGGCACGGTGGGGACCCTGCGGAAGGCAAGAGACGTACGTTATGGTTTTGACAAGCGGGACAAAATAGGTCAGTGTTGGAACCCCAAAAATTCACCCACCGAGGGGTTCCCCTTTCATACAGAAACTACTTACCCCTATTAAAGGCAGAGTCAGTTCTTAGCACCACAACCAGAGGGGTTACCTTTATTTATTTATTTTTAAAGATTTAATTGATTTCTTTTGGGGGGGTGGGGCAGAAGGAGACAGAGAACCTCAAGCAGACTTCCTGCTGAGTGTGGAGCCCGACGCAGGGCTCGATCCCATGATCCTGAGATCAGGACCTGAGCCAAAATCAAGAATTAGATGCTCATTCGACAGCCACCCAGGTGCCCCCAGGAGTGTTACCTTTAAAATCTAAGACCAGGTCACCCCTCCACTCAGAACCCCAAAACTCAGAATGGCTCCTCATTTCACTCAAGGTCTCAGCAAGGCCTACATGTCCGTATGAGCTGCCAACACCCTCCGGCCCTCACCTCCCTGGTCTCTCCAAGATCACTCGCCATTTTACTCTGCTGCAGCTGTTCTTCCCAAATGCCAGCCATGCTCCTTCCTCGGAGCCTTTGCATATGCTGTTCCCTCTGCCTGAAAGGCTCTACCAGCAGAGAGCTGCTGAGCCTCCTTCTACGAATCCTTCAGTCGGCGCTGACCCTTTCGTGAGGCTCCTAAGACCATCTCATTTACTACTGTGATGCATCCCTCCCATCCCACCTCAATGCCTCTTACCTCGCTCTATTTTTTTTTCATGGAACTTAACAATTTTTTTAAAAAATAAGTTGTTGCTTTATTACCTCCCTTTCCAGAATCACAGGCTCTAGAAAGGCAAATATCTTTGTTTCACTGGGAGCCCAACACTAGCAGGCACTCAGTGAGTCCTGGCTGACCGAATGATAAAGAAGCAAGCTCACACTTGGGTGTACAGAGACGTCACCTGAGAGTCACCTGAGAAGCGTTTAAAAAGACAGAGCCCCGGGCCTGAATCAGCATTCCCACCGGTGGGGCACAGGAAACCGCACTGTCACTAGCTTCTGCCTGGAGGACGCAGCTCCAGCCCGTCCCAGCCCAACACTGGGAAACCACTGCTCCGACAGCTGTCACCCCTCCTTTTCCCCGAGAAATCTAAATATCAGGCAGAGCCTCCTCCTCTGTCCTTCTCCCCAGAAACCCGAGCCAGGCTGGAGAGCAGTCTGCACAGCTGCCTGGGAAAGGCGAGGCCTCCCACGACGCCGAATAGAAAAATATGGGACATGTGGGGCTGGGTCTTGCGCCATCCACCCCCCCAACCTCTTGCCACCCAGGCTTCTACAGCTGGGCTCGGAGGGGAAAGTGGGCCTGGAGACGCATGGACTGGGTCACAGATGACTCCAGGAGCCAGAGAGCCGGAGAAGCCAGCAGTGCTGCTGTGGGGGCAGGGTTGTGCTGGGAAAACAGGAGGGGGAAGGGCACGTCCCGTTGTTTCTTTATGTTGTTTATTATTTGTTGATTTGCCCATTCATATTGAGCCCTACTTCTGCTGGAGCCTGGGGACACAGCAGTGAACAAGACAGCCTGTGGCCCTTCATCCACGCGTGGTCCTGGCGAAGAGGCACAGAGCCCACGTGGCACCAGGCACAGTCCTAACGGGTCACCGTTTATAAGACTTCAACAACCTGCGCGAGAGGTGCTGTTATCATCAACCTCATTTTAAGAGGCAAGGAGGCTGAGGCACAGAGAGGTTAAGCAAGCCTGATGGAGGCCACACAGCTAAGGATTCACACCCAGCAAGTCTGACTAGAGCCCACGTCGTAGCCACTCACCGTGCTACGCTCTTGTGTCTGTGCGAACCTTCTATCACCCACGTTGCAGACAGAGAACGTGGGAGCCCAGAGAGCGTACAGAATAAAGCCACGACCAAGACAGAGGAGTTGGCATGGGGCTGCGCAGGGGGTCTGCCTGTCCCCCACAAGCCCGCAGTGATGGGTGCTTCCCCAGCTGAGTCTTCCTGGGGCCCCCGTCCCTTCCTGGGACGGTGACATGTGCACTGGGGCTGCGAGAAGGATGTGAAAGAACATATGGGAGTGTTTGTGTCACCCACCATGGGCTACTTCTCCCCCAGAATAAATCAAACCCGCATGGGGGGAAGGGAAGGCTGAATTCAACACAAAGGGAAGTCAGCCAAGAACAGAGGCCCAGCCTTGCTTCTGGACTCCATGGCCTGCCCCACAGGGCCAGGCAGGGTATGGTAGACAGAAGTCAGGAAAACCAGGTTCGAGTCCCAACCCGGCCAGTAACTCCTCACGACCTCCCTCAATTTTTTCTGAGCCTCAATCTCCTTACCAGTGAACCTGTGAGGGTCTGAAGTTAGCAGATGCCGGGGGAGGGGAAGAGGGGCTTCTTGAAGATTCCCTGCCTCAGTGCTTAAGAGCAGGGTAGCTGCCTCAGCCCTGGGTCCGCCACAGGGCTGACTGGTCTCCCCACAGCTGGTCTGGAGACCCGGAGAGAAGGGTCCAGTAGCCTGTGCCTATTCCCCAGCTCCCCACCAGGGGGCAGCGCTTGTAGTCCAGCCCGCACCTGCCTGCCCCCTACCAGCTCCAACGCCCCCCTCTCCAGCTGATAAGTAGCTGTGATCTGGGTGACAAAAGCCACCTTTGTTCCCACAAACTGGACTGGCAGGTTTCCACACCCAATCTGGTTAACCAGGAAAGAGTCCAATCCCCAGAGCGCACCCTGGGTAGCCCAAGAACCCGGGGAGGGGGCCAGGCCTGAAGAGAGGGAGGGTCCCCGTGAGGACCCTGGACTCCGGGGAATACTGTGGGAGAGGCGGTGTCCCTGCCATTCCTGGAAAGGGACAACGTGAGAGTAGGTTCTGGATGGTGGCAGCGAACTGCAGGTGGAGGGGGATATTGCTTACAGAATGCAGAAGGGTACCGCGGAGGGGGCCCTGCACGGAGGTCAGGAAACCTGCCTTCTAGTCCAGGGTGGCACTGGCTTTGTGCCTTTGGGAGAGCCACACAGCCTCCCTGCACTTCGCTGACCACATTCGAGTTACCACACCCAGAAACAGGACACCCTACATCTCTGTCCTCGGGGTCCCTCTGAGGATTTAGGATCTAGGTCAAATACTCTGTAAACAGGCAAGCCCTATGCAAATTGGGGGGGTTGTTTACATTTTTGTTTCCCAACTGTAAGAGGAAGTTGGGCTTGATAAAGCCTTTTCCTGCTGTAATAGTCCAATGTTCTCAGATTCTGGAGGACATCGAGGGTAAAGTGTGAGGTTGAGAGCTGAGTTGGCCGTAACTGATCGGCCCCCTCCCCCACGGTGGTGGCTGGTTAAAATGGAAACCATGGAGGTGGCCCATGTCCTCCCCACCAGTCACACCCCGCTGGGGCCCCAGCTGTCTGTGCCTGAGCCCTCCTTCCAGAAATCAGCAACCCCATGAATGGCATGCATTTCACATCCTCCAGGCGGCTCAGCCAAAGCTGCCTGGCCTAACCATCAGAAGACACCCTCCCCCATTCTGCTGGGCTCTTCTCAGTTTCCATTTCTGTCCCTTGAGCACAAAACTAAGAAAAGAGAAGAGCTGGCAAGGTGGCAGAAGGAGGGGGCCGATGGCAGGAGAAAAGCTCTGCAGACGCCATGGTGAGAAGTGGTGGGTTTGGGGGGTGGGGGAGTAGTGAGCCGACCCAGGAATCCTCAGGCCTGACAATGGTCTTGTCTCTCCAGCAACCAAAGTCTCGCCGGAGATAGAGAAGCCTCAATTCTGGAGGAGAGGGGGAGAGGGGCCACTCCTGCCCCTACTCCGCAGCCCCCCTCTCTTCTCTTTAGAAACCCCCTGCTTGTGTCTCTGAATAATTCACAGGGTCTTTTGTTCCCCGCAAACCCTTCTCTTCAGCCCACCTCTCCCGCCCTCCCTGGTCTTCCTTTTTTCCGTGGGAAAGTTGCTTGAAGAGTTCACGGACAGGGAGAGGAGGGGAAGGGGCCAGTCCACGACAGAAGGTCGACGGCCGTGCCGCACAAAGGGAGTAAGCACGCTAATTAAATGGCCAAGAAAGACTGGAGGAGAAGATGGTGGTGGGGGTGAGGGTGGTGGTAAGAGGTAGAAAAAGGAAAGCGCTGGAAGATAGAGGGGCAGGGCGGGGCCTCCCCTGTCAGGCAAACAGCGCGGAGAAAAAAGCTCGTTTCTATAGCCCTTTTGAAACGGTCCGCCCGGACCTCCGCCCCATTCTCTCGCTCCAATTCCACTGGCAGGCAGGGGAAGAGAGCAGAGACGAAGCGCTGCCGGCTCCCGGGTGCGATTGACAGTGATCTGGGGGTCCTTTCCCTCAGCTGTGGCGTGGGGCCACTTGGCATTTGCCGACGGCTGGAAATGAGGTGGGGCCTGAGACTCTGCTCCCCTTTCACTTCAACGACGACCTTAAGTAGACACGTGGGAATGATAGCAGCTATCCTGACCAAACTCCCCCCGCATGCCACACATTGCGCTGAATCTAGACGCTGAGTATTTCATGTAACTCTTGCGACAGCCCTGAGAAGGAAGGTACTATTACTCTCCCATTTCGCAGCTGAGCAAACTGAAGACTGAGGGTGCGTGATCTGCCCCAGGTTCCACACCAGGAACGTGGGTTCCCGCCCAGGCAGTCAGGCTCGGGAGGCTGTGCTTCCCGTCCACTATACGAGCCTCCCTCTGCCACACCAGTAGTCACCCTGGAACTCTGTCAGAGGCCCCCAGGATGCTGCTGGCCGACCTGGGGAAGAAAGGGAGCAGTGGGGTGGTTTAGGTGCCCATTCCCCTCTCCCGAATATTCTGCCAGCTCAGAAATAGAGGAAAACCCCGTGCATCTGACCAGCACTTGACCATCCATAAAATGCCTTCACATACAACGAGGAGCAGAGCTTTAGCCAAAAGGGCAGAGCATGAGGGGACTAAACCCTGGGCTCCAACCCCCGCTCTATGACCCTGGGCCGTGTGGGCCTCCTGGGAAGTTAATTCTGAGCCGGGTGCCCAGGCCTGACACTCGGCGCACAGGGTCAGGGAATGGGGTGACACACTGGCGAGTGTGCCTGGTATACTCTCAAGGGATGAGCTCCCTTCGTGGGGGTTTCCACAAAGACTCCACGGGCAGGCAAGGCGAGCCTGACGATCCCCATTTCACGCACGAGGAAACTGGACCTAGGGACGCTCTACGGCTTCGTTTAGCCGCGGAGGCCGGGGCGGAGGCCGGGGCGGAGGCCGGGCCTCTCCTCTCTCCTCGCACGGCTGAACCTGTGTGTGCTGCCAGCCTCCGCTGGGCAGCCTGAAGTTCACACACAGGTGTTCAACCTACCTGCACACCGCCCAGACTGTCTGGGGCTCAGGGGTCACAGGCAGGGCCAGGCCCTTCTGGAGAAAGGGAAGAGTGGGCCGGTGTGAGACGCGGGCAAAGGCTGTGGGCACCACAAGGACGGGGGTCTCTCCATTTGAAGATTAGGAAGACCAAGAAGATCCTAAAAAGCAGTGATCACAGAACCCACGAGGACACCAGGCGGTCGCGGGACGTACGGAGACAATGAACAGAGAGTGCTCGGCGCACATAGTAAGCACTCACTAAGTATGCGCTATTATTTCCAACCTGGAGTTACCGCCCCACGTTCCAGAGAGACCAGGGAAAGGGGCTAACCTCATTTGGCACCTAGTGTATGCTGGGCACTGTGGTGTGTGCTTGACAGAGAAGCAGCTCAGCTGAGTCACAAGAGTCTGGCTCTGACGTCGGACTTCCCGAAGTTTGAGTTCTTGGTCTCAGCCAAGGATTGCTCTGTGCCTTTGAGCAAGAGAACCTCTGATTTCTTCATGGGTAAAATGGAATCAGAATACCTACTCCCAAGAGTTGCTTCAAGGATTAAAGGAGGTGGTAAAGCCCCCAACTAGATTCTGCTGGGAGCTCCTTCAGTATTGCCTGTTATGCATGGTGTGCATGACCTTGAACCCTCAGCAGCTGGCCTGGGGTGGGGGGTATCACCAGCGTTTACAGACGAGGAAGTCAGGACTCTGGGATGTTAGGGTTCTGTCCCAAATCACACCGCTATGGCAAAGTCACAATCAGAAGCCAGATATGATGGACCCCAGAAGCCAAGCCCAACCCTCGCCCCCCACACCACGCTGCCTTCCACCGGCCACCAGAGGGTCAGGACCAGATGGCAGGGAGCCTAAGTCCTGGCAGCCCCTCTGTCATCTCTGACCCCGATCAGTCAGGTCCTATGCCCATTATGAGTAAAGGCTCAGAGGCAGCCTTGGAAGTACCTACCCAGAGGCGATCAGCACCCGGGACTGGGCAATGGCCAATCGCTGCAGGTTGGTCCGATTTAGGGTCGCCAGGGCCACCCTTCCGGTCTTGCCGTTGGCTCCGGGGGGACTGGCGGGAGAGCCCACGGTCACCCCTGCCGGAGTGCTGGAGGCCTGTCGCCGGATCGCCTGCGACGGGACCGTCTTCACCGGGCCTCGGACGGTGCCCGCGCTGTCCAGGAGCTTGGCCCCGGACCCTGGTGGGGGGGGCAGTTTGACCGCCCCAGATGGGGGCATGTTCTTGCGGGCGGCTGGAGGCTGCAGCGGCCCGCTGCTCCCGTTGGCCACGGCCGCCTTGACGCTCATCACCAGCACGCACTGCGGGCAGGAGCAGGGCGGGGCCGCGGGCGAGGCGGCCGACGCGGGGCTGGCCGGCCAGGACTGGGCCTTGGGCAAGGTGCCGGTGACCATGGGGTAGATGAGATCCAGGCGCCGGCGGACGCGGCGTTGGCGCTGGGTCTGCCGGTTGATCTGGCCCATGGTGCTGAAGTCAATGACGTAGCTGAAGCCGATGGAGGTGAGGTCGATCCAGGGGTGCTGCTTCTCATAGGCGTGCTGGATGGTGATGCCTACTTCCATGTCATAGGGCGTCCAAGAACCGTTGTCATTCTCCCACTCCCATACCACGCCCTTGCCGGGGGCCGAGGACGGGTCGTAGTAGTTGCGGCGAACTGGACGGAGGGTCCCTGCGGGGGTGGGACGGAGGACAGGGTCAAGGTCAGCAAGGAATGAAACTGGATTGCGTTGAGTTCAGAGGCAAACAGGGACCAGTCCTACAGTGGGTGGGCCCTAGGCTGCCTGTTGAGTCTCCAGCTTCCAATGAGACTGCTTCCTGCCTTGAGGAGTGTGTAGTTGCCCGGGGTGGGAGCAGCTCCGTGACAATGTGAAGGGTGTGGGGCCCAGTCGGGTCCCACAAAGAGCACCTGCCCCTTTGCAGCCGGGAGACCTTGGTCTGCGGCCAGATTGATCCACTTCCGGCTTTATGTACAACTCCCCAACCTCCTTTCCTCCCCTAAGAAACAATGAGTCCTTTGCAGAATTTTTGTGAAAATTAAATGTGACCCACTTTTTCATTCCACAAATACGTATTTGTATATGCCAGGATCTGGATCTCTCCTGCACCCCAAAATCTGCACTAAGGCACCTAAAGCCCTTGACACAGGGTAGGTGCTCATGAATGTCCTATCACTTCTCCCTTACCCTCTAAATGGCCCTGCCTGGAGGGCTATGCAGGGAAAGAACAAAGGGTCATGGAAGCCTGGAGGGCAGAGGAAGAAGACCCTGCCTCCAGGAAGGCAGCCCAGCAACCCTGGAGCTGGAGCCTGCTCCCTGTCCCTTTAAGGGTGCAGTAAAAACAAATATAGAAAATCGGGTTGAGAGAACTCTCTTACACTTTTGAGCTTTAAATCTTATACCAGAGTAGTAATAGTGATCATAATAATTTTCTATTTCCCTAACATCTTTCTTTCAAAAAGCCCAAGCCCTCCTAAAGATAGGGTTGCCTTCAATTTCAGTCTCACTGGGGGAGGGGGGCAGGGGGGCAGGGCCAGTGCAGGGAAGCAGTAGGGCAGAAATGAGCCTGCAGGACTGGAGGGAAACTAAGCCTGTAACTCCTGCCTCTTTCTCCCCTACTCACCCCAAACCTGGATTCCGACTCATGCCCAGTCAGGACTCATTTCATGGGTATCAACATCAAGGCTGAAGATGCCTGGGTCAAGGCAGGGTGAGGGGGCCTGGGAGGGTTCCAAGGGTGCTTGAATCTCGCATCTGTCAGCTTAAGCTCTATCCATCAAAGTGGTGGGAAAAGGCTCCCCTTCGCCCGGCCTCTGACCCACCCCCTCCTCCAACCCAGAGGGAGACACTGAGACCGGGGACAGAATTCCATTCAAGGGGGGAAGAAAAGGAACAATGGCTATTCAGGCCTTTGCCAGGGTCATAACCCGCCCCCCACCCCAACTCCAAGCCCCTTAATGACCCAAAACATCAACATTCAGAGGCAGGAGGGAGAAGCAAAACAATCCCCTATTCAGCACCAGGACCTCTGCTGGGGGATGGGGGGGGAGGGAAGCGGGATGGGAGGAAGAGAGGAGGAAGAAGGGGGGGTGGGCAGGAGTTCCCTGGTTTGCCTCCATTTCCTTCCTAAGTAGCCAGCTCGTGGGGGAACAAAGAGCACAGACTTCGGGTCCAACAGCGGAGGCTCTGTCCCTTCCAGCTGTGTGATTAAGCCTCAGTTTCCTCCTCTGCTTGGGCGGCGGTAGTTACTTCAAAGGGTGGATTTGAGGATTAGAGAAAGGAATGAATATAAAGCGGTAAAGTAACACCTGCCACAGGGCAAGAGCTCAACAAAAGTTGGTTGATTATCATTGTAATTTATTTCCCATTATATTTAAGCAGGAGGGAGAAGTCATAGGCAGAGTTTAGTTCAGAGGATGTGGTGTGTGTGTGTGTGTGTGTGTGTGTGTGTGTGTGTGTAAGAGAGAGATTATATATAACTCCTTGTACACTCTTTATTATTTAGAAGGCACCTAACTCATCCCATATGATCTTCACTGCAATCCTAAAAAACACTTTTTAGAAATGAGGAGATTAGTCCATAGTCTCTGAGGGCCTCAGAGAGGAGGGGGGGGGGGGGAATGGGATAGACCGGTGATGGGTAGTAAGGAGGGCACGTATTGCATGGTGCACTGGGTGTTATACGCAACTAACGAATCATCGAACTCTACATCGGAAACCGGGGAGGTACTGTATGGTGACTAACATAATATAATAAAAAATCATTTAAAAAAAAAAAGAAATGAGGAGATTAAGTTTAGAGAGCTTAAATGACCCTATTTTACGTTCTCTCCAGGGTGGCAGGGGCAACGCACTTGTCCAATGCTCACCCATGTGCTTAAGAGGCATTTTTCCAACAGCGGTGTCAATGCCAGAGACGCTGGAGAGCTGTCGCAGAACTTCTGGAAGCTAGCTGTGGCTCCTCCAGGTTTAGCCTCCCAGGCCTGTCTTTCCCTCTACTCCCAGCAGACAGATGCCCTTTTATCCTCCTGCACTTTCTCACCTACTATTCGCCAGGTCTCGCTGCCTAAAATGCCCTCCTTTGCCATTTTACCTATTGAAATTGTCCTCGTTCGGGTCCTAGGCCATTTGCCACGGGTTTCCTGAAATGTTCTCCCAGTCCAGGCCCCCGCCCCAGGAGGTCTGGGGTGCGGATGTGCGTAGGCCTGCCTGGTGTGCACAGGGGCCTCGGCCTTCTCCATCCAGGGCCTTAAGTAGGAGCAGAGAGATAGCACCATCTAGTTCTGGGCTCTAGAGCCTAGGGCGGTGCCTGACGGGCAGGAGGACGCCATAAACGCGCTGTGACTGAAGACTTCCGGCTGCTTTGGCATGTAGTCATTTATCCCATCTTGCTGAGCGAGTGCCCACTGGCTGCTCTGAGGAATCGGGCACTACTCAAATAGCTTACCATCTAAAACTAGACAAGTGTGCGATGACTCTTTATGAAGCAGGATATTCCAGCAGGGGGCCAACAAAACGCACGTGGGCCGAGAAAATTCACCCACATCCCCTCTGTGCTTAAAGCCCTTCCATGACCTCCCCTCAGGTCAGGACCGGACCCTCCCAGCCCCCAGCCTCTGCAGGCTGCCTCACACCCTAATAGGCTCTGCCTACCTCGGTGTGTCACAGGGGCCTCTTTGAGTGCCCCCCACCCCCACATGCTTCTCTCTGGGCCTTTTCCCCAAACACTCCAGCGTCCTCTTTGCTGCTCATGCTTCAGAGTTCAGCTCATTTGCTCAAGGAAACTACTCTGGGCTGCCCTGACCAGATCAGATCCCCACTCCTATTTTTTTGTCTTTACAGAGTTTATCTTGCTGTGCAGTCACACATTTCTTGGTGTGACTGATTTGGTGAATGTCTGTCTCTCTCCACTGGACTCCCAGGCCCGCAGAGTGGGTAGCCAGCTGTTTGCTCATGGTTGTATCCCCGGGGCCTGACATGTCCTGGGAGCTCCATAAATACTGACTGAAGGAAGGAAGGAATGATGGGTGGGAGAACGTTTCAAGAAACAGATGACAAGCTCCGTAAGGCTTGAATGAGAAGAATTTCACCAGGCAAAAATGGCATCTCAGAAGAGGTGGGCTTCGTGAACGGCTGGGGGAGGGGGTGTCAGAGAACTCTAAGGGAACACAGGAGGATAAAAAAGACATCTGTTTGTCAGGAGTAGGGGAAAATATAGGGCAGAGTGGAAGAGAAACCTGGAAAGTTATGTTAGGGCCAAAGCACAGACAGGCTGGAACGCCAGGCTGTGATGGGTTTTACTTGTAGGCCATGCGGAGCCAGTGAAGTCTGTGACACAGAGAAGTGACAGGACCAGAGCTGCTCTGTTAGTTAGTTCCCGAGAAGTAATGAGGGTCCTGGCAGTGAACATGAAAAGGAGGTGACAGACTGGCGGGACCCTACAGTGAAGGAGTGGTAGGACTGGACCTTCAGTAGCCGAATGCTTTCCGAGAGAGGGTCCAGGATCACCTGCTTCCGAATCTCCTGGGGTACAGATGGGCAACACCTCCTAGAGTACCCCCGGGCCGCTAGGAGGAATCATCAGCCTCTCCGGGGCCTGGGAATCTGCATGTGAACACCGCCCCTGGACTCCCATCATGCACACGTTTCAACAGCTGGGCCACGTATCCATGTGCCTCGACACACTGGCCACCTGAACAAGACTCTGAATGACGGAATCAAAGAACCCTGAGGTCTTGACGATGGACACGTGGTGAAATGGTGGCACCATTTGCAGGCAGTGGGCTGTCAAGAGGAAGAGCTGGTTTTTGGAGGGAAAGGTGCTGAGTTCACTCAGCCCCAGCAGGTTAGAGACAGAAGGCAGACCTCAGGACTGAAGTTGTGGGACCAAAGAATGTCTTCGTGGGATTTCACTTCTCTGATTATTTTCAGAGACCGCCGTAATCTGGAATGTGCTAGCTGGTCCTGGCCTCCTCTAAACGCAGGACCGTGGACTAGATGACCTGAGGAATCCACTTAGTCCTTGGGTGCAGTGACCCAAAGAAAAGGCCTCTAATAGGATAGGAATAAAGACTGTTCATAAACTAAGCAGGGAGAAAGAGAAAGAAAATCAGTTTCTCCTGGCAGCTCGGACTCCGAAGCACCTAAGATGTTTTGGCTCCTGGGAAAGGGGAAAAACACCTTCCAGGCATGACCCTGTCTCAAGGGCCCTTTACACCTGGGTATCACCGTGTCAGAGAAATTCCGGGCCTCTCCAAAGCGCCCCTCAGCCCCACTGGAATGTCCCATGAGGGCAAAGCCCCGGCTGTTTCGCTACAGGGATATCCCAGGGCCTGGAACAGTGCCTGCACCAATGAGGCGCCCCGGAAGTGTTCGCCGATGACGGAGTAGAGCGTGGGACCCTTGATTTGGCATCTCAGCTCTGCCTTCGACACGCTGTGAAACTTCGAGCAACTCAGTCTCTTCCAAATTGTTTCCCTTCCTATAAAATGGGGACAAGTAGGTCCTTCCTAAGATCGCTGTGAGGACTAAACAAGACAATGTGTGCAATGGGCCTGGAGCATCCTGCACACGGTCACGGCCACGCGGTCCTCGTGAGGCTCGCGTCCTCCACACCTGTGCTATGAGGGGCGGGGGGTATCGTGGGCACCTAAAACTCAGCTTCTGTCAAAACCGTTCATCTCTCTCCATCTGACCTGTCTCAGCCTATTAAAGACATAAAAGAGGCAAAAGTTGCAGAGAAAACTCTGAGCTGGAAAGGTCTCTGCCTTGCACCAAGCCCCTTCTAAGCAGCATCCTCACCGGTGCAGAGGCCGGACCCCTTCACCTGTCCACCTGCATGACGACAGGACAGAAGCCAGACGGCTCTGAAGGCTGCTCTTCATTCCACAGAGAAAAATGAGGCCTGAGCAGCTCAGGGACTTGTCCAAGGTCACACAGGAAGCCCATGAGTCTACGGTGAGAGCCTGAGTCATGTCTCCCCCGGCCAGCCTGGGGCTCCCCATGTCCCGCAGCTGGCCGTGGTGGCGATCACATGTACTGGAAGATACAAGGGGCAGGGACGCTAAAGGACAGCACTCCTGTCTCTGCCCTGTGGCAGAAACGGTAAGTCCAGTCAAGATAAATGACCATAGATGGAAAGGACCCAACCAAGGCTCTGGAAGCAGCCAAGACCATCTCCTCCCTTCTTCCAGATTCCCTAGCCCAAAACACTAGCGGAGGTCAGCACGGAGTGCAAATAACTCAAACGGAGACACGGCGTGGGGAGGAAGGGCCCCGGGGCAAACACAGGGGCAGACGGTGTCTGCAACCGCCCTGCCATCTCCCTGGAGACAGGGTGGGCGAGGCTGGAGCCCAGGGGAGCTAGAGTCTGAGGCCTCACTCCCAGCAGTGCAGGCAACTTGTGAAGAAACAGAGCTCCCATGTCAGGAAATGTCCCCACATAGAGGAGGCAACAAAAAAGAGAGGACTCCCCTCTAGGCAGGGGACTTCCAGCTCTCCTTTGTTTATGGGGATGTTTCTGGTTCCCAGCTTCAAACTGTGGCTTGGGGATGGCGGGTAATTTAATTAAACATTGCCAGGGCTTGGCTGAGGTTGCCTGGGTGCCGGCAGTACAAAGTTGCTACCCTGTCATGGCCTCATCAATGAGCTATATTGAAAGGAACTGTGTGTCTGTTGGCAGAGAAGGGAGAGGAGGGGGCTCCGAGCCCAGAAACCCAGAGACTCTATTCTGCTTTGACAAGCTCCTTGACAGCCCGGCATTCCTGGGAATTCAGCCCAGGGCCTTCGGCACCCCGCGCAGGGCCTGGCACTAGGAGGAAGGGGCTCAGTACCCGCTCACCCACTGACCAGTAGAATGAGCGGCTGAAATCTGAAGCAGTCTGGGTCATGCGCCTCTACGACAGACCCGAGGCCGTCTTTGAAAGGATGCAGGGCTAGCTCTCTGCCTCGGTCTCAAATCTGAGGAGCCACCAGGCCGTGGTCAGCCTGTCCTCAGGGAAGGGTGGTCAGACCTTGTGGGGAGGGGACATAGCTTCTGTCCCTCAACCCTGTTTTCTCTGTAACTTCACCTCTGTCGACAGGGCACCTCTCATCCCCGTCTTAGACACCCCTGAACACTGACGAAACTTCACCCCCTCCCAAATGTGGGACAGGGGCTGGGACCTTTATGCCACCAGGGTGTTTCTTCACATGCAGCAAAGATTCAGTCTGAAACAGAAAAGCTAACACCTGCCTGTTCATTCTGAGCAGGACGGGAACACCCGGTCCGGTGTCTTAACTGCTAGTCCTCCCAGGTGCCACCTCCAGGGCTCAGCAACCCCCCAAGTCTGCTGCCTCCACCTTCCCCTCCACAACCTTTACCCCAATTGCCCAATTACATTCAGCCCCTCCCCCTCAGCCACACTTAATCCTCTTTCTCAATCTCCCCACATTCCTCCTCTTGCCCTCCTCCCCCCAGACTCTCTGGGCTCCACCTCCCTCCCTTTCCTACCAGGGTTTAAGCCCCTCCAGATGCTAACACTTCTGGAATCCTTTCCCTCAGAAAGCTTTACTCAGTTGGCCAGTATCTGCAAAGTCCCTGGCAAAGAGGCTGTTGGGAGTTATGACTAAAGATGGGGACATGAGGGTGGAAAGACGCCCCTTTCCCATGACAATCCTAATTAGCACACAGGATGTGGGGGCTTTCCAAGGAGGCTGGGATGCCCTGCTCAAGCAGCTGTTCTCTGACCCTCTGCGACTCCGCTGGTCATCCTCTCTGGCCCCTCCCCACCACACCTGCTTCTCCAGGCTCCCTGGTCACACTCTTGGGAAAGCCCAGCCAGAATTCCAGAAACAACCTCCCACCGCTGTGAAGAGACTACCGGAGAGGCAGACTTGTCCCAGGTCCTCAGTGAAGCTCAGACACCCCGAGCTGGGCAAAGACAAGCCGCTCTGCCCTGCCAGTGACCCTCCCCCCTGACCTCGGCCCTGCAGGCTTTCTGCCTTGCTCTGACCTGAAAGGCTGGTCAGCAGGGGAGTGGGATTGTGGTGGCCACAGTGGCAACTTGATTCTCATGAAAAGACAGGGGTTTAGTGCTCTGGGAGACCAGAGTGGCCCTCACAGGGGACCGTTTCAGGAGGAAGCTTGGGGACCCTTTCTCCTTAGGAATCTTTCTCCTCCACGGACAAAGGGAGCGGCTTCCTTGCCAGGCATTCCGGAGCCGCGTCCCTCCCCCTCCTCTCCCCATCTGCTCTGGCCTGTTGCTTCGGCGCTTGCAGTGCACGGGCGGCATTGGCCAATGCCACCGCATCCAGGGCCTTCCATGCCCTGGAATCCCCCAGCTCCGGGCTCTCCTCCCAGGGCGACCGCCCTTCCGCTGCTAGAGCACCGCGGATGCCTCCAGGGAAATCCCTCTGCCCTCCCTCCGGGTCCCACGCCGAGGACCCGGCCGTGGGAAGGCATCCCCCACAGAAGGGGCAGAGGCAGTACGGTGGGTGAGGAGGGGGACGTGTGTCAGTCCCAAGGGTGCCTGAGGCAAAGCAGGGTCAGCCGAGGTGTGAGGATGAGAGAAGGAAGCCTTCCCCGGCGGCTGGGATTGCTTATGGGCTGGGCCGGCCCTCGAATTTCTACCTGCGAGAACTTGGGGCCACCCAGCGCGCTTAGAAGGGGCGCGGAAGGGGGGGGTTCTTAGGGGCTCGCCTGAAGCTCCACTGGCATCACCAGAACACTGATACTACTTGCATGGACATTGATTGCTGGGGAATCTTAAGAGGACCGTGGGGAGTAAAGCGCCCCCTGCACAACCATCTCCCGGCGACACGCTGCACGGAGTTGCGGACTGGGTGGGTCCCGGGGGTCTCTCGAGGAGCGAGATCTCAGGGCGGGGAGGGGAGGGGGCGCGGGCGGGGCAGGGGCGCCGGCTCACCCGTGTCCTGGCGGAACTGGTTCATGGACTGCAGGTCGATGATGTAGGGCGCGAGACGGCTGTCCACCTGGCCCAGCACCACGCTGCCCCCCGCGCGGGGGCCGGCGCGGACCACCGCCTCAATGTGGTGGCTCACGGCCGGGCTGTAGGGACGCCAGCGGCCGTGCTCGTTCAGCCATTCCCAGACCACCACGGCCGAGGCCAGGAGCATGGCGAGTCCCGGGCTGCGCTGGCGGCGGCGGCGGCGCTGCGCCGCTTGCCTCCCGGGCCCCGCGCGCCGGTCCTCCTCCGCTTCCTCCTGCGCCGCCGCCCGCGGGCCTCGGCCGCGCCCCCTGCGCCGCGCCCCGCCGCCCCCCGCAGCCTCAGCTCCGGCCCATGGGCCGCTCCCCAGCAGCGCATCCACCGGGGCCCGGACACCCGGGCTGCCCGGCTCCGACCGCGCGCCGCCGCCGCCGCCGCCGGGGTCCGCCGCTGCTGCCGCTGCTCCGTGGGGTCCAGCGGCTTCATGCAAATGCCCGGCTCTCCGCAGACCGGCCCCGCCTTGCAAAGCCCGGGCGGGCGCGTGGCCCGAGCTGGGCGGACGGCGAGGCGAGCCCCGAGCCCTCGCACCAGTTGCGCCTCGGGCTCTGCAGACGCCGGGGTGGGATCTCGCCGCGCGCTCGCGCTCGGGAAGGCACGCCGGGCTCCCCTCCCCGCCCGCCCCTCCCTGCCCACCCTCTGGCCGCGCGGACGCTGTCGCCGCCTCGGCGAGAGCTCCCCCTCCCTGCGGCTCTGCTCAGTCGCCTCCAGAATGAAGCGCCCCTCCCGAGCGGGGCGCTAAGGCAAACTCGCACCTGAGGGGGGTTCCCCCGTCCCCAGGCGCCCAAAAACGACAGGCCATGACACGGCCCAGGGACCACAACTGTCGCCCGCCACCGCTTTGCAGCCTGCCTCCCAGAAATGGAATTTTCTTTCTTTCTTTTTTTAATTCAGCGTGATCGGTGTCCGCAGCGCCGGCTCCGAGACACGCAGGGTCTCCGGCTCGCGCACGCACTCACACTCATACACTCGCACACACGCGCCCGCACCCCCACGCCCTCCTTGCTCGAGCTCCTATTACCTCATCTTCGCCCGCATCCTTAGCTGTCCGTCAGGAGTGCGGAGCCACGCCCCTGAGCGCCGGGCTGGTGCCTCCGAGCTCACGCGCCCCCTGCTGGCCAAGGCGACGCGTGAGGACCAAAGGCCACACACTAGGGCTCGACTCTTAACTCCTGCCGGCGAGACCCAGTGCAAAGGGGTGCCGCAATTTGGTGGATGATGGGTTCATGTCGTCCATGTGGGGCGCAAATGTGTTTTTTCTGACCTGCTTCAACACTAGTATAGTCCGGAAGATACAGGCTAAATCGATTTATTCTGCAGCGTTTCTATATGAACGGAATAATGAGACGCTAGGACAGACACAAGCTAGACTTGGTGGTTTTCGCATGGAAAGTAATCTAGAAGGGCGGATTAACATCAGGACTTTGTGTTAATTTTGCCAGAGAACGCAGACTTCGTTTTGTTGAGGTCGCAATCACACACGTGAATTCATAGGATGAAGAGGATCCAGGATAGGATATAGAAAAATAAAAACAGTGTGTGTGTTAGGGACTGGGATTATGAATCTCTTTGAAATAATCGTTTTCTCTCATAATATCATAAACTTTCTTTGTTGCAGAAGATTTGCTTTCCCACAGCCAACCTTCCTTCTATCATTAGGATTACCCTTATCTTCATCTCTCTGCGCTTGCCTCCCCCCTCACAGGGTTCTAAACACAAAGCAAAAGAAAAATATCAGTTATGTTCTTCTTCCGGCCTCCAAAAAGCACTAGGATTGAGGTTACCTCGGAGCTTTGTTCCTAATGGTGCCCTTGCCCAAAAGTCTCCCTAGCATGACTTCTAGAGATTCCAGTTAGTCTCTCCCAAAGGCCAGCCTTCCAATCCGATTCAATCAACACCTTCATTAAGCATCAAATTTCAGGGTTTGAAGGACAAAAGGGAAAGGAGCCAGGGGGATCTCAATTCATCCTACCAAGAGCCATATTATTCCTATTTGACAAATGTTGAGACTGAGGGAATTTAAGCAATTTGCTCTAGGTTACGTATTTAGCCATAGGGGAAACTGGTATTCAAAACTTAGTTGGACTCTCCCCCACCCACCCCTGCAAAAAAAAAAAAAAAATGCCTATTCCATCCATGACAAGGAGGTGGTTCGGTAAGAAACAAGGTAGGTGGAATGTGAAAGAGGCTCTGTGTGAAAGAAGGGAAGGTAAACATGAGGATAGGGTATTCTGCAAGAACAAAAGTCGAAGTAAAGAAAAGGTAATCTAAAGCGTTATTGAGCTATTTTTATTTCTAGTCATAAGACCAAGAGTATGAAGACTCTGGAAACTTTCTTGTGGTCTGGATAAGTATAGATCCAGAACTATCAGTATTGTTTGAAGGGGATGCTGGAAGTACCGGGAAGAAAACAGAGCCTCACCGGCTCAATCCAGAAATTTGCAAGCAGAAAACGCCTAACCCAGAGGAGAGGGCTACCAGCAAATGTTAGACCAGCCATTTGAAAGGTGAGTAGGAAGTGGGAAGACACTGGCTCTTACTTATGTCCAGCTTCATTCTGTGTCTGGTCTTCTTGTATCTGCTATGTGAAAGATGGCAGTGTATTACAACAGAACAAAAATGCCTAATGACACAAGAGAGGGTTTGTATCTAGCCTGATTCATTTGTAAGAGGAAGTGAATATATAGATGGCATCAACCATCAGTTACGGTTATAAGGTATGTGTATTTTTGATAAGCTATGATGATTTATGATTTATAACAACCCACTTGGCAATCATAATTTATAATTATGTGTCAACAATAATAGTAATGTATTCGTGTATACATTTCTCAGATCTCCCAAGACGATCTAATTTCAAATAATCTGTACCATAAACCCCTGAAAACCTCAGACATTTTATTTTAGTATCCAAACTATGTCTCCCCGATTGCCTCCCGTTCCCAAGTGGCATACTAATCTTTAACCAAGTGAGGTGGCCAATTTGTAATTTGAAGTACAGCAGCTGTAATAAAACCTTACTAATTGAGACTGATTGGAATGAAGCCAGTCCGACTTGTTCAAAGGTATCATCTGATGATACGTCAAAAAGTGTTATCATGACTTAACACTAAGTTGGAATGAAAAAGGCATTCTCTTTTTCTGCGGCATGTTCATAGGCAAAAGTCATTCTTTTCTTCCAGTTACCTATGGCTCTGTATCAAATACCATACAAGTGGCTGAAAACAGCAACAAGCATTTATTTGGCACATGAATCTGCAATTTGGTGAGGGCTTAATGAGGACGGCTAGTCTCTGCTCCACAGGGAGCTCAAGACAGCTGGAGGGATGGCTGGGGGCTGGAATCATGGGCAGGCTTGCTCGTTCCCATCTAGTGCTTGATACTGGCTGTCATCCGGGAATTCAGCTGCGGCTACCTGCCCAACCGCCTACACGTGGCCTATGTTGCTGATTGGCTTCTTCACAGCGTAGAGGTTGGGTTCAAATGAGTATGACCCAATAGGAAGAGCCAGACAGAAGTTGCATTGCCTTCTCTTTAAATTATTTTTAAATAATTATACATTCACAGGTAGTTGTAAGAATTCAGACAGATCCCATGTACCTTTTCCGCCATGTTACCCAAAGGTAACATTTTACAAAACCATACTTAGCAAAGTATCCTACATGGGGTGCCTGGCTGACTCAGTCCGTAGAGTGTTTGACTTGATCTCAGGGTTTTAAGTTCGAGCCCCACGTTGGGTATAGAGATTATTTTAAAATAATAACATTAATAACATCTTTTTAAAAAGTATTATACTGTATCACTACTGATATTGACACAGTCAAGATATAGAATCATCATAATTCTGCTCCTTTATTGATATATCATTGTATCATATATAGACAAAATATAGACTTTGTATACAAGTGTATACAATACACATTTCTGTTACCACGAGGATCCACTGTGTGGCCCTTTTATAGCCACAACCAATCCTCCCCTACCATGCTGTCCTTAACCCCTGGCAATCACTAATAGATGCCCCAATCTATAATTTTGTCATTTTAGGAATGTTATGTAGATGGAATCATAGACTACATAATGTTTGGGGCCTAGTTTTTCCTACTCAGCATAATTCTCTAAAGATTCATCAAGATTGTTGTGCGTATCAAGTTTGTTCCTTTTTATTGTAAATAGCATTGCACGGTACAAGTGTACTGTAGTGCTCGCCCGCTGCAGGACATAGGGTTGTTTCTAGTTTGGGCCCTTATGCATGAAGCTGCTATGAACGTTCGTATACCAGGTTTTGCACAAACATAAAGTTTCCATTTCTTTGTGATAAATGCTCAGGAGTACAATTACAAAGTCCTATGTTTATTTTTTTTTGGCATCTATATATCCTTTTTAATGCAATGTTTGTTCATGCCTTTTGCCATTAATATTTTTTAATGTTGCAGTTTGAGAGTTCTTGATATATATATAACCCTAATAACTCTCTGGTGGATATGTGGTTTGTAAATATTTTCTCTCCATCCGTAGCTTGTCTTTTCACCCTTTTTGTGGGGTCTTTCACAAGCGAATATTTTTAATTTTGAAGAAGTCCAACTTACCGAACTTTCCTTCTATGGTTTCTATTTTCTATGTTAATACTAGGAATTCTTTGGCTAGTCCTAGGATTTGAGTGTTTTCGCCTGGCAGTTTTATGTTTAAAATCTATGATCCATTTTGAGTTAATTTTTGTATGAGAATGAAGTTTAGCTTGAATTTCTTCTTTTTTCCCCTTCTTCCTTCCTTCCTTCCTTCTTTCCTTTCCTCCTTCCTCCCTTTCTTCCTTCCTCCCTTCCTCCCCCCTTCCCTCCTTCCATCCTCTCTTCCTTCCTTTCTTTTTTCTTTTTCCTCTTTCTTTCTTTCTTTCTTTCTTTCTTTCTTTCTTTCTTTCTTTCTTTCTTTTGATGTTCAATTGTTTCAGCACCATTTGTTGAAAAGGCTATCCTCCCTGCTTTGAATTGCTTTTGTATCTTTCTCAAAAATCAGACGGGCATATATATGTGGCTCTGTTTCTGGTTTCTCTGTTCTGTTCCTCTGTTCTCTGTGTGTCTGTCTTTCCACCAGGGCCACAGTGTTGATGAAGAAGCTGTATGATGCCTTGTTATAAACTGGTAGACTGGTTCCTCCTACTTCATTCTTCTCTTTCAAAATTGTTTTAGTTATTCCAGTTCTTTTGATTTCCATATCAATGTTTGAATAATCTTGTCTCTATGCGCAAAATTACTTGCAAAATTATGTGCTGGGATTTTTTTTAAGGAATTGCACTGAAGCTGTATATCAATCATTTCACTATGCTGAGTCTTCAAATCCAGGAACACAATATGCTTGTCCAGTTAGATTTTTGATTTATTTTATTAGTGTTTTGCAGCTTTCAGTAGACATGTGCAGTGCATGTTTTGTTAAACTTATGTCCAAGTATTTTGTTTTGGGAGGAAATGCATGTAAGTGGCATCGTATTTTTCATTTTATTGTCCACATGTTTGTTGCTATGTAGAAATACAAAGGATTTTTGTATGTTTACCTGGTATCTTGTGACCTTATATGAGTCCAAGTGTCGGTCTAGGAGCTTTTTTGCAGATTACTTGGAATTCACTGTCTGAAAATGGGACTATTTTATTTCCTCCTTTCTGACCTTTTTGCTTTTTGTTTCTCTTTCTTACCATATTATAATTCTTTTTTTTTTTAAGATTTTATTTATTTACTTGACAGAGAGAGAGACAGCCAACGAGAGAGGGAACACAAGCAGGGGGAGTGGGAAAGGAAGAAGCAGCCTCCCAGTGGAGGAGCCTAATGTGGGGCTTGATCCCAGAACGCCAGGATCAAGCCCTGAGCCAAAGGCAGCCGCTTAACAACTGAGCCACCCAGGTGTCCCCCTTTCTTACCATATTATAATTCTTAAGAATTTCCAGTGCTATGTTGAATATGGTGGTGAGAATGAGCACTCTTGCACCTTGTTCCTGATCGTAGGGATATAGCATTTAGTTTTTCATTGTTAAATATGATATCAGGTGTAGTTGTTTCTTTCTTTTTTCTTTCTTTTTTAAGGGGGGGGCAGAGGGGGAGAGAGAGAATCTTAAGCAGACTCCACAGCCAGTGTGGAGCTTGCTGTGGGGCTCAGTCTCATGACCATAAGATCACAAACTGAGCCAAAATCAAGGGTCCCATGATTAACCAGTTAAGCCACCCAGACACCCCACTAGTTGTTTATTTCAAGTGTTCTTTATCAGGTTGAAGAAGTTCTCCTCTATCCCTCTTTTTCTAAGAGGTTTTTTTTGGTCACGAACATTGACTGAGTTTTGTCAGATTTTTTTTTCTGCATCGATTGATATGTTCATGTCACTTTTCTTCCTTGGTCTGTTAATATGGTAGATTGCATCGATTGGTTTTCAAATATTGAACCAGATTTATAGCCTTGAAATAAACTCCACTTAGTCATGGTGAGTAATGCTTTAATATATTGCTGGATTTTAACTGTTAATATTTTGAGGCTTTTGGGGCATAAAATTATGAAAGGTATTGGTTTATAGTTCTCTCTCTCTCTCTCTCATCTTTGTATGGTTTTGATATCAGGATAATACCAGCTTTACAAAATGAAGCATTCCACCCTCTTCTACTTTCTGGAAAAGGTTGTATATATTGGTGTTAATTCTTCTTTAAAAGTTTGGTAGAATTCGGGGCTGCTGGGTGGCTCAGTTGTTAAGCGTCTGCCTTCGGCTCAGGGCGTGATCCCAGGGACCTGGGATCGAGCCCCGCATCAAGCCCTGCATCGAGCCCCGCATTGGGCTCCCTGCTCTGCTGGGAGCCTGCTTCTTCCTCTCCCACTCCCCCTGCTTGTGTTCCCTCTCTCACTGGCAGTCTCTCTCTCTGTCAAATAAATAAATAAGATCTTAAAAATAAAAAAAAATAAAATAAAAGTTTGGTAGAATTCTGTAGTTCATTAGTAAACTGTATTGTGTTTTAAATTTCAATTGTTCATTGCTGGTGTATAAGAAACCACATAGTAACTGTGTACACACAGTGATAACAATGTTACTATTGCTTATTAGCTCTAGGAGATTTTGTTGTTGATGATTCTTTGGGATTTTATACATAGTACATAGACAATCATTGTCATCTGTGAATAAAGATAATTTTATTTCTTTCTTTCCAATTAGTACCACTTTTGCATCCTTTTCTTGTCAAATTGCATTGGGTAGGACTTCCGGGTGATGCTGAAGGGGTGAGAGCAGACATCCTGGCCTTGTTTCTGATCTTAGCAGGAAGCATCAAGTTTCTCACCATGAAGTATGTTAGCTGTAGGTTTTTGTAGATGTTCTTTATCAACCTGAAGAAGTTCCCCCACTATTCCTAGTTTGCTGAGAGTTTTTACAAATGGGTATTGGAATTTGTCAAATGCGTTTTCTGAATCTATTGATATGATCATATCATTTTTCTTCTTTACCCTGCTGATGTCATTACATCAATGATCAATTAATTTTTTAAGGTTGAACCAGCCTTGCGTGTCTGGAATAAATCTCTCTCCTCTGCTGATTTTAATCTGTATTTTTTCACTGTAGGAAACCATAACCATGAACGTAACAGTTTTCTGACTTCTGTGGATCTTTTATAAAATGAGTGAACCTAAAGGTGGTCTTTGTGACCCTCCTGAACTTGCGCCCTGTCGCAGTCTTGGCCAACAGGGAGCTCAGAAGCTAACAGGGCCAGTTAGGGATGCCCTACATTTGCCCTTTGCCATGTAATTTAACATATTCACAGGGTCCAGGAATTGGGATGTGCCGTCTTCGTAGGGATGCTCTCCACATTGCCCACTCAACTCACTTGTCATCTTTCGTCCTGCTCATACTCTGTGCTGGGTGTCCCACTTTCATCTTCCAAGAGACACTTTCTGGCCACACCTGACATTACGACTTGGGAAATCTCAGGGAACTCACCACATAATGGACCGTTCTGGATGCATGGTCACTTGATGTCTCAAGATCAGATGTTCCCCTGTTAACAGGGCCCAGTAGTACACCAGGAGTTGCTATGCAAAAGGCGTACAATTCTCCACTGCAAATGACATGATCTTGCTGCAAAACCCCAGGCGTCTATCTTGTGATTCTCCCCCTTGGGTTTGCCATAAACTCCATGTGGTATCTTTGCCCTCATCTGACACTTGTAACGTCACAGGTTCAGCTAGGCTGCACCGTCCAAGTTCCAGCACTGTTTGTTTTTTCACCGTAGCCAAGGTCTGCAGAACCCTTTACTAATCAGAGCTTCATGGAAAGCCTGCCTGTCACCCTTGTAAATGGGCTAAGGCGGTACAGGGAGGTATGGAATATGCTCCCTTCAGAAACCCAAGAGGCAGTGTACCCCCTTCTTCATAGCGAGGTACACGAGATTCAATAACTTATCTCTTGCTTTGGATGAGATGTCCTGGCACAGCCCTGATTTAGTGGGCTGCTGATTCTTCGTAGACTTGATCTCCTATCATTTGAAATGTGTGTCTACCATGACCTCTAAATGTACTGGCTACTTCTTGCTCATCTGGCCTGAGTAGCATGATGTCATTGACAGAGTGGATTGATGTGATGGTCTGCAGGAAGTATAAATAGCCCAGACTTTTTCTATCTATATTGTATCAAAAGAGGAGAGTGTTAGTATAGTCTTGGGCGAAACTAAAAAAGTATATAGTGTCATCTGTTCCATGTGAGTTGAACTGCTTATGGATCCCCTTTTCTGATAGTGACAGAAAAGAACACATTAATCCAGTCAATGGCCACACACCGTGTACCTGGGGCAGTGCCAATTTCCTCTAGCACTGTGATATCACAGATCTGGCACACCGGCCTACCCCTTGGTTTGACTTTGCAGAAGTCAACGGCTGTTCTTTAGACTTACTATTTTTCTGCAGGGGTCAACTAACAAATTAAATGTATATATGACAGGGGCCACTTTTCCTATATTCTTTAGATCCTTAAGGACTACACTCTATATTCATGCCCTCCCCCGCTGAAGTCAATGAAAAATGGGGGCGGAGTTCTCTAAGGACTCTAGTGCTGATGAGATAAAAACTGGACTTCAGGATTTGAAAAGGGGACATGGGGCATTAAGAAACATCCCTAGCTCTCGGTGGGGACTAAATTCTGGAAGTGGAGCAGACCAGAGGTCGACAGAGCCTTCTGTGCCTCAGTCTCTTCTCAGTTTTGTGCCCGATTGAATGAAGATGATCTGATTGCATTCTGTCGGAAGATAGGGAGACTCCCTCCCCGGGAGGAAAACCACAATATCCCGGTGTTGATGCAGGTGATAAAGCAATTGCCACTTTTTCATGTAAACTGCAAGAAGCCAGAGAAAGGCTGGGGGAGGCCCTGAGTATACATACCATTTGTATTTGACTAGCAAGGCCTTTGGATCCTTCCTTTGTTAGTAAATGAGTCTGAGTCGAACTGCCCTAAGGAGGAGCTGCCAGGTGAAAGAGACAGCCTCAGGTCCGGAAGTCAGTTTCAACAGGGCTTAGCAACAGGTCAATGGCTGCCTTCGCTTAGAAGGGGTGCGCTACTAGCTGCGTCCAGCAGGTGGCGATGTTGCACCAGGAACCGGCCTCTCTGCGCGCTCCAGCGGGCTTTCCGTAGTTAACCAAAACTGGGATTTTCCTTTCTTCTTTGGAAATTCTGGACTCGTCAAAGGGGGCAGAGAAATGGTTTGGGGACAAGCTACATGTCCAACATGAAACAGTTCCTTATCAACTCCCCAACAGCAATCCATTGAATCCACCCAAAAAAACATCCACAGTAACGCTTCAGTTTTCCTTCCCCACCTCAGTCTTGCCTAAGCCCCATTACTTGGTTCAGAGGGCCTTTCCTCCCATTCCAGTGCAATGCAAATCAAGGGCTCCATGGAGGAGCCCTGGGAAGTTCAGGGTGGTGCGGTAGGTTTATGGAGGGTGGAAAGAGAGGGCAGGGGAGGAGAGAACACAGAGTTGTCAGTCTCAGGGGTCAGCACCGAAGCCCCAGAAATAGTTCCACTCCGAGTACCTCTCGGTGTCTGGTGAGCGTCAAGGCCCAGGGACCCCTTTGTGCCCCTACACAAGCTGCTTCAGCGCCACCCCTCACCCCTGTGCCCCAAACCTTTTCCTCTTCTGGGAAAAGGTAGTTTCATGATTTGGCCGCAAGTTTGGGTCCTTCCTCCTGTATTTACAGAAGTGTGTATGGCCTTTGGTCCCCTTTGGGGACAGGGTGATGTCAGCTTCATCTCTAATTGTCTTTCTCCAAAAGCAGCTTTGAGGTTTTGGTAGAGAGGAGAGAGGGCATCAGAGGTGAGGAGAGAGAGGAAATGCTTTTATTTTTGGTTTTGAGTAGCTGGGGGTGGTTTGGGGTGGACCAAATGAACTTTCAATGTTTCGGTTGTCCCAAAGCAAGTTCTAGTGAGCATTGTGGACAGAGTCAAGAAGTTTAGTGGAGGCCGGGAAGGGGCTGGAGAGGACTGGGGCTTGGCGAACAAGTGACAAGTGGCTCCTACGTGAGGGAGAGGTGGACCCAAAGGAGGCACTGGTTCGAAGATGGGCTGCAGCCCGGAGGGAGCCTGATCTGCTCGGTGGTCTTTCTCCCGTTCCTTTGGCCCATCACCCCCAACTGTCCCATCCCAGGCTTTTCAGATCTGCACATCTTCCTTCTCTTCTTCTGCTTCTTCTCCTCCACCCCTCACCCCACGGCTTTCTTTCTAGGCTGTGTTCAACCTCGCTCTCTTTTCCCTGGTAAGGACCCCAGTCATTGGATTTAGGGTGGGCCCTAAATCCAGGATGGTCTCATCTAGAGATCCTCAATCTAACTACATCTGCAGACTCTATTTCCCAAAATTCACAGCCATATTCACAGGTACTGATGATGAGGTTGTGGAATACAGGTGAGGTTCAGTGGGGTGGAGTCCGGAGCCGACGACCAAGAAAGAATTCTTGAGACGTCTTTGGTGCAAAATTGGTGGTTTATGAAAGCACGGGGACGGGACCTGTGGGCAGAAAGAGCTGCTGCCCCCGGGGTTGTGAGAGGTGGCTGATTATATACCATGGGGTTGGGGGAGGTGAGGAAAAAGGGAGGCTGAGAAAGCACTTTCATATGTCAAAGAAGACTCGCAGGACACTGGAGGCCCCACCACCATCAAGCCAAGGCTGTTTACACTATCACTGTGTCCTTATCAATGAGCTGCAGGTACCTTCATCTGTCAAAGAAGACTCGCAGGATATTGGAGGCCCTGCTATTGTCAAGCCAAGGCTGTTTACACTATCACTGTGTCCCTATCAATGAGCTGCAGGTCCTTTCCTTAGTTTTAGGGCAGTTTTAGTGCCCAGGAATGTTGCATACATGGGGGGGGGGGCGGTGCAGGGTGTCAGCTTCTGCTCTGTCTTCAGCCAGCCTTCTGTTCCCTCATCACTAATGGTTAGGACTTGACATATCTTTTTGGGAAACAGTTCAGGCCGCTACAACCTTTAACTTCTTCTGTTATGTTACCTAAATATCAATATATTTCTTCCCATGAAAGAGTCCTGGTTAATATTTCCCTAGGTTTCTGGACTCCTCTCTCCCTTTCAGAAGTTCAGAGCCCAAAAGTCTTATAAAGGTAATTCAGTGGCTTTATTCTCCCGACAGAATCCAGACTGATACTGTAAGTATGTACACATCCAAGACAGCCTGCATTTCATGAATAAATCCCATCATCCCCAAAAGAATACCAGGCATGCCAACACTATTAGGAGGCCTACAGTCCAAAAAACAAAAACAAAACAAACAAACAAAAAAACCCCCACAAAACCCTGACACCACAAAATGCTAGTGAGGATGTGAAGCATTCACTGTTGCTGGGAAGGGAAAATGGTACAGCCACGCTGGAAAACAGTCTGGCAGATTCTTACAGAGTTAAACACAATCTTACCATACAGTCCAGTGATCACAATCAGGTATTTACCCAACTGAATTGGAAACTCAGGTTCACACACACGTCTGTACACAAATACTTACAGCAGCTTTATTCATAATCACCAAACACTGAAGCAGCTAAGATATGTTCCAAAAGGTGAATACAAGAGAATATTGTTCAATAGCAAGAATAAATGAGCTCTCAACCCACAACAAAATGCAGCACAACCTTAGTTGAATATTGCTAAGCGAAAGAAGTCAAGCTGAAAAGTCTCCAGACTGTATGATTCCACCCCGGTGCCATTCTGGAAAAAGGCAAAACTATAAAGACAGTCAAAGGATCCCTGGGTCCCAGGGGTGCAGGGGAGAGGGAGGGAGAAGCAGGTGAAGCACAGGGGGCTTTTAGGGTGGTGAAAGAATTCTGTACAATATTGTGATGGTGGAGACATGACATTGTGCCCTTGGTAAGACCCACAGAACTCACAGCATGGACAGTGACCCTGGATATATGCAAATTTTAAAAAAGATGTATTCATTTATTTATTTTGAGAGAGAGACAGCATGAGCAGGGGGAGAGGCAGAGGGAGAAGGAGAGAATCCTCAAGCTGACTCTGCACTGAGCACAGAGCCAGATGCAGGGCTCAATCCTGAGACCCTGCGGCCACAACGTGCGCCAAAATCAAGAGTTGGTCGCTTTGCCAACAGGGCCACCCAGGTGCCCCAATATATGCAAATTGTAGATGTCACTTAGGTTGAGAGGTGAAAGAGCGGAGACGGTGACAAGAGAACCTAACTGCCCTGCAAATGGACAAAACACCTCACTGAAGGGCACAGAAGAACAGGTGCTGACCCCCGTCACTTTGGGAGTGAGTCTGTAAGACTAGAGGCAAGAGAGACGGTACACGCACGCTGCACTGTAGTTGACCGTGTTATTTCGCGCCCCGGGAAGGTGAACAATGCTGATGCCGCTTTGCATGAATACCGAATTAAACAATTAAGAGGGAGGGGGATGTTCAGAGCCCAGTTTCTCACTGTTGGACTGGGAGTTCACCGATGAGCAAGGGAGGCGGCGAAAATGACCCACGTGGGACTGGACTGCAGCGGGAGACATTGGGAAGCATGTCCAACTTCTTATACATCCAGACAGTTACATGTAGGAATGTTTGTAGATACACGTATATGCAGTAGCCTCCCCCTTATCTGCGGGGTATACATTCCAAGACCCCTAGGGGATGCCTGAAAGCGATATATACTGTTTTTTCCTCTACACACAGACCTATGATGAAGTTTAATGTATAAATGAGGCACAGTGAGAGATCAGCAATACCTAATAAGATAGAACAATTATAGCAATATACTGGAATAAAAGCTATGTGAATGCCGTCTCTCTCCCTCTCTCAAAATACCTTATTGTACCACTCTTCCTTCTTGTTATGATGTGAGATGGTAAAGCCCACCTGATGTTCCATAAACGAGTGAAGCCATATGATAATTGTCTTTCTCTGCTTGACTTATTTCACTTAGCATTATCTCCTCCAGTCCCGTTCATGTTGCTGCAAATGTTGGGTAATCGTTCTTTTTGATGGCTGAGTAATATTCCATGGTATATATGGACCACATCTTCTTAATCCAGTCATCTGTTGAAGGGCATCTCAGCTCCTTCCACAATTTAGCTATTGTGGACAATGCTGCTATGAACAATGGGGTGCATATGGCCCTTCTCTTCACTACGTCTGCATTGCTTGACTTTAAAAAGGGGTTCACAGCCCACCTGTTAGGATTACAGTCTTCATGTGTTTCGAGAAGTAGTGCATTGGAAGTTCTCTATAACAGTAATTTTTTAAATGAAAGTACCATTTTGGAATTTAGGAAAGGAACGCGTTGCCTATGGAATACCAACCCCAGGGGTAATCCCCTTGAAGCGAGTAAATAAGCTGAATTCTCACCATCCTCAATACTCATCACTCATCATTTCCACATCCTGCTGATTTATGCATTCTTCTGTATATGGCTGATTCATACGCACTTCTGTATACGACTGATTCATACATGCTTCTGTAAACCACTGTCCATGGTTCTGCTTCATATCAAGGAGGATGGATTCCATAGTACAGCCAAACTCGATGATATGAGAGAACCCAATTTGGTATTTGTAAGTGAAGCCAGCGGTATGCATGGCTACCAATGAACCTTTTGCATCAAACACTGGGGAACCAGAAGCCCCAAAGTAAAAGGAGGTGTCATAGGTAATCACATCGGGATTGTGAGCTATGTCCTGGAAGCTTCTTTGAGTGTACATATGGATATACTGCATATCGTCACTGCTACCCCCACCCCCTCTAGCCTGAGGATGTTCCTGAACTTTCCCTGCTCGCTGCTCCAGAGGGATCACAGTACAAGCATCACTAGACTTTGCCTCTCCATACGGGTGGCCGATGATATATATCAGCCCGCTAAGGGGGGCGGGGGCAATCCTATGATAGAGTCCCGAAGGTACTTGCTGTCCGTTGGCCTTCAGTTGCAGAACGGCATAATCGAGGGTTGTATTGGACACCATAAACCAAGGCTCAGTAAAAAAGCAGTTCTCTTCTTTCTCGGGGGGCCCTTCGTAACTAAACGTCACCCTTACGCACTGACCAATTATGTCTGCCCACTTACTTGGGTCTATTCCTTCTCCCACGATGTCATTTACTACGTGCCGACAAGTTAAAATGAACAGCCTATCAAAAACAAAGCAGGTGGCAGAACCCCTGTTTCCATTGTTGTCCCATGACAGGTACCCAACGGAGTCACTGAGATGAGAAAGAAGTTTGTGCATTTTAACTGGGGTAGAGTTTTTTGTCAGTTTCCCGAACTGTACTTTATGCAATTGAAATAATGAAGCCTTGTTCTTTTTATTTTCCAATTTTTTCTTGAAGGTATCTCTGAATTTTTCACTTTCTCTCTTCAAACTGGGGTACTGAGCCACAATTTCTTCTCTCAACACACTGGTGTTTCTTTCCTCTGACTCCAAATTCTGAGCAGCAGCTGCTGCAGAGCCCGTTCTCGTCTCAACCTCAACCTCAAAGAGCTTACCTTCTAGGTTGTCAACAGTCTGAGAGCTTTCTAGAATGGAGTCATGGTTTTTGATGAGTCTCCAGTCCTCTTTCTCCAGAAAGGGGAGAAACCTGCCATCCTTGCACACAGCGTCCTTAATGGTTTCTCCTTTGAAAGCGTAGACACAGAGTTTGCACCCTTCTTTGTGAAGATGACTGCACGTAACTATCTTTTTCTTTCTCTTCCCAATCGCGTGAATATAAAATTTGACACAGTCAGGGGACGCCTTGTCATGCCGGCCAAATACCGGGTTCTCCTCTTTCTGCCTGCTTCGACTCTGGGCAAATGTGATCAGCACGTGGCAGCTTTCAGGAAAGCAACTGAGGGGCATTCCAAGATTTAGGTACCCTTCAATTCCTTCCGTGCCAAGCACCAGCATTTCTTTGCCCTGCTGAGTTTTAATTTCCTTCTTGACGGCCTTGAGAGTGTTGAGTGCTGCGTATAGGCTATCCCCTTCACTATGTGTGAGCACGTGTTTCCTGGCGTTCACAGCCAAGGTGATGTAAATTGTCTTGTTACGGGGCACGGTCTGGTGTTTGGGTCCTTGAGCCTGGGTGTTTGTTATATCTTTTGGACCTTTTTTAGAGCCCATCTTCATTTGAGGAATATTGGAATTATTCTCTTCGTTTTTATTGACCTAAAAATAAATGTTAAATGCTTTAAAACTCTGAATACAACCTTACACAAGGAGGATTCATCAAATAGCAGAAATCCCCTGAAAAACTAGGAGCATTTGATTTCTATGCCTGAATGAGACATTTTTCCCAAGTCACATTCATCATGGCACTGGCGTGGACAGACACGAGTTCACAGAGCGGCAAGGTCGCTTGCTGGTCATGGAAATAACAAGGCAGGATGGTTGTAAAGATTCAGTGTGACGTCATGGGTGACAAAACCTAGCACGATGACTGGCACATTAACAGATTAACTTTTATTTCCCTTCTTTGTAATGGTGCTAATATTCTGGATCAAAAAAAAAAAAAAAGGAACATAACGCAGTATAAGTTCACTCTGGGCACGACATAACAAACTCTCAAAGAATATCGCTTCAGCCCAGTGTTGTCAGAAACATCCTTGTTGGAAGGCTATAATGGATTTCCAACTATTCAGAAGATTCTGGGGCAGACACAGACATTTTTAAATAAGGGAACCGGGTCGTACATGGTTATTCGCTGGCTCTATCACGAAGCAGGACAAAGAGAAGCATAACTAGGTTTGTCTCGGTTTCCCTAGATACTTGGATAGTCTAGTGACAACCAGAGGAAAGAAAACAAACGAAAGCTTTTATGCTGCTTCCTCAAATTCTCCAAATGCTCAGCCCACTTCTTGATAAATGCAAGGAGCATTTCAGACTCAGGAAAGAATATGAGGGTTTGATATGATAACACAGCCCCTTTATTAGAAAGAGCCCTGACTTAATGTCAGTAAATGTAAGTGCAAGTCTTCCCTCCACTTCTGCCTCAAGCAAGGAGTCATTTCTCTCTCCGCATAAATAGACTGAGGATAATAAATCCTCCCTCCCTGCCTAATAAGGTTATGATCAGGATGATTATTTTAAAATTTGTTTCATAAACTAGAAAGCACGGTACAAATGTAGGTTATTACTGTGGTCAAACAGATTAGCCACATTTGGGAGAGTAGATATTTTCATGCGACGAAATAGTATCGATTTTTTTATTCCATAGTTGACTGTAACACATTGTAGTAGATTTGTTGTTGTTGTTGTTCAGGAAGTGTTACAATAGCTTGTTATTGCAGGCTGCTTTGATGTGGCCAAGATTTGCATTAAAACTATTAGAACTAGAAAATAGGACAAAATGGATGAGAAAGATATTAACTTAATATCCTCAACCTACAAGGAGGTAGTTTCTTTCTTTTTTTTTTTTTTTAACATTTTATTTATTTATTTGACACAGAGACAGCCAGTGAGAGAGACAGCCAGTGAGAGAGAGACAGGCAGGGGGAGTGGGAGAGGAAGAGGCAGGTTCCCAGCGGAAGAGCCTGACGTGGGCCTCGATCCCAGGACTCCAGGATCACGCCCCGAGCCGAAGGCAGACACCCAACGACTGAGCCACCCAGGCGCCCCAAGGAGGTAGTTTCTTGGCAGAAAGCGCTGTGACACCCAGTGTCCAGGAGGGCTATGTCTCATATTGGCATATTCCATAAATGGTATTTACAAACATACCTGGGGGAAATAGTGCTCGATTTTCATATTACTCTTCTCATCAAATGCGATCTTCTGTGACCTGCGCTTCTTAGGGCTCATGATGGCTTGAAGATGAAGACACAGTTCCGCCGAAGCACTAATTCCAAAAAGGTTCAAGTTAGAGTGGTATTCTCAGAGCTATGTTAATTGTAGAGGATAACACTGATGGGCACCCCACATCCCCCCCTTCCCCTTCACCTCTAGCGTCCCTCTCTTCAGAGACGTTCACTTAGCAAGTAGGGAGTTTACCCAACAACTACAATCACCCCGCAGATAAAAGCTCCCTTTTATAGAGCACTGCCTGTCAGGTACTAACGTCAATACTTGACAGAAATTATCTCCAATTGCCAATTCCCCCAGAAACCATGCAAAGCTGGTATTTTTGCTTTTTGCAGATGAAGAAACTGTAGCTCAGAGAAGGCAGGTGACCCTCAAGGCCAGAGCCCTGGGGCAGAGCTGGAATTCAAATGCAGAAGGGTTTGTGGTGTGAGAATTCAAAACTGTGCGCTAGTTACACTGACGTTAACCCCGGTTAAGGTGGACACGGCACAGGGACGGCGTAATTAGAGGGGAATGGAGGGGAAAAGAACCGCAAAGACAAAATAATCTTGGAATGAGAGTCTGCCTGGGAAGATAGTCAGGAAGTTTAGTTGCTTCTTGGTTTTTTTTTTTTTTGTTTAAAGGGATATTTTTCCTTCTGTCTTTCCTCTGATGTCTGCCCAGAACAGAATGAACAACGTAGATAAAACAGAGAAATCTTCACTAGCAGTAAATAGAACAAAAGCCATGGAGGGCAGCAGCTCTCTTGTTTTCAGATCTCAACATGTACCACGATGCCTGGCATGTAGCGAGCTCTCGATAAAGACTCATTTGTGGGGCGTCTGGGTGGCTCAGTTGGTTAAGAGTCTGCCTTTGGCTCAGGTCATGATCTCAGGGTCCTGGGATCTAGTCCTGCATTGTCTGCTTCTCCCTCTCCTGTTCCCCTTGCTTGTACCCTCTCTCTCTCCCTCTGTCAAATAAATAAACAAAATAAAAAAAAAAGACACATTTGTAAAGATCCAACGAAGGAATGGAGTATGCACGTGAGATGCTACGACCTCTCCTAAGTGCTTTTTAAATAAATTACCTCATTTAATTCTTCCAACTCTGCATGATCGGTATTCTTAGTTCCATTTTACTAATAAAAAACTTGAGCATCCAGAGAGATTATAAACTATTTACTCAAGGTCACAGAGCTCCAGAGAGTATACTTTTGATTATGAACATTTTCAAATAAGAACAACAACAAAAAGAGGAGAATGACTCTGCGTATGCCTATCACATGGAGTTAATGATTGTTCATTTTGTGATAAATTTCCATCACCTTTTTATTTTCCTAGATTATTTTACACTTAGATACATCGTGACATTTTATCCCTAATTATCTCTTTCCAGCTCTACAAATTAAGCACTTTTTCTCGCATAATCACAACACTGATTTATTTGGACGAAGACCCACTTGAGGTCCACAGGTTGTCTTTCATGATGATGTCTCTTAAGTCTCTTTCATTCTAGAAAAAACCCTGATTTATTGACGAGCACAGAGAAGTTGTCTGCAGAACGTTCACCTCCTGGGCTGCTTCTTCATGTTGTTAGCTTACACTCTAGCCCATCTGTTTCCTGTCCAGGGCAAGTTCTCGAAAGACTATGACTATTCTAAACATCTCACTGTGGAGCGGGACCTGTGGCTTCATTCCTCACTGGTAACGAGCTACACAGGAAAGTCCGGCGTCTCTGAGCCTAACTCTCCTGTTTGTAAAATGAGCAGTGAGTCTAAGTGAGGTACAGAATCTGCAGGTGCTGCATCCGTGTGAATTTTTATAAGACCACCTGGGTTCCAACGTCAGATTACCATTTACTGGCTGCCTGACCTTGGGCGTGTTAAGGAACCGCTGTCTATCTCATTGTCCACAGCCCCAGGATGGGAGGAGCGGTAGAATCCGACTCCCTCGTGAAGATTAAGAAATACAACGCATGAAAAGCCTTTATTACCACGCCTGGCACATAACAGATTGCCCAGTAAATATTACTACTATTACTATTAGTCAATATCGATACTTTTTTTTTCTTTTTTTAAGAGATTTTATTTATTTATTCGACAGAGATAGAGACAGCCAGCGAGAGAGGGAACACAAGCAGGGGGAGTGGGAGAGGAAGAAGCAGGCTCATAGCAGAAGAGCCTGATGTGGGGCTCGATCCCATAACGCCGGGATCATGCCCTGAGCCGAAGGCAGACGCTTAACCGCTGTGCCCCCCAGGAGCCCCCACAGGGATACTTTTTAAAGGCAGAGAACCTGGGGAAACAGAAATAGATACCTATCCCTGGGCTGTGTTGTAAGATCCTTGAAGGCAAGAACTTACTGCCCAACAATTAAGAGAATCTGGGGTTTCAGTGTGTCCCTTGATGATGACCCAATCTTAGGGGGCTGAGAGAGAACCCAGGAGATTTAGGAGTGATTATTATATGGAGCAAAAAAGGACTATGAAATGGACTGAAAGAAATGTGAATTTTGCACTACACTGGGATGAACTCGAGCATTCACAGTGGAAAGGGGCAAGAGATTAAGAAAACACCCCAACATTCCCCCCTCCTCAGCATCATTTCCAGTATCCAGCGTGAACCACCTCATAGCAAATGTGAACTGTCCTTAGCGAGGTATCCTACCTACTCCAGCTCTCAGAGTTGGAGAAGGCTCTGCTGAAGGGCTTGCCCTATGTCCTCCCGTAAGGAGATAAAGAAGCACAGCCTGTCCTTGGTCCCTTTCCTGCCCACCACAGGCTCTCCCTTGGAATTCCTCCCGCACTCATCTCTCTCTTCCTCTCTTCCTCTCTCCCTCCCCCACCCTCCCTCTCCTTCTCCCCCTTCTAGCTCTTCCCCGCCCCTTTCTCCCTCACTCCTCCCCTTCCTCTCTTCCTCTTTTCCCTCCTCTCTCCCTCTTCTCCCGCCTCCCCTCTCCCTCTTCTCCCCCTCCTCTCCGGAGCAAGTGGGCAGAAGAGAGCCAGACTGTAGGAGAGGGATCGGGTCTTGGCTGACCTAGGCCTCCAGCAAGGCCGCCACCCCGCTCCCCCAAGTACAGGGCCTGACAAGCAGCACCGCGGAAACCAAAGCCGGGCCTTCTGGGCCCCGCGGGTGGGCGGCGCTGTCCCGCCCAGGCCGGCAGACCCCGGCCCCTCCGCCCCAGCCCCTCCGGCTCCCGCGCGCTCACCCACTCCTCGCCCGCCGCCAGCACCCGGGACTTGAATCCAGCGCCCAGCCGAGGTCGGTGCTTATTGGAGGAAGCCGCGGCCTCTGAGCCCGAGCGCGAAGCCGGCCTGGGAGGGGCGTCCCTGCAAGCTGGGCGGGCGGAGGAGAGCGCGATCGCGAGCGGGAGCGGGGGCGGAGCGCGAGGCCCCGGCGGAGGTTCGAGAAGGTGCCCCGCCCTTTGCGATCCGGGGCTCGGCGGGCTCTTGGGTTCCTTCCACTTTCACATCTGCCCGGCCTCTAACCGCCTCAGCCTCCGCCTCCACACACCTCTCCCCTCCGCCAGCCCTGGGTCTTCGCTTCTTTGGACACCCTGGGAAGCGGGCCTGGCTGTTGGGGGTCTCCGGAATAAAGTATTAGCGTATTTGTCTCCGTCCCTCCAGCCCGAAACAAAACCTTCCCAACGCCTTCCGTCCCCACGGCCGGTTTGAGAAACAGACACGGGAGTCTACACAAGGTGTCTCCCACACAAGGACAGACACAACTGACGAGGGTAGAGACCAGCTGCTGTATTGCTAAGAAGGCGGATCTTTGTCAAATATAGACCTGGTCAAATTTTGGCCAGATAATCAAAAGAAAGGATTCCTTAAAAGATTTCTTTGCTCTCAAGGGCAAAATAAACTCAGCACTTGGGGTAGGCAACGAAAAGAAGCTAGGGCAGAACCGCCTCACGCAAGATCCACTTTTCCCCACCTTTGGGTTCAGAAAGCACCGGCGAGAAAGTTCAGGGGACCTCAGAGGGACACACTGATCTGGAGTTGTGGCGGCAGAAACTGACTAGGTGGTGCGAGGCCTCCAAAGATGTCAAATGCTGGCTCCCAGAAATCTGGACAGAACCCTCTGTTGATAAAACAAAGCTAAGCCTGCTGCTCCTTGAGGTCGTGGGGAGCAGAATCTTGGTCGTGTCTCAGAAAGGGGAGAGCAAGGTTGGGCTCTTTACTGCGATTTCGAAGTCTGGTTTAAGTCGGCTCTTGAATGTGGAGGATTGGTTAGGATAGGGGAAGCACTGGGGGATAGTTTGGGATTGGTGGATGACAGGCAAGGATTTTCAAGGTTTGGGATGGAAACTGTACTTTGATATTTTCAACTGAAGAGTGCTTGGGTCTTTGAGGCAAACGTTTCCTGGGACAGTAAATTGATGTTGATGAAAAGAGTAGATAAGTCGTATTAATGTAGTTAGCAAGCTGTGCGAATGTAGATGGCTTCAGCGCTCTTAATGATGAACGTGCCATTTGTCACTTAGAGTATTGACTATTTTATCTTGGAAAGAAGCTCACTCAGGAAAACACATTTGACATGATCTGTTTGCTGCACACAGAATTCAGACACAGGCTGATCCTCTAAGGAAACAGTTGCATAAAGTTAACGTTGGGTCTTCAAAAACACATCAGTTTTTAAAATCAGAACCTGCTCTCCCCTTGGGCACTGCAAAAGAAATATGCATCCTTTTATTTTACTCTGTTCTAAGTTTCCAGGCACAGACCTCAGTCCTTTCTGAAAACAACGGTATCCCGGTGTACGCTTTCTTCTGCCCCCCTTCCCCCAGGCTCAGGTTTTTCCGCTTCGTGTCCCTGTCGATAAATTTTCTCTAAACTCTAAGTCAGCTCTAGGACGAAAGGAGTAACTCACCGAAGAGAAGAATTCGTCCCAAACCTAGCCGTCACTCGCCTGCACTCGCGACTCCGGGGGGATCTTTGCCTCCAGCCAGGAATTCGCCTGTCCGCGCACCTGACCCGAGGAAGGAGAGATCCTGAGTCGCTTTGCTCTCATTGGACGGCTGCTCTCCTACCGCGGAAGCCGATTGGTCGCGCTCCAGCGGCCAAGTAGAGCGCGGGAAAGGGAGAGGGCACACCCTCGCGCGGCAAAGGGCACAGAACCCCAGTTAGGAATCGGGGCTGCGGGAGTCCGCGCACCCGCCCTCCCTAAGCGTTCGTAGTCGCGGCGAGCAGGACCTGCCTCACTATGCTGCTCACTGCAATCACTGTCTGCTTCATTTCCCTCCTTCCCCTAGTCCTGAGTCCCCGAGACAGTCCCCGTCGGGGGGGGGGGGGGGGGGG
>NW_024424786.1:35183914-35287955 GCF_017311325.1 Ursus maritimus | reverse complement strand
GGGGGGGGGGGGGGCGGAGCGGGAGGCGGGACACAGGCCGCGAGCCACCGAGGCTGCTTCTGGCCTGCGCGGGAACCCGCCGAGGAAGTGGGTGGATGGAAACGCGGCTTCCGGGTGCCAGGCTGTCCCCTCCTGGAGATCGTGTTGAAGGTGAAGGGGGACCGCTAGCCAGGCGTCTGCAGCCTGTCACCAGCTCCCGAGCCCTGGAGGCGCTGCGGGTGGGTGGGGAGGGGGGACTTGCGCGACTCTGGCGTTCCCAGCAGATGGGACAGGTCCCATGACAATGAAGATCGGAAAGAAGCCGAGAATGGAGGTGGAGTGAACGACGTTGTCATGAATCGATTCTCCAAACGTCCACCAATACAGGCAGAAGTTTACAATCCTGACGAAGAAAACAGTAGGGACTCCAGGAATAAGAATCTCGGAGCTGACACTCGAGTAGGATCGGGCTTGCAGACAGCCTGCTGTTTAAGGATCTGCAACAAGGGCAGATGTGCACGCATTCGATACTGTATTGAAAAGAGCCACGGTTACAACCGTGACCCAGTTTCTGCAATTGACAGAGGAATATATGATGTGTGTAGAGTGACAGTGTGTTGGTAACTACAATATATGTGATAATTTGGGGGGAACCGGACTTAACGTGCATACAATACTCCCAAAGTAACTACAGTTACTGCTTCCTCTTCTGTGAATTCTCTGGGGTTTGGGAAGAGTAAACTTTAAAAAGGCAAAAAACAAACAGAAAACCCCAAATTGTATGAAAATTTCACCACTCACTATCATTTTCTGAATTATTAGAAGTTTGTATGCTCCTGAGAGTAGTGCGTGCAGAGATCACCAAAGAATTAACTTTGGCTGACCCTTTCTTTCTTTCTTTCTTTCTTTCTTTCTTTCTTTCTTTCTTTCTTTCTTTCTTCATTGTAGATTCTGAAGCAGTAAAAAATTTCAGTGACAAGCAAGAGGTGGTAAAAATACTGGGGTTGAAACTGCCCAGCCATCTGAGCTATCTGGTTTGGAAGAGCTATCCTGGTGATTTCCCAACATTGACCAGCAACCTCCTTGTCCATTATTCCAGCTGACTTGTTAGCATTTGATAGACTTTTGAAGATATTGTCTGGAAATTAGGAACCGATCTCAACTATGAAGAAGAGTGAAGTTGTCCTTTTTTGGTGTTGTTGAAGCCTCTGCCTGTGCAAATACCGTGGAGTCAGAAGACCTATGACAGACTAAATCTAAATGTCTGGTCCACTGAGAATGTATTTATGCAGGTGTGAAGCATTTTCTGTGTCTTTTTCTCTTTCCCTCCCCTCTTTCTTTCCTACCCTCCCCCCCTTTTTTTTTGGTCTTTTGTGCATTTCAGTGTATAAACAAAATAGTGACTTAGTAGACAATAGACTTAACACTTCCCAAAGATGAATGTTAAGAATTCAACATTTTGGGGGCGCCTGGGTGGCTCAGTCATTAAGCGTCTGCCTTCTGCTCAGGGCGTGATCCCAGCGTTCTGGGATCGAGCCCCATATCAGGCTCCTCTGCTGGGAGCCTGCTTATTCCTCTCCCACTCCCCCTGCTTGTGTTCCCTCTCTCGCTGGATGTCTCTAATCCAACATTTTGTTTCTATGAAATATTTGTGCACAAGAAGATAGTGAAAAGTTAAAATATGTTCTTATCTATGCATCTATGAGACATCTGTGCAACTACACCTAGTACGTAGCAAGATATCTATCACTTTTTTTTACATCTTTCTATAATTTTGAATAATTTTAATAATCCTTATTTTTAAAATATTTTTGGCTTTGGTAAGTTATGTGTTGGCTTCTTGGGGAAAGGGAATAAAATGACAAATATTTCCTAAACCTTAAATATATTCACAATAAAATATATTTTGCCTTAAGGTAATAGGAAAATAAACTTTTTAAAAGGTTTTTATTTATTTATTTGACAGAGAGAGAGCATGAGCACAAGCAGGGGAGCAGCTGGCAGAAGGAAAGGGAGAAAAAGGCCTCCTGCAGAGCAAGGAGCCCTACAGGGGTGGGGGGTGGGGGGTGGGGGGCTCAATCCTAGGACCCTGGGATCATGACCTGAGCCTAAGGCAGATGCTTAACCCCCTGAGCCACCCAGGTGCCCCGAAAACAAACTTTTTTGGATGAAAGATTACTGTCACACTTTTCCCTTCATAACCCCTACATCTTTTGTTATTGTTTTTTCCTCCAAATTTCAGACAAAATGAAGTTGTAATTTCAAAGTTACAATATAGAGCTAGTGAGAGCTAAACCAAATACAATCACATTCTCAAGGCTAGAAACCAGAAAGTTTTTAAAAGCAATTCGACCATTAAACTTATTTGTGAAATCTTCCTCTTTTTTTCTTTTGTCTGCTAAAGACCAGAGTTCTTATAATTACCAGGAAACTCCTAAAAAAAAAAAAAATAGATACATTCCTTATAAATGCTTAATCAAACAGGCTATTTCCTCACTCCCAGATTAGGTCTACAGAGGACAATTCTTTCCCATAATTAGCTGCCAAAAGTGTTTTCTTCCATACTTAATTTGTAGCTAGTAGTAGTTGAGGAAGGGGCAGTTGGGGGGGGTTCCTTGATGGGAAGAGATGAATTTTTACATGCAAGGTCAAATATAAAGGTAACAGTATGGAATGAGTTTTCTTCTGTATTCATATACCCCATTTTATTTCTTGCCTCTTGCTTTTATGTGTTTTTTGGCGGGGGGGGGGCTTTTATGTTGTGAAACAGTTAAGACCAAATGGACTTAACCCAGTTATCATTGTCATAAATAATTCCTGTGTTTGTTATTCTGCTACAGAAATTCGCCCTGTTATATTCAAAGCTTAAACTACTTTCTGACATTTAGGAAAACATAAAAATAACTCTATCATGACTTTTCATAGGTTTATATGACACTGTGGTCTATAAACACTAACTTTAATAAATTGCTCATATATTCTATGACTAATTTTCTTATGGGAAACAGATATCAACAATAATATGCGTGGGTATAATTATGCTGTGGTAACTGGTCTATTTGGAGAATGTTTACTGCGACTCCTGAATGTGAAATCCTTGCTAGAAAATCTTAATTAGATAATGTTCCTATAAGACACCACATAAGGGGCGCCTGGGTGGTTCAGTCGTTAAGCGGCTGCCTTCAGCTCGGGGAGTGATTCCAGGGTCCTGGGATCCCTACTGGGCTCCCTACTGGAAGCCTGCTTCTTCCTCTCCCACTCCCCATGATTGTGTTCCCTCTCTCGCTGGCTGTCTCTGTCTCTGTCAAATAAATAATAAATAATAAATAAATAAAATCTTTTTAAAAAATCACATAAAACATGTAAAAGTATAACCTCATCTGCAGGGGTTTTTTGGTTTTGTTTGTTTTTTTTTAGAGAGAGAATACAAGAGATTGTGGGGGAAGGGCAGGAGAGGGAGATACAGAATCTTAAGCAGGCTCCAAGCCCAGCACGGAGCCAAGAGGGGCTTGACCTCTGACCCTGAGATCATGACCTGAGCAGAATCCAAAAGTTTGATGCCTAATGGACTGAGTCACCCAGGCGCCCCCTTAGTTTTTGCTGTTAATTTTTTTTGCAAGGCCTTCTTGTAGGAAAAGATTATATCAAACGTGAAGATGCCTTGTTTTCCATTTTTACTACAGAATTTTAAAAGCCATGCCTCCTCTGTAAAACACAAACAAAACCCAAAAAAGTAAATAAAAATTCCAGGTTCATCATACTTGATATAAGTTTCCTTTTTGGCTGCCTGTTATAATTAATTCTTAATTGTCAAAAGCACTGTAAATAAATACCTGTTTTATAAACCAAGATATGTGATCAAATTAAAATAAATTGGTGGTGGTGTACATAGTAATTTATAAATAGAGAGAGGGGTGTGGGATTCCTTGGCAAAGGCCAGCCAGGCTTTTTGCTTTTTTTATCTGTGGGTGGAAGGAGTCAAGAGGCATAGAGGCAAATAAGATCTGCTGGGGGACTGCTCTGAGAGCCTTCTCTCTGCTTGACACATGCACGTGCCTGCTTCAGTCAATACTCTCAATAACCCTGTGGGAAGGTGTGTGGTCATCTGCCCTGATGGACTAATCAAAGGTTTAGCAAGTTCTTGCCCAGAAACATTTTTGCCAGGATTTGAACTCCCATCTGAAACTCAGGCTAAACTCTATTGAAAGAGTTCTATGGTTGCCTTTAATATTTAACAGCGAAAGGCACAGCAGCTCACCTCTTCCTACATATTTTTTTTCATTTATGCAATCCTTTCTTCAACATATAAATGCGCAGTTAAAATTTACAAGAGCCAGTGCTGGATTCTACAAAGCATAAATTTATTCTATAAAGGGTAAAGACAAGTCCTGCCCTTAGGAAGGAGGAAGAGGTACACACATAATAGGATTTCCACCATGGTTTCATTCATTTAAAACACATGTTGGTTCCTGATTCCAGATAATGTCCTGGACATTTGGGATACAGAATTGAATGAATATGTTGCTCACATTCATGGACCCTGAGCAGTTTAATTCAATCTAGTTCTAAGCACAGTACTTTTCCAGGACACACTATACACGTTCGCTGTTTACAGTTTAATAAAGCTTTATGTAATGTGGACTTAGAACACATTTATTTTGATTTTCTGGGAAGGAGGGAAACCCTAATTCTGTTTCTCCGATTTGGGAAAGTCTGGAGAACTGGAAGAACCAGATGACGAGCGTGAGAAATTGTTCTGAAATCTCCACCCTTCTCTACATACACACCTTTAGCCCTGTGACTTGGCAGTTCCTCCCACCTCATTAATGTCAGCCTTGGCCGCCCGATTTTGCTTTAGACAGTGGAATGTGCACAGAGGGAAAACTTGCTGAGCTTGGCCTTGGGTGCCACTGGTTCTTTCTGTTTGCCCCGTGTTGGCTTCCACCATCACCAGGTAAAGAACACGCTGCTGCTAGTAGTACCTCGTAATACGGCGAGCTGCAGGGAGGCAGTGCATGGAATGAGTGTCCAAATATACCAGGCACAAATATTCCATAAATGACAGGCGCTGTCATTGTTACTTCTTTTATGACTATCATATTATTCTGTCCGGTGCGTACCTTTCTACAAGGCTGTGCACTAGGTCAAAAGTTGCACATGATTTCTAGGTTTGGGGAAATATTGCCAAATTACTAATACGGAAAGGACGTACCAAATTACTCTTCCACCAGCAGGACGAGGTGATGTTCATTTCATCTTGAGGTCAAAAGTGTTGAGCGACCTGGATTTCTAAATTCAGAGTCAGATCGTAAGACTCCCGATCCGCCCGAGATCGGGAGGGCAAAACACCCCTGGAGATAACGCCCTCACGGGGGTGGGGTGGGGGTGGGGGGTTGTGCTTAGACTCTCAGGAGGGTGCCTGCACCGCCCTGAAGGCAGAGACTCCAAGGAGGAGGCTGCCTGCAGGCGGGGCTCATCCTCTCTCGGGGAAGAGCTGGATCCGCCGCGGCCTGCGCAGTCGTGGCCAGAGGCCAGAGCGCCTCGCCTTCTGTCCTTCCTCCTACCGAGCCTCGCGGAACCCGCCGCGGGTCATTCCAGGTGCACCAGCAGCTCCCGACCTGGCTGGGCAGGGCTGAGCCCCAAGGATGGACGTTCCCTAACCACCTTCCCCAGTCCCCCCTCCTGAGACTCGCACTTTCAAGGCGCGCTTCCTGGCGGGGACCTTCCTTTGCACCTTGCAAAACTGGACGGGTAGGGTGGCAACCTTCATTCACCGCTTACCGCCCGTTGGGGTTGTGCTTGACACACTGGAGTCTTACTTAATCCTCACATCCACCGCTTCGGCAGTGGGTGTGACTTTGTCTCCATTTCACAGTTTAGGAACCGGGTAAATTTGCTAGGGGCCACCTAAGCAGTTGGAGGGAAAGAGGCATGTACGGTAGGATTTTAGTCTTAGAGCCTTAAAGCCTTTTAAGGACCCTGCAGAGAGACTTTGGGCCCCTCTCAGTTCCTTCATTTGCAAATCAAAGAGGTTGGCCTAGATGAGTGATTCCCCAACGTTAGTGTCTGTAAGAAATATTTAGGGCGGTCTTTTAAAAATGCGGATTATCGGGGCGCCTGGGTGGCTCAGTCGGTGAAGCGTCTGCCTTTAGCTCAGGTCAAGATCTCCCGGTCCTGGGATCGAGCCCAGAATCAGGCTTCCTGCTCAGCAGGGAGTGTTTCTCTCTCTCTCTCTCTCTCTCCCCCTCCCTCCTCCTCCCACCGCTCCTTCTCTCTCTCTCTCTCAAATAAATAAAATCTTTAAAAAATAATAAAAATGCAGATTCTTGAAGCCAACCCAACATGTTATAGTTCAACAGATCCGGGGTGAGGCTCCGTAAGCTGCATCTTTAAAAAATCACCCTGGTGAGAGACTCGGCTTAGAAGATCCTTAAAGTCAATTGTTCATTAACAGGCACCGCACACTCTGGCGGTGTGGTCCGCACATCACATATTTTCAATCACAACACCTCTGCGAAATGGGCATCATTTTTATTCCCCCATTTTGCGGGGGAGAAAGCTGGCCCCACGGCGTCAGGCTTTAGGATCTGCTTCCCTTCCATTGCTCAATGGGTTTCCGAGACCCCACCCCAACTCCGCACGTCCCCACCTCAGTTCTTCCCTGCCCCACTGTCCCCTCGTCCCGCCGCCCCCACCTGTCCCTCCAGGATCCTCTCGCGGCTCCCGCGGGGGCCCGAGACCCGCGCGAGCAGCCCTCTTCTTGGAAAGTCCCTGCGGAGGAAGCCAAGTCCCTCAGAATCCCGCCCAGCGAGGGCATTTCTTCACCGCGAGCGGACTCCGGGCGCCGCCTGTAGGTGGCGCAAGAGGATGAGCCTGAAAGCAAGGAGGAGGGGCGGAGCCAGGGCGAGGATTGACATCCTTCCTGCTCAATAGCAGCACAGTAGGGAAGCTTGCCCCGCCCTCCGTTCCCTGGGGCTGAAGTCTGCTTTTCCTTCGCTGTGGGCTGGACAAGCCGGAGGTGTTAGCAGAGGGCTGAGAAGCTGCGGAGCTGGGCGTGTTCTCTCTCAAGCGCTCCTCCTAGATCCAGCTGTTGGCCTAAAGGTGCCAGAGCCGAGGTTGGCTTGGCCTTCGGGGGCTGCCTCGCTGCCTCTTCAGTTGAGCATTGATCGACTTCACCTTGAGGGGAGTCAAGTGCCCTTTTCTCCATCATTCATGATGCCCTGGATTTATTGTAAACATGTAAACGGATTCTTGGCGTAGGGCTAAGTAGTCTATTTTTTATTAACTGAGCCGCCAGGTATTTCCGGCCCTGAAAAGGAGAGAGCAGGCAGGATTTTAAAACATATTTTGTTATATATTTTTCTTTTGCTAATCAAGATACAACATGTTAGGAAGTTTAATTCCTCAACCTTGGGTTTCTTCCCTGGCCTTTTTATAGCAGCAACAACAGCAATTCCCCAACATACGGTATTCCCCGGATCGCAACCGCTTTATGTCTCCAGAAGCCTACCAGTTAATTTATGTATCCATCCTTTCCTCCCTCACTGGCAGCTGGGGAAGTGGTTGGACAATATGTTGAGACTGACCGGAAGAATCACTAGTCAGATTTCATTTTGAGGCTTTGGAGGTTTTTTTTTTAGTTCGACTTTAACTGTATAACTGACCTTCACAATCAAGAAGGAAAAAAAAAAAAAAAAAGGCCAAAGCCAATGTTCCATGAAGGTGGGATTCTCAAGTCATCTCAGCATGGAGGTGTGGACCAGCCACCGATTTTCTCTTCTTGGCTGCCCTTTGCAGGGTTGGATGAAGCCTGTGAGGACCCAGCAGCAGAGACAGAAGGGCTGGAGGAACCAACCCTTGGGGCCTCATCTTTAGCTGATTTGTGTTGTTCCAGGACAAGTATCTATTGGGGTAGAAGTCCCATGAATACACTACAGGATAGCCTTTACTCACCTCTCATTGATTTGCAGTTCTTCTAAGAACTATAAAAGAATTATAAATAGATATAAAAGAATTCTTTTAAAAAATATATTCGCTCTTTTTGGAGTTACTAGAACTTTATGTGTGTGTTAAAGAATAGTGTTAAGTACTGGGGATTCAAAAAAGAATGTAACATTGTCCTAATCATCAGATAAGTTACAATCTAGTAGGTGAAAAAGGTAAAAAGAGTGTTACAACTCGTGTGCTGTGATCCAGAAATGAGGAAAGGGAGTGGTGGCATGGAGAGGGCTTCAGGGATGCCAGCACGGGGGTGGCGACCCTTGAGCTCTAGATCCCAAAGTCAGATGTGCTTGTTGTGGCAAAGTCCCAGGGTCTATGCATCTGACTCCTGCACGTCCCAGTGATAAGCTTTACCGAAAATTTCGGTGGAAAACACATCTTATCATAAGTACTTAGAACCACCTCTTATCTGGGCAACTCGTTGGACCCATTTTGGTTCAAAGGGATGAGGCAGGATCATAGCCTCCCAGGATTGGCCCTGAGAGAGGCAGGCTTCCTCTGCATGCTATTTAAAAACATAAGTTTGAGGATCTGAGTCTCCCAATTAGGAGCTTTGGGGAAAATTTTCCGGTGAACATTTAATTGCAGCCACAGGAGCAGATGATCTGAAATCCTTACGTGTGTGATGCAGCAGGAGGAGTCCCGGGCTCCCGGGATTTGACAAGAGGGTGCACAGCTTTGTGGACACGTCTAAAGGTATCCTTCTGGTTACAGTTATACCTGGCCTTTTGTTGCATAATTCCTTCTTTCAATTTCAGTAAATACCAAACAGGAAACGTCAGCCCCCTTGGTGGTCTGGTAGAGAAAGGATGAGTCAAATGCTGAGAGTAGAACTTAACTCCCCATTATTTAGATAATAATTAAGAAAGAAGGCCTGTTGCTCAAATAAACATGTTGGGCCCTTCAACGGCGTGTAAGTAAATACTCATAATACATTTCTCATGTTAGTACTGGATAGAAGAATATGGCCTTCTTCTCATCAAGTCACATCTTGGCCATCTTTCTTAATCTATGTCACCAATACAAGTCCCTTTCCTTCTCTTTAAAAGTCTAAGATTTCATTTTTACATAGTAAATTTTGTCTTGTGGAAAAAATATGAGACTAAAGCACGATACAACCTTCCTTCAAAGAGCCTTTGCAATTCGTTCTAGGAGGTGGCTGGGCAGGCGTCACTAGTAATCCCCGATCACCTTAACCGAATTTGGACTGAGGTGATTTCAAACTGACTTGTATCTCCGTGAAGGCTGAACTATTTCTGGAACATTCTTATTTATGGGTGCAACACTTTGCATTCAAAATCCCGTGTTTACCAGAACCCCTACTACTTGATAGGCCTTAAGCTCTAACTCTTGTGCTTTCTCGGCTTCATGATTCTCTTCAAATGTCTGGTCAGCTACTCAGCCTCTCAGTCATCTCCTCCAGAATTGGCAGGTGCCCCTAAGGTAAGATCAGCACTAACTACAGAGCTGACCCCTCTGGGCTTCCCCCCCCACTGGGATACCGGCTCTGTACTTCTAGCTGCTTTGGTAGACCCTTGATGACTTCACATAGGGGTTTCCTATTTTAAGTCTAGACCTTCTGGTTGTTCAGTGTGCCTGTGTGTGTGTGTGTGTGTGTGTGTGTGTAGGGTGGGAGAGCTGGTCTGAAATATCTATCTCATCATTACCAGAACTCTGAGATAGATTTTATGTTACTAAATTCCGATGGCAGTTGCATTCACAAATTTCCCTGTCCTGTTTGTGAAATTTAAGACATTCATTTACAAAGGGTATGTTTCTCAGGATTGGAGTTATGGTATTTGGGAGGCTTCTAAGATATGGAAAATATCAACCCCTAAACTTGAATGACACATTCTCTTCGCTGCTTCTCTTTTGCCTTCTGGTAGGAGGAAGAGGACATTTCCCTCATGCTCTATGCCTCACTGGAGAGGTCCTGCTACCATATGTATTAGGGTTCTTCAGAGACACAGAATCCATAAACACATATAAAACAATATAATTTAACTTATTAAAGGTAATTGATTCATGTGATTATGGATGCTGGAAAGTTCCAAGATCTGCAGGGTGAGTCAGCAAACTGGACTCCCAGCAGAGCCGGTGGTGAAGTTCTAGTTTGAGTCTGAAGGTCTGAGAACCAAGCAGGCGTGAGACCCAAAAAGAGCCAATGTTTCAGTTTTAAGTACAAAGGCAGGAAAAAGTCAATGTCCCAGTTCAAAGACAGCCATACAGGAAGCATACCTTGTTACTTGGGGGTCTTTCAAATAAATCTGTTCTATTCGGGCTTTCAACTGATTGGATGAGGCCCACGCACATCAGGGAGAACAAACTGCTTTATTCAGTCTATCAATTTAAATGTTAATCACATCCAAAAACACCCTCACAGAAACACCTAGAATAATATTTGACCGAGTATCTGGTCACCTTGTGGCTGAGTCAAGCTGACACATAACATTCTGATTTGAATGTTCCAGAAGATAAACGAAAACCAACAGCCAATCTATCAGCTCACCGTGGAAGATGCTTCGGATTGCTCCTAGAGGTTAGGGAAAGCTACAGCCTGACTGAAATTATCATTAAACTTCCGTAAGCATGTAGACTGCACTGTATATTTTCTTAAAAATGCTGCTTAACTTTTTGATTGCAGTAGTAGAGACTCCAGTGTATGTACTTGTCAGAATTCATCGGCTTGTATACCAAAAAGGATGTATTTTACTAGACATAAATCCTAAATTAATACAACTAGACTTTACGAAGCAAAAGAAACAGCCACAAAAAACAATGGGCAGAAAAGAACGCAAAGTCTGAGGTTTTGAAGGACAAAGGTCAAGGCAATTCCAGCTGCCAGGGGCAGTGACCCACAGCGGCGGTGAGCAAACCTAGAACCGTGCTCCGTGCCTGAGTGGGGCATCCTGGCACTTCCTCCACACCAGAATCTGATCACTGCTACGGGACAGTAACAGTTGTATTTTCCATTCTCTTTTCTGAATTGAAATTTTACTTTACGTGGTTGGGTTTGGGCCCTACTCCACTACGGTCTGTTGGGTGTGTGAGCAGGGTGAAGGGGAACCGGCAGATCCGTCTCTGCGTGACAAGGAGCTGCCCCCAGACGTGATGGAGAGACACGCCCGTCACCCGGAATTCTGGACTATCTTCGGGAGTGGGTAAGTATGCTGCGTAAGTGGGAAGAGTGTATACAGGTACCAGAGGGGCTAGATGAGTGGGTTGACAGAACCGGTTCATCCAAAATCCGTTTTCCCTTTATTCCAAAGCAACAGAACTTAGGCTGGGCATTTGGTCATCCAGAATAAACACTCCACTCCACAGCCTGATTGCCAGTTAAGTGAGCCACGTAACCAAGTGGAGACGATGGGTACCAGCAGCTGGGATATATGCAGTTTCTAGATGGTGTTCTTAAGACGAAGAGGTATACGCCCCTTTTGCATATTTTCCTTTCACTCCTGGCTGTGGGGTCGGTGTTGGCTGGAGGGTCAGTAGTCATCTTGGACCTGATAGAAAACCTAACACCATGACAGCTGGAACTCCCACAACGGGAGAGCTGTATCTTTAGACTACTACGTGAGAAATAACTTCACGCTATTTTCTTTTGAAATTCAGTAGTTGTTCCTGTATCTTTCTAATACACATACAGATCTAGAGTTTCTGAACCAACAATTTCTGAGTGAGATTTATGGCTTTTGCACAACTGAGAGGCTATTCCACATTTGGACAATCCAATCCACCACCGGTTGGTAAGGAGGGTGTATCAGAGATCTGTGCAGGTAAAAGAGATTGAAGTGAAGGGATTAATTGCTAGAACATTTTTTAAAAGATTTATTTACTTATTTGTGTGGGTGGGGTGGGACAGAGGGAGAGTCTTTCAAACAGACTCCACGCTGAGTGCAGAGCCTGACGTGGGCTCAATCCCCCCGACCCATGAGATCATGACCCAAGCCTTGGAAGCCAAGAGTCCGATGCTTAACCCAATGAGCCACCCAGGCGTCCCTAGAACAGCTTGAGAATAACAAAAGCAGTGGGAGGGATTCAAACGGCCAACACTGGAATGGAGTCGAGAACACATCTTCTCGGTTGCAAACCAGGAATCAGGCAGGCGGATGAGGGAGCTGTTAGAAATGCCTCTCCACATATCACAGTAAATGAGCAGACACTGCAATATGGATTTTGGCTGCTGCTACTGCTTGCAACCACTCCTCGATGCACAAGAAGCTGAGGTCTAGACACACTTACCGGGGCCAACACTACTCTCTCTAGACACTCATTCTTCTACGACATTGTTGGCCAGAAGAAAAGACGATGATCTCCATCTAATTTCTATCTTCCAATAAGAGGCAAGCGCATCTGGGGCGCCTGGGTGGCACAGCGGTTAAGCGTCTGCCTTCGGCTCAGGGCGTGATCCCGGCGTTATGGGATCGAGCCCCACGTCAGGCTCTTCCGCTATGAGCCTGCTTCTTCCTCTCCCACTCCCCCTGCTTGTGTTCCCTCTCTCGCTGGCTGTCTCTATCTATGTCGAATAAATAAATCAAAAATCTTTAAAAAAAAAAAAAAAGAGGCAAGCGCATCTATTTTAAGGAATCTGATTTACAATCCTAGTTGCAAATTAGAGATGTTATTTATTTTCTTCAATTTTTATTTAAATTCTAGCTAACATGTAGTATAATATCGTTTTCAGGAGTAGTCTAGTGATCCATCACATACATGCAACACCCCGTGCTCAACAAGACAAGTGCCCTCCTCCATAGTCATTGCCCATCGAGCCCACCCCCCCACCCACTTCCAGTTTATTCTCTATCCTGAAAGTCTCTTATGGTTTGTTTCCCTCTCTCTTCTTCCCACTCCCTTTCCCATATGTCCATCTGCTTTGTTTCTTAAATTCCACATGAACAAAATCATGGTATTTGTCTTTCTCTGACTTAGTCTGCTTAGCATAATACACTTTAGCTCCATCCACATTGTTGCAAAGGGCGAGAGTTCATTCCTTTTGATGGCTGAGTAATATTCCATTGTGTATATATACCACATCTTCTTTATCCATTCATCAGCTGATGGACATTTGGGCTTTTTCCATAGTCTGGCTGTTGTTGATAATGCTGCTATAAACGTCAGGGTATATGTGACACTTGCTTCGTAGGGAGCCTGCTTCTCCCTCTGCCCCCCCGCTCCCCCTGCTAGCACTCTCTCTCTCTCTGACAAATAATTACATAAAATATTTTCAACAAATAAAAAGAATATTCATTATACGTTAAGGAAACAGCCCCAAATACTCTAAATTATTGGCATATTTTCTAGAATAAAACATTTTTTTCTATTGTTCCATGGGTAAAATCTGATGAGATTGAAATGACAACTCCTGTTTGTTATTGTCTTTGTTATGGTTCTCGTTTGTCTCTTCCATTAAGAATTTACACAACCTCTCATTTTTCTGTTCAACATCACGAAGAATTGAATACATAGAATAGCCATATTCAATAAGGGCATGGACTGTATCTCCACGTTTATAAAAATGCCCAATGGTGTGCACAGCAACCAATTCGCCAGATGTATTAAACACTGGGGAGCCCGAGGACCCACTGGAAAAGCAGGTATCATAGCTAAGTGTATCAGTGCTCCAAACTTCTGGTAGGAAACTTCTTTGGGTGAACATGGAGAAAGCATTATAAGGGGCAGCTTGGGGTCCTACCATCGCATCTTGGTGTTGTTCTGGGTACCTCTCTAACCGCTGATTTAGAGGAATCACAGCACAGCCATCTATCTTCTTGACCTGGCCTTCTGGGTGACCAATTATATAAATCAAACCACTAGACGGTTGAGAGGAAACTCGTCCAAACAGGCCCGGAGGAAATCCATCTCCATTTTTGCTTAGCTTTAAAATGGCATAATCTAGAGGTCCATCAGACACTTCAAACCATGGCTCAATGTCATACCAATCAACACTGATAGGGCAGAACCTTTTATAAGCAAAAGATACCTTTGCACATTTGCTTATTATACCTGGCCACAAACTTGGATCTGTGCCTTCCCCCACCATAAGTTGTATTACATGTAGACAGGTGAAAATATAACCATGATTGAAGACAAAGCAAGTACCAGTCCCTGTGTTTCCATTATTGTCCCATACCAAGAACCCAACGGACTTACTAAGATGAATAAGATCTTCACAGGTTGCAACTGAAGTAGAATTTTCCGTCACTTTTCCAAAATACTTTTTATATACGTTGAATTGTTGAAACGGCGTCAGTTTGGTTCTCTTCTGTTCATCCTGAAAATACTTTCTCATCCAAAGTGCCTCCTGATTAAAATTTGGATATTGATCCATTATGCCTTTGTCCAACATTCGGCAATTCTTTAGCCAGAGGTTAACTGCCGTCCTCGGGATAGCCTGATTCATAACATGCTGCATAGCCACATGGGGCCTTTGCCTACGTCTTGAGTTGTTCCCCCAGTGTTTTCTGTTGAGTCTATTACGGTAATAACTCTTAATTCTGGAAATTGTACGTCGTTTTTTACCTGCAATATCATGCCCCAGACTCTGAGGTGGGACCGTTTTTTCTCTGTTGGACTCTGCCTCTTCAGTCTCCCCATCGGTCTCTGGTTCGTGTTCTTTGATCTCAGACTGTGTCTGATCCCTGGGATTGATTTCATCAGGGGCATTTTCACTCTCCTGTTTACTTTTTTTAGGGCCATCTTTCCTGACCCGTTTCTTAAAAATGTCCATTTCTAAGGTTTTTCCAGATACTTCGTCCACCAGGGACTGTTTTCCATGAATTTTCTGATGATCTTCCATTACTCTCCATTCAAATTCGTCAAGGTCAGAACGAAATCGGCCATCCTTGCTTAGAGCTTCTTTGATAGTCTCACCCTTTAAGGCATAGATACAAAGTGTACTTCCTCTTTCATGAAGTTCCTTCATCTTGAGAATCTTCTTCACATTCTTTCCAACAGAAACAACGTGAAAAAGAACACATTCCATGTTTGGGTTTTCACACTGCCGAAACATCGGATCGGTTTCCTGGTTACTCTTTTTTTGACCAAGTGTTATTTTAAAATGGGAATGTTTAGGTAGGCACTTGAGAGGCATTCCTAAATTTACATATCCGCCTATTGTTTTTTCTTCATAAACAAGGATGTTCTTATTAAAATGATTCTCCATCCTTTCCCTGAAGTTGTCATTAGCTCTCAGGGCTGAGTCGATACTCTCGGTGAGTTTACCATGTGCTGTAAACACACTGCGGTCTGATTTCTTGGAGCTTTCACTCAAGCTAAAAGTAAAAGAACATTTTTTACCGGTGCTCAAGTCTGGGTTCTGAATTTCCACAGATGCTTCATGCTTGACTTCACTTTTAAGCTTAAGGGGCCTGTTCCACTCTTTACTGTCAGACAGAGAATGAGCAGCAGGACACGTGCCAGGACACGTCTGCCTCATGACAGTATCCTTAAAAAAGGAAAGATTAAAAACTTCATAAGAATCACCTTTAATAATAATGTTTCATGTTTTTCTAATGATAAAACTAATAGATACTGTGAAGAAGCACTGGATAATAACATGGATAATGAATAATGGAGAAAAAAATACCAATCATTATTTCATCAGCAGAGAGAACCATTCTACATGCTGTTTTATTTGTTTCTATGATTTTACCTGTGGATACAAATCTCATGTTCTTTAAATTGTGCTCTGCAGCGTGAATTTACTCTTCACTAAGCAATCTGCCATTGACTGACATGTCATGACATACTTTTATTTAATGCCATACATGCCATTAAATAACCTCTGAAAACACAATTTGAGGGGCCTCAGGATACGTCACTGTACAATTATTTCTAATTCATTCTTCTGTTACTGGATACTTAGACTGTTTCCAACTTCTTACCACTCTGAATACGACAAACACTTCTATACGCACGGCATTTTGTCTCAACACCTGAATACTTCCCTAGGCCAGATTCTAAGCTGTAGAAATACTGAGCTGTGTTTCACAACATCTATGCTGCCCAACTGCTTTCCAGAGAAACTGCACCAATTCCTCCCACTCCTTCTCCCCTTGCTGCCCAAAGAGGCCAACCATACGGCTGACTCCTCCAAAGGATTTCAATACTACTATTTTAAATGTCTGCCAATTGATAGCTGAAATGCCATTTAATTTGACTGTTTAAAAAATCTGCATTACTTACTAGCAAAGCTGGAGTTATGTAATGCACCTCTCGGACAGTTGAAACGTCACCTTTCAAAAAATTCCCATTAAGTTTAATTTCTGTTTAATTTCTATTTAATTTCTGTTCTCTACATGTTTCAACAGCACCAAGGAAGTACATGATATGCTAAAATGATGGATAAATCCCAGGATCAGATAGATAGATATACACGTAAATACATATGGTCATATACCCATAAATATACATACTCAAAAACATATACACATAGAACCATTTGGCAATAGCCCGGGGAAAAGTATGGATAATCTGAAGGCAACAGGAATGCAAATCAAGGACACATGTGAAAACCATGACACCACAGGATTCGGCAACACTTGGGCGGGAATTCTTGTGGAGTCTCCAGTCTTGGACCTGGTCTATAGGAACAGAGGAATAAAGCTGGGGACAGGGGGCCTTGGTTTATTTCGGAGGCCAGCGCAATTGAAGGAGCTCTGGTTTTAGGCACAGTGAGCTTCTTCCTCCCACGGTGCTTTCCTTCTCCTTTGCATTTGCAGCTACGACTCATTGTCCAAATCGCAGCAATGTCCTCTCATTCGAGTTCCAGATATTAATGCTGTGTTGGCTCTTTGACATCTCCCCCTGGATACATCAGAGGCATTTCACCCTCAACTCTTTCCAAACTGAAGCCGTAAAGCTTACTCCCAATCTCTCCCTTCTTCCTGGGTTTCCTGAGTCTGTTAACGGCGTCACCATCCACTCAACCCCCCACGCTAGCACTCCGTGGGTCACACTCAGCTTCTTCCTGTATTTTCACTCTTACATCCCATTTAGAAAAACTGGAAATTTATGTTACATGCAAATGCAGTATATGACATCCCCCCATAAGCATCTCTGTATCTACCTCCCAGGTTAAGAAATGGCATATTACAATTTATAAGAAGCTCCTCTTTTATATATCTCTCTCATTTCCATAGACAAACACTCATCCTGAATTTGTTTTAAACCAATTCTGACTTTACAGTTCTTTAGGGACATACACATATGTTGTTGAAATAGAAGTACCACACCGTATGGTTGTGCCTCGTTTTGATTTTATGGAAAGGCATCTGATTAAGTATGTTCTGTGATTTCTTTCACTACATCTCTGAGATTGATTCTAACTGATGGAGTCCTACATTCACTTCCACAGTTAAAGAGAATCCATTGAAACAATTAACTGTTTATGCACATCTTAGTCGTTTCCAAGTTTTTTTCTACAAAACACAGTGGTTCCGTCCTGCTGTGAATATCCTTGAATGTTTCCTGGTGCACGTGTGCAAGAATGTGACTCAGCAGGAGGAGTGGGACTGCTCCAATTTGGAGATCTCTGAATACTTCCCTTTATTACATACGGCCATATTATTTACAGAATGGTTGTACCACCTTGCATTTCCACCAGTGGGACATCTACATCCTCATCCGATGTTAGTACTGCCCAACTGTCGATGTTTGCCAGTCTTGTGGGTGTGAAATGGCATCTTAATTAACTAGTTTAATTACTAATGGGGGTTGAACCCCTTTTCGTGCTTCTGCCTGTTCATGTCTCTTGCCCATTTTTCTATGTGACTATTTTCCTTTTGATTATTGAAAATCCTTTCTATATTCCAGACACAAGTTGTTTATTTATTATATGTGTTAAACATATTCTCGGAGTCTGTGGCTTGCTTTTTCATTCTCCTCAGGCAACATTCAACATAAGAAATCCTTAGTTTTCTGTTGTCACGTTTATTAATCATTCTATGTCATAAGATTAACTTTCATAGAATTATTCTATTTTTTTCTAAAAAGTGTAAAGTCTTGCTTTTCCTATTTTATTTTTATTGAAATAAAACCTACTGTAATCTTCTCTCAAACTATCTTCCCAGCATTATTAGCCTTCCACATTCTTGAATTCTTCCATACCATCAAGTCTAGCTATACTGCTCCCAGATATGTTTTCATGTGTATACGACTTGACTCACACTATTTCCTCATGCTGGACACACTTCCCTGGTGAAATTCTATTCATCCTGTAAGATCTTTCTCAGATGATACTGCCTAAATTTTCTTGAGTGTGAATGAAGCATTCTCCTCTCTGCACTCCAAAACACTTGTTTGTATCTTGAGTCAGTAGTATCATTTTGCATATTTTGTGTTGGTCAAAAACCGACTCTGAAGTCTGACTGCTTGGATTCAAATTCTCACCCTCAAGTTCATCATTTTTGCAACTTGCAGAAAGGTGGGTTCAGTTTCTTCATTTTTATTTTATTTAATTAATTAATTAATTAATTTATTTTTTAAAGATTTTATTTATTTGAGAGAGAGAGAGAAAGCCAGCGAGAGAGGGAACACAAGCAGGCGGAGTGGGAGAGGAAGAAGCAGGCTCCCAGTGGAGCAGGGAGCCCAATGCGGGGCTCGATCCAGAACGCCAGGATCACGCCCTGAGTCGAAGGCAGACACTTAACGACGGAGCCACCCAGGCGCCCCAGTTTCTTCATTTTTAAAACAGGGATGATAGCAATATCTTTTGTTTTATTAAATGTTGAATGAGCTGATACACAGGAAGTTGCAAGAAGAAATTCAGGTCCACACTAATTTCTCAATAAGCAGTAACTGTATTATTTTGGCCTCTCTGTCCTTCTGATATCAAGCGTCTACAGTGTTTGTTAGTCACCTTGTTGTCTAACAAGGCACGCTGTGCACTGCTAATTCATACACTATCATTTGGTTTTGCACAAGCACTTACAGATGTGATCTCCCAAATATACTTTTCACAACACAGAGGAAGGGTTTATAGCTGCCACTGTTTATGAGCTTATCCCCTTCCAGGATCCTAATGCCACTACGGTTAGAGTATGCCGCTCTAGCCAAGAGTTGCTAAAAAGGAGACATACCTTCGAATCTTCAGGTCTGCTACTCTGGCCATTTTCTGTATCAGCGAATGACTTGTTCTCTTCAGGTTTCATGGGATTCATGATGACTTCTAAGAAACTATGACTCACTTCTGCTAGTGGCCAAGTCAGAGAAACAAGGATTGGATTTGCTCTCCCACTTGCAATGACTAAAGACAAAGGAAAGACAAGGTACATGAAACAACTTTCAAACCCCAGGCCCCAGGGACTGCAGAACAGTGATCTCCCATCCCTCAGAGACAGAAATCTAATGAGGTAATCCCTATGAACCTCTAGCTTTCCGCCTGGGGAGTGTTTCCAGGCCATATCTCAGGGAAGGGAAACAGCAGAGCCTGGCAGTTTCCTTGAGTTGAGAAGACAAGCTCAGGGTCATGGGGGCCTAAGTGGCTGGAGTTTGTGGGGCAGACTACTAGAGAGAAGAGAGCTACAGCTACACACAGAATCGGAGATCTGCAGTGGGTACCCCTTGAAATCTCAGCCAAATAGTGGTCAGTCCGTACATGTGAGGAAGATACTGGAAGCCCTCGGAAGAACCACCTAAAGGAAAAAGTGGAACAATTCTGAGGCTCACACAGGCCTGAGAATAGTTTCTGCTCCCAAAAGTCAAACTAGGTTTTCCTCACCACCTATGAGGTATCAGGAAGAGTATTCAGCAAGGTATTGTCTCCATAGTGGGGCAAAAGTAGCCCCAGACTGAAGACTGCTCTTGTCCACCTTAGGAAGTTGAATGGCGACACTTTGCCAGGATCAAACTGTTTCCAACTCATGTCACCGGGCACTAGAGCAAAGCTTAAGAATATCAATGAGCATTTAAACATCTCTGGCACCCCAAAATGTGGAATTAACAAAGCTGGATGTCCAGTACAAAATCACCAGGCATGAAAAGCAGAGGAAAACAGGACCGCTAATGAAGAAAGAAACTGAGGAATAGAAACAGATCCAGAAGGGACACAGCTGACAGAACTAGTAACAAACAAAACCAGTTATTACCTTGGCTCTCTGGCCAAATATAACAGGGACCAGATTGAGCCTCCACACTGAAAACAAAACAAGACAAAATGGGCAAAAGGTATGTAACAGTGATTTGCAAGGAGCTGGCTAGCCATCATGCACATAAGGACAGTGACCAATAAGGCCCCCCCTGTGATGACTGCAGCTGACTGCTTGAGAGATCCCAGGCCAGGCTGCAAGCGGGGCAGCAAAGCAGAGCCAGCAGGAATCCCTGAGTTGAAGAGACAGACAGATGGAAGTGGCAGTGGTCCCAGGACACAGAAGGGAATGACCTCCCTAGACAGACAACTCCGGATACATGAGGAGGGATCCACTCAGGAATTCAGGGGAGAATTTAGCAGAGCAGCAATGGAAGAAAGTACCTAAGGCCAGGAAAGAACCACCCCAAAACGTTAAATCCTCTCCCTACACCCTCCTAGGGATGTGGGGTTCCTCATTTGCAAATGAAGGTGTTTGGTGTGGACCAAACTTTTATTGTTCCTGTGAGTTACCCCCTCTGGGCATGTTAAAAAAGAAGATACCGGATCCCATACTCAAAGATCATGATTCAGTGACTCTGGGCTGCAGTTATGATATTTGACCCCCCCTCCCCCGAACACGCCCGCCCTCCGCACCCCCCAATACCGCCCCCTCCTGATGCCCAGGAACACAACAGGGTAGCTGAAACAGCTTCCCAGCTGATCTCCAAGCGTCTTTCTAGGAGTTAAAGTGTTGATCTTTGAAGCTGCGGGGCGGGAAGGGGGTTCCCACAATGGGAGGCTGTTTATCCCTTACCCCCAAAACTTCTTGGCTCAGGACCAAGGTCCTTTGCCTAGTGCTCTCGACGACCACCCCCCAAGAGCTCCACGTCCGACTGAGGACCAGAGCACCACTCACAGATGCGTCGACTGTGTCCACGGCGCCGGTGACCGCTGCCCCGGGATTCGCAAGAGCTCAGAACACGGTGCTCGCCAAGCTCTCCGCGGGAATGCTTCCCTCGCGAAAGTGGAAGTGAGCGCTTCCCGGGCTCTTCGCCGCGTCACCGGGCGGCGAGGGGGCGGTGTCTGCCCTCATTGGCCAGGAACACAGCCACTTCAGGAACCGATTGGCCGAGTCCGGCCACCGACGGGGCGGGCGGTAGAGGCTGGGCGTGGACCCCGTCGCGCGAGTTGGCAGGTCCCGAGGCGGGGGGAGGATTCCCGGAATTGGCGCCCGCGCGCGCGAGCCGCCTTACGATGCGGTTGGGTGCCTCCCGCGCACGCACTCCCCACCCTGTCCCGGGGCCAGCATCTCGTCCGGGACAATCTCCTCTCGCTCTCCCGCCTCAGTGCAGCTGCCGTCGGGCGGGGAGCTGAGCGAGCGCAGGCGGGAGTGGGAGGAGCAGGTGATTTCCGCTCTCGCCCCGCGGACTCCGCTGGGTGGGCGTTGCGCACCTGCGTCTGGAGCTGCGGGGCTAACATTCGGCCTGCGGGTGGGCGGTGGTTCGAGGAGCGTCCCCGGCGGGACCGGACGGCCGCTGCAGGGCTGGCTCGCACTGGGCAGAAGCCCCGCCAGAACCTTCCAGTGTTCAGACGGCGTCTCACCGGCTTCCAGCGGACAAAAGGGCCCAAAGGGGGCATCGAGGTTCTTAGGGTCCGGTCGGTCTCCTGGCACTCGGCGCCCCCGGCAAATGAACCAGCCACACCGAGAGGCTAATGCACACACTTAGGCCAAAGCAAGAAGCCCAGAGATCCGAACGTCTCCCAAAATCCGCCCTACCCCCTGGACTCGCGCGGGGAGCCTTATTTTATCAAGGACCTCTTAGAAGGAAATCCGCCCAGCGGGGGCCTAGGGGCCTGCGGGCATTTCGGGCTCTGGAGCCAGGGGTGGTTGATTACTTTAGCTCAGCCCCTATTCGCAGCAGGGCGGTGTTTCCTAGTTGACTTTTTGGGTCTCGTTATTTTCGTCACCCCTGGAGTTTGTTTGGCTCTTGCACCCATTTTACAGATTAGGAAACAAGATAGTTTGCCTAAGACCATGGGACTAGTTGGGGGTGCACTGGAGTTTAACCTTAGATTGTCATAGCTTCTTGCAGGGAGACCTTGGGCAAGTTCACTCCCTTCTTGGAGGTCTTGATTCCCTTTTTGTAACTTCAACCGCTCTGCCCCTTTGTGATTCCCCTTCCATTCCTGTCCCAATTTATCACTTGGGTAGCTTTAAAAACCGCGGAAGCTCAGAACAGTTCTTCGCAAAGTTTATATGATGCATCCGAATCCTCTGGTCAGCTTCTGAAAACAGATTTCTGCACTCCCTCTGTGGAGATGCTGACTCACTAACTTGCATTTCTCAAGAGACGACGCCAGCACCGCTGGGGCCATAAAGCCAACTGTTAATTTCACTGACCAAAATGTCCTCTGAGTATTTGCAAATAGTAACTAGTTTCATCCTCTAACAACCATAGGAGGCAGCTACCATTATCCCCATTTCAAAGGAAATTGTGGCCGTAGCTGTTAGCAAAGCCAGGATTAAGACCCAAGCAGGCACGCGGGGTGTTCTTAGCCCCCTACCATTGCTTGTCTGTTTTCTTCGCATCAGCTTCCAGGACCCGAGCACACCCCAGCACTCTTTGGCCCCGTGCTCCCCTCCAGGCCTGCTCCCCGCAGCCCTCCCTTTTCCCTGTGTGACCCTCCCTATGCGCCCGCGGGCTCTCGTACAGGCAGCTCCTGGGGAGGGGGTCAGCGCAGGAAGTCCCCATGCAGGCGAACGGAGACCCCAAGAATGGAGCCCAATTGCCAACACCAGCGGATGGATACTCGCTCTCGGTAAGTGTTCTCCACCAAAGCTGGAGTTCCGAGCACGGCCTGCAGAGGGCGCCAGAGAACGAGCCTGATGGGAAGGGGAGGGAAAAGGAGTTGGGGAAGCGGGTGAGGATTGACACTCATTGGCGCCAAAGGCAGCGTGCTGTTGGTTTGCCCACTCTTTCATTCTCTACCGTCCAAGAGCCTTCCACCTCTTTAGGGGGCTGCACTTGTGGCACGAAATGGAGAGGTGGGAGGGGCCTATGCCGCGTCAGATGCTCCCTGAAAGTAATGTGTCTGTCCAAGGTTGCTTTAGCTCAGGCTGGCTCAACCCTCCTTTTCCAACTTGCCTTAGTCTTAGTTAACTAAGGCCCACTTCACCGGTCTCTGGGTCCATCACTCTGGGTCCTTGGAGGTTTTGTGAAAGGCTTCGAGGGGGCAAAGCCAGCATGATACCTGTCATTGCCTTAGCAGCTAAGTATTTCTTTTTCTTTAATATTTTTTATTATGTTATGTTAGTTACCATACAGTACATCCTTAGTTTTTGATGTAAAGTTCCATGATTCATTATTTGCGTATAACACCCCGTGCACCATGCAATACGTGCCCTCCTTAATACCCATCACAGGCCTATCCCAATCCCCCACCCCTCTCCCCTCTGAAGCCCCTCAGTTTGTTTCCCAGAGTCCACAGTCTCTCATGGTTCATTCCCCCTTCTGTTTACCCCCGCTTCATTCTTCCCTTCCTTCTCCTACCAATCTTCCCGCTATTTCTTATGTTCCATAAATGAGTGAAACCATATGATAATTGTCTTTCTCTGCTTGACTTATTTCACTTAGCATTATCTCCTCCAGTCCAGTCCATGTTCCTGCAAATGTTGGGTAGGGTAATCGTTCTTTCTGATGGCTGTAATATTCCATTGTATATATGGACCACATCTTCTTAATCCATTCGTCTGTTGGAGGGCATCTCGGCTCCTTCCACAATTTAGCTATTGTGGACAATGCTGCTATGAACATTGGGGTGCATATGGCCCTTCTCTTCAGTACGTCAGTATCTTTGGGGTAAATACCCAATAGTGCAATTGCTGGGTCATAGGGTAGCTCTATTTTTAACTTTTTTAGGGACCTCCACACTGTTTTCCAAAGTGGCTGTACCAACTAGCAGTTGAGTCTTTCTGGGTGCTGACCATGGGGAGCAGAGTGGAAAGTGTCCACTAAACATTGGGCAGTGTAATTTGAAATTGTCCAGAGCATTGCCTCATTTCATCTTTCTACTTAATTCATTTCCTATTTCACAGATTAGGAAACAAGGTAAGTAAATCGCCTAAGGGTGGTCCTTGAAATGATATTCACTCCTGTCAGATGCCAAAGCCAAAGTCCTTTATTGTGCCAAGGCTGCCTGTGTAGCGTTTCAGTGCATGCGGGTTGGGTGAAACATGTCTCCGCACGGATTCATCCGTCTGTCTGTCCATTCACCTATTCCTTTATTAGGGACTCATCTGCAAGGCATGGGTCTAGTTGCTATTGAAAATACAGAAGCATAGGGACTCTGCTCTAAAGTAAAGGAGAAAAAGATGGACGCAGGAGATCAAAAAGATAGACACAGCGTATAGATAGATACCTTTTGTTCCAGATAATATGATGGAAAAAAAAATCTACCCTGGACTTTAAGATTTTTGCCTTAGGCTGTAGTAATGTCTGAACTTTCAATTTCCCACTGGTGTCATTGTTAGCAAGTTGAGCCCTCACCCCATATATACTTATTTACATTATATATTTTAATAATTAATAGATTAAATGTTAGGCACATGTAACTTTTCATGTTTAGATAAAAATATAAATGGAGGTTCAAATAGTTTCTTCATTCACCCCAGTGGACCATCTTGGGCACTTCCTGCAGGGCTTCCTCGGTCCAGATCTGTGCCCGGCTCTCTTCCTTCCTTCTTCAGAACAACCCCAGGTTTTCAGGGTGGCCTTCCCTGACCACTTCCTACTGAATATGCCCCCCTCTCCTGGTCGTCTTCCTTCTCCTCATCCTGCTTTATTGTTCATATTCTGTATCTCACGCTATAATAAAAATGGTCATTTTCCATTGGCTTGGTTTTGCCTCCTCACATCAGTATCTAGCTCAGAGAGGGGCAAAGGGGAGTCCCACTGTGGGAGGAAAGCAACAGAGCCGAAGGGCGGGAAGAGGAAGGGGAAAGCCCCGGGCTGAAGTGGGAGAACCGAGAATATGGGGGACAGCTTTTTTGTGCCTCCCTTGTCTCCTCCATTCTTGCAATCCTCAGGGCCAGGGCACCCAACCCTTTCCTCTGGCCCACTTAGCTTCAGTCTCTTCCTCTTCTCTCCCACTTTTCAGCCCCTATCCCTCAGGAAAGAAAGGTAAATGTCCCATACCCAGATCCGTCCAGGAACTCAGCTACAGTTCAGAGAAAGACTCTGCTCTGGTCTCTCACAGCATCTTCTCTCTGAAGGTGCTTGTGGGGTTGTACCAGCTTTCTGGGCCAGGAGCCAGGAGATCTAATCTCGGAGCCTGGATTTGCCCCGGAAAGAAAGGTTGAACAGAATGGTTGAACAGCCTGTCCTCACTCTAGCTGACCCACTTCCTATACTGGCGCCAAGGACACCCGAGAGTTGACCTTGATTGACTTCTTACCCAAACGATGGTCTGAACAAACGATACATGAATCTTGTGAGTTTACCACTTCCGGCATAATTTAAGGAGAACATCGCGAGAAACCTACACGGGGTGTAGAGGTTATTATATGATTCATAATCAGTGGGAATGCGTCATACATCCAGAAAGAGCTAGCATAACACGCTGGGTAAAAGGAGATTGCAGAATACATACGAGCGCTCTGTGACATCAGCAGCCCTTGCTGGGACTGGGCCTGCGATCTGCACCAGGGTCACGGCAGCACTCCCGAGGAGGACGGATGTGCTCTGCGGCTCTGGCCAGTCCTACATCATTTTATAAACACAACGCTGGCTTCAGCCCTGTGTTATCTTGTGCTGTTGCTTGTTCATCAGTCTGAAACCCCCCATGGCTAGGCATCCACTTCTTTTTTTTTTTTTTTTAAAGATTTTATTTATTTATTTGACAGAGATAGAGACAGCCAGCGAGAGAGGGAACACAAGCAGGGGGAGTGGGAGAGGAAGAAGCAGGCCCACAGCGGAGAAGCCTGATGTGGGGCTCCATCCCATAACGCCGGGATCACGCCCTGAGCCGAAGGCAGACGCTTAACCGCTGTGCCACCCAGGCGCCCCTAGGCATCCACTTCTTACTGGCTGCGTTTCCTTGAACTAGTCACCCGCTTTCTCTGAGCCTCAGGTTCATCAAGTGTTAGATGGAGGACACAGAATGTCATCAGCCTCAAACGTGGGGTCGCAGGGTGTCAGTCCCTTGAGGATTAGAGAAAGATATTTGTGGCTTTGGAAGACTTCAGAAATCACATCCCTAACATACTCACCTGTAGAAAATACTGGACGAAGAACGCTAATCACAGGGCAAGTAAATAGGAACACCGACCTCAGACAGGAGCAGATAACAAGGAGAGGAAACAGCAATGAGCAAAAAGGTCTGGCCAATTTTATGTATCTGGTTATATCTCAATGACCACGGTAGACTCTCTGGAAATGACTGACAGCAAGGGAGAGCCTGCCACACCTGGTCTGAACCACCGGGGTTGTGCTCCCGGCCCGCAGGGCTGGAGGAGGGCGGGTCTGATCTAGGCCATCTACTCACTCCTCTCGATGTGAGGAGGGAGAAGGACAGGGAATGAATCTTTAGAAAGACATCGTCTTGTTGGGGTGCATGGGGAAGCAGAGGGAGAAGAGCTGGCGCTTTGTCTCCTATAGTAGGAGAGAAATTTGTGTTCATTTATGAATACTAGGAAAAGTATTACCGACCAATGCAAAGTTAATCAGGAAATATGATGGAGAAGTGAATTAAGTTTCCTGAGTGGATTTTTCACCTTTGAAAAACGTTATCTTTTCAATAGCTGTAGGGTATACTTTGTAAAAGTTAAAAAAAAATATAGAAGGGAAATCAATTAATTTTCACCCCATTCTCTAAACACTGTAACTTCCCAGATATAACCCACACCAACACAAGCAGAAGAACCCATTTTCAACATATTTCCTCAGTCATGAAGCCGTTCGGTGTTCGTGCGTAAGAAGATTGTCTGATCAGGCCTGAAATGAAAAGTTTATCTGGGACACGCTTCTCACGGATCGCTCGTAGGAGGTCTGTGAGGTTGCTCGAAAAGGGGTTCACAAGAGTCCTACAGCAGGACTTTGGGGCACAGGGAGATAAAGATCTGGACTAAACACAGAAGAGATCAGGAAGAAAGGACATAGCCAAAGTGTGTGTGTGCTTGTGTCAGGGAGCAGGGACCCATGGGGAGCCTGTAGGCTGCTGGTGCAGTGCCACAGTCCCCAGAGGCGGTGCAGGCCCTTGGAAAGACAAACTGTTCCCAAGGGTTGGTGCCCTTACTGGTTTTTAAATATTTTTATTCTCACACTGGGTATCACTGTTAAATTTTTATCATCTCACCCCTGGGCATACTGGCTACTCTTCCCATGGTTGACAAGGCCAGGCTTGGTGGCCAAGGGCTTTTGCTGGCCTGTCCCTAAGTGTTCCCTGTGAGAAGAGGAGCGCCTTCAGGTAAGGAAGGGAGGGAGATATGGTCCCTCCTCACTTACTGCCTCTCCTCTGTACCCGAAGATGGCACAGCAAGTTTCCCTGCAGAGACAGACCACTGGGATCAACTGTCGGGCTGCCCCGACTCCTGAATTCAGGCCTCATTGAAGGTAGAAGAAAATACTGCTTGCTGTGTCAAGGGAGGATTCATACGCAAACCCAAGATTTCCCAGGGTCTGCGTCCCCGGGAAAGTAGGGTCGGCCCAGGTTCATGGGATGCCAAGGGCAACTGTGGGCGGCCGGTATGAAGGCGCTGATACAACGTGAGCCCTGGGTCTGCCTTGAGAAGGAGTGAAGAGAGTCCCAGGTGGAGCGGGGATCAAGGCGGTAAGCCAAGCTGCAGGTGTCTGTCTCCTTCACACCAATAACTATATGAAATAATGGGGAAAATAAAAGAAACGAAATCAGAATATATCTGCAACAGGAAAGCAAAAGGAAAGGAAAAAGCACTATCAGTTGGCCTGAAATTTTGAGCAGAGAGATGAACCTGGAGGAAACCCCAGGTCCTCACACGTGAGGGGGCAGACCGCTGCGGAGACAGGAACTGTATAAAACCTTCACGTTTGGGGATGGGGAACAAAGAAGCGGGTGGGCGGTGGCCTAGGATATGCCTTCACTGGGCCCATCCCATCAAGCCCTGTCTCTCCTCCATCCTCAAGCCCCTGCTGGTCCCCAGCAGCAGGGCGGTGGTGACGTTTACCCACAGGCTGACGTGGTGAGTGCGGGCGCTCAGGCTAGAGATGCAGACTGGCCTGGTAGGGAGCTGAGGCTCACAAGGAGGGAGCAGGTGCCTCTAGACACAGAACAAGTAACCAGCACTGCCCTGCGGAAGCACACCTCTCCCCTGCATCGTCCCTGCTAGAGGGGAGATAGGTGGGAGGAATGGGGTAGTTGGGTGATGGGCATTAAGGAGGGCACGTAATGTGATGAGCTCTGTTATACACAACTGATGAATTACTGAACTTTATATCTGAAACTGATGATGTACTGTATGTTGGCTAATTGAATTTAAATTAAGAAAAAGAAAGAAAGAAAAAAAGAGATTCCCCCTCTGCTCTCTCTCTAAAATAAATAAATTCTTCAAAAAATTAAAAAATTAAAAATCAGTCATAATTTCATGCCAATTGGATTAACTTTTAATATTGAGAAGAACATGGGAATCCGGCTAGGTGGGTGTGTTTCAAAATAAACTGTATTGTCTCACAGTCTTACCAATTTTTGTCAGGTGGGTGTACCACAGCACTTTTTTTTTTTTAAGATTTTATTTATTTATTTGACAGAGAGAGAGAGACAGCCAGCGAGAGGGGGGACACAAGCAGGGGGAGCAGAGAGGAAGAAGCAGGCTCCCAGCAGGGAGCCCAATGTGGGGCTCGATCCCAGGACTCTGGGATCACGCCCTGAGCCGAAGGCAGATGCCTAACTACTGAGCCACCCAGGCGCCCCAACTGAGCCACCCAGGCGCCCCTACCACGGCACTTTTATACATTCACTTCTTTATCTCTTGACTCACTTGTTGAAAACTGGCCTTGTTCAAAGCAATGGAGATGTGAAATCATGGGTCTGATGCCCTCGTTCCATTGCTCCGATACACACCATAAATACAAAATTATCAAAATGAAAACAAATACGTAACCATGGGCCATCCGTAGTTATTTAGCACACCACGCACTGAAGAAACTGGGCCACGGAATTTACTAAGCTGGGTGTTAGTCCTCAAAGCCAGCCTGTCAGGAAGCCAGGAGACCAAAAGCACATCCCTAGGGAAAGAGCCAAGAAAGATGTGGGGAGTGCCGGGCCCAGCCTGCCTCCCTGGTCCCCTCAAGCTGGGGTTGGTTCATTGCCGTCTGCATTCCAGGCCCAACCTGGTGTGCAAGGGCAGCTTGACCTGGATTAAATTATTATTATTTGGGGACCCACGTTCTGTACCTACAATAAAGCCGGCTGACCGTGAAGCATCAGTTCATGGACTAGAAGTCCAGAGAAGTTCAGAGGCTTTAGGCCAAAAACAGATGTCGGTTTGCCCATGAGCTTAGTCACTTTCTCCTTGTGCGACCTCAGCCAGTACCAGTGGTGATATTTACAAGCATGTGGTATAGACGAAGTTTTTGATATACGGTATCTCATTTAAACTTTGTCATTCTATGAAGAAGTTACTTGTATTATCTTCCTTTTACAGAAGATGAAATGGAGGCTCAGAAAAATCCATGCCGGTGGTCGCAGACCTAGTAAAATCGGCAGTCCTTCAAACTTGAATTCGGGTCACGCTAGCCAAAGCCAAAGAGCGTGCTTTAACACATGGTCTCCTGCAGCCACACGATTTCCTCTCCCTCCCTCAGCATAGCTTTCTCCTCTCGAAACTGGAGATATTAAGGCTCACTTGACAAGGTTATCCTGAGGATGTCATCCACGATCAGGGCTAGTGCCTCCACAGAGTGGACACGAGTCATTACGACTGTCCCTGTTTCCTGAGAGGCAGATTTTAGGAGTGGACTTCTGCCCAGTATTTGTTTCTAAGTCACTTGTCTCACAAGGCAGGAAACAACAAATGTTGGAGACGATGTGGAGAAAGGGGATCCCTCTTACATTGTTGGTGGGAATGCAAGTTGGTACAGTTCATGGTGCTAGGAATACAGGATTGCACTCTGTGGACAACCACTTATGTCTGCCCCCCTCAGCTCCTAGGAATCTGCAGATTTACCCCTTTCTTGATGCACTCAGTACTTCTACAGAGTCCTGGACAGGATCTTAGATGAAACTCAGACCAGCACACTATCTCTCTTCCCCTCTCCTCTGCCACATCTTGAGTCAAGATGAAGTGGTGATCACTGGTGAGGACTTCAAAAGCAAATCAAAGAACAAGGGCTATGATCAGAAAGAACGATTACCCAACATTTGCAGCAACATGGACGGAACTGGAGGAGATTATGCTAAGTGAAAGAAGTTAAGCAGAGAAAGACAATTATCATATGGTTTCACTCATTTATGGAACATAAGAAGTAGGAAGATCGGTAGGAGAAGGAAGGGAAGAATGAAGGGGGGGGTAAACAGAAGGGGGAATGAACCATGAGAGACTATGGACGCTGGGAAACAAACTGAGGGCTTCAGAGGGGAGGCAGGTGGGGGATTGGGATAGGCCAGTGATGGGTATTAAGGAGGGCACATATTGCATGGTGCACGGGGTGTTATGCACAAGTAATGAATCATCGAACATTGCATCAAAAACTGGGGATGTACTGTATGGTGACTAATACAACGAAATAAAAAAAAAAAAAAAAGAGACTGGCCTTGTCTCAGCCCCTGTCACTGACTCCTGCCACCTCAGTCAGTGCTGAATTTGCATCAGGTCAGAGGTGTCCTCCCAGTACTGGTCTTCTCCTCCTCCTCCTCACATCCTTCCCTTGGCCTGATGAGTGCTATGCTGTGACAGACAGGGTGGGGATGTGGCGCTCATCCAAGGTACCAGGCACTGAGAGAGTGCCTTTAACGCACCTCAACTTCTCTCTGACCCTGCAAGCAACCATGGTGAGTCTGAACCGGATTGGCTGCTCAGGCCCTTTGAAGCTGACCAGTCCCACCCATCCTGCTCTGTGTGCTTAACCTGTTTCTAAGGCCGGATAATGACCATCTGACACTCAGGGCAGGCGTTCACCCGAACCTCCAAGTCGAAGGGGTTTCCACGGCTGATGTGATCAACAGAGCCATACAGCTAGAGGAGCAGAAGGGACTAGGAGAGGTTGGGAAGGTTGCACTGGCCTCCTCAGACATAGGGGCCTGGATGTGATGAGCAAGGGAGACACAGAGGCCAGGAGAGGGGACTGGGATCAAGTCAGTGACAGGAGAGATGAGCCGTGTCTCTAGGACCATAGCGATGGAAGTGAAGTTACCAGCAAGCAGTGGAAAAATTCACAGGCATCCTCATGATAATGAATAGCCAGTGTGCACCAACTGGACATCGGCGAGGCTGTTAGCACTTACGTCCTAGGGACCGTAGTGCTCATTACAACCAAAGACGAAGGTGCTGATTTTATTGCCATGTCACAGATGAAGAGAGCAAGGTGCAGGAAGGGAAGGGAGCACACCCAAAGCCACACAGCTAGAAAGTGGCCAACTTAGAATGCATAGCCATTCGATCTGGCCCCAAAACCTATGCCCTTAGCCGTCACCCTCCACTGCCTCCCCATGTGAATGGTAAAACCTGCAGAATGAGCCACGTGGCCTCCCTCCGAGAAGCCGTGGCCGTTCTAGACGTGCCTCTCCCTCCGTCTTCTTTGCAGCTCCAAACCTCTGCAGAAAGGCAGGGGGTAGGACCAGAATCAGGAGCCTGCTCCTGTCGTATCCTCAATGCTCCACTTCAACGCCCGGACCGCCCGCTACTCCCTCCCTTTCAGGGTTCAGGGATGCTTCCGGCAAGGATTTGTATGAGGTCAGCAGCTTCTGGGAATCATGCAGCAGAAGCACTTTGCAGGGTGCTTCAGTCCGAGCTCTTCAAGGAGAAACTCCGACAAGGTAAGTGAGGGAGAGTGTTCCAGGTAGTGAAGGGATTGCAAACTGCGCTTCACACACACTCACCACGTAATTTGCACGAGGCTGTGATCTTCCTCATTCTGAAGACACCAAAGCTCAGAGGTACCGAGTAACTTCCTTACGTTCATCCAGAAATGAGAGGAAGAGGCGAATTCTGAGACTATGTATGAATGACTCTGAAACCCATACTCTTCCCCCCAGAATGGAATGAACATTAAAAGTGATCATTAAACATTCTGGGAGGTTCCCAAATACCCACAATGGAACTCTCCAGCACTCCCATAACCCCTTTCCTATAGCTTGCTTGCCAGATGTCTAACAAGTTTTCTTTTATCGGGAACAGAAAATGTCAGCCCTCCAAGGGCAGTTAAGAAAGGAAAACTTAGAGCAGGGTTAGCAAACATTTTCTGAAAGGTCCATCTCATAAATATTTTATTCCTACTGACCATTTCAGTACTTGCCTGCTTCTTCACAATATTTGAAATACAGGGAGAAATGTTAACCCATATCCATGAGGTTCAGTTGAAATGACATTCACAATTGCCGAAAATGTGCCAAGAATTTAACAGTTCCTTGGAGAAGGCCATCAGCAGAACTGACGGTGGTTCACGGCTCAGGATGGGTTCAAACTTTGCCTCCTACTTCGTTGCCCAATTGTTTAACCAATTAGAGTCTCAAAATGCTTTCTAATCAGTAAGCTGGAAATTAGCGTGCAGATTTTTCAGAGGCATGGAATTACACAAGGCCATGCACGTAAAATGCTTAGCATTATGCCTGACACAAAGGAACTAACGATCATAGGTTAGGATGTTATACTAATTATATCATCAACACACCAGGTTATAGAGTTAGCAGCTATGTTCAGGGATGTGAAGAATAATGAAAAAATGTGAGAAACTTGAGTTAATTAACATTAAGAGAAAGAAGCCTGATCAGATATGTAAAGCAGTCATTAGCCAATTAGCTAATACAGACGTTTAAAATTTTTTTATATCCAGTTTCAGTCTTGGTAGTTTATAGGTTTCCAGGAAGGCATCCATTTCTTCCAGGTTGTCTAATTTATTGGCATAAAGCTGTTGATAAAAGTTTCTAATGATCCTTCCTATTTCATTGGTGTTGGTTGTAACCTCTCCCTTTTCATTCATAATTTTGTTAATTTGGGTCCTTTCTCTATTCTTTTGAATGTCTTGCCACTGGCTTATCGATCTTATTTATTCTTTCAAAAAACCAGCTTCTACTTCTGTTGATCGGCTCTACTGTGCTCCTGGTTTCTAATTCATTGATCTCTGCTCTAATCTTGATCAACTGCTTTCTCGTGCATGGATTAGGCCTATTCTTCTGTTCCTGTTTCAGCTTCTTGAGGTGAGAGTATAAAAATTGCAGTTTAGATTTTTCTATTCTTTTGATTGAGGCTGGATGGCTATGTATTTTCCCCGTAGGACTGCCTTTGCAGTGTCCCATAGATTTGGACCATTGTGTTTTCATTCTCATTGGTCTCCATAAATTGTTTAAATTGATTTTTGATTTCCTGGTTTATCAAATCATTCTTGAGCAGGATGGTTCTTAGTTTCCAAGTGTTTGAGTTTCTTCCAAATTTTTCCTTGTGATTGAGTTCCAGTTTCAAAGAATCGTGGTCTGAGAATATGCAGGGAATAATCGCAGTCTTTTGGAATTGGTTGAGACCTGTTTTGTGACGCAGCATATGGTCTATTCTGAAGAACGTTCCATGTGCATTCGAAAGGAATGAGTATTCTTTTGTTCTGCTGTAGTGTTCTATATATATCTATGAGGTCCATCTGGTCTAGTATATCATTCAAAGCTCTTGTTTCTTTGTAGATTTTCTGCTTAGGCGATCTGTCTATTTCTGATAGTGGGATGTTGAGGTCCCCTACTGTTAACGTATTTTTATCTATATGTCTCTTTATTCTGGTTAAGAGTTGGCTTGTGTATCTTGCTGCTCCCCTGTTGGGGGCATAGATATTTATACTTGTCATATCCACCTGTTGGATACATCCTTTAAGAATAATATAGTGCCTTCTGTATCTCTAACTACAGTCTTTAGTTTAAAATTCAATCTGTCTGATATGAGAATTGCTACCCCAGCTTTCTTTTGAGATCCATTGGCATGAAAAATGGTTTTACATCCCTTCACTTTCAGTCTGGATGTATCTTTAGGCTCAAAATGAGTCTCTTGTAGACAGCAAATGGATGGGTCATGTCTTTTTATCCAATCTGCAACCCTGTGGCGTTTATGGGAGCATTTAGGCCATTCACATTGAGAGTGATTATTGAGAGATATGATTTTAATGATGTCATGTTGCCTGTAAAATCTTTGTTTCTATAGACTGTAAATTTCTGTTCTGTATCACTCTTGGGGCCTTTTTACTTTTATAGAACCGCCCTTAATATCTCCTGTAGGGCTGGTTTCGTGGTTATGAAGTTGGTCAGTGACTGGCAATTCTGGAAGTTCCTTATCTCTCCATCAATTCTGAATGACAGCCTTGCTGGATAAAGAATCCTTGGCTGCATGTTGTTCTCTGAAAGAGCTTTAAAAATGCCCCCCCAACCCTTTTTCTCATTCCAGGTCTGTGTAGACAGGTCTGACGTAATCCTAATATTTTTGCCTTTGTATGTGAGAAATTTCTTTGCCCTGGCCGCTTTCAATACCGTATCCTTGGATCTAATATTTGCAAATTGCACTATGACATGACGTGGTGTATAGTTTGTCGTGGTTGAACTTGGGAGGGGTCCTCTCTGCCTCTTGGACACGAATGCTTGTTTCCTTTGCTAGATTAGGGAAGTTTTCAGCTACAATTTGTTCAAATATCTCTTCTAGACCTCTCTCTTTCTCCACCCCCTCAGGGATGCCGATGATTCTGACATTGGAACGTTTCATTGAGTCAGTAATCTCCTGTAACCTACATTCTTGAGATTGGATGTTTTTGAGCCAAGTTTCTGTTTTAGCTTTCTCTTCTACCATCCCATCCTCCCATTCACTAATTTGTTCTTCTGCCGCATTTACCCTGGCTGTCAGAGCATCTAGTTTTGACTGCATTTGATTCACAGCATTTTTAATTTCTGCCAGATTTGCTCTCATTTCCACCCTTAGAGATTGTATATTCTCGTTAATATTTTCGTTAATATTTTTTTTCAAGCCTACACATCATCTTGACCATTGTTACTATGAACTCCATTTCTGATAACTACCAAGACTGAAACAGGAAGAAACTGATTTTTAAACAGACCAATTAATTATGAAGAGATTGAAGCAGTGATCAAAAACCTCCCGAAAAACAAGACTCCAGGGCCTGACAGACTCCCCGGGGAATTCTACCAAACATTCAAAGAAGAAATAATACATATTCTCCTGAAGCTGTTTCAAAAAATAGAAACAGAGGGAAAACTACCAAACTCATTCTATGAGGCCAGTATTACCTTGATCCCCAAACCAGGCAAAGACCCCACCAAAAAGGAGAATTATAGACCGATATTCCTGATGAATATGGACGCCAAAATTCTCAACAAGATTCTAGCTAATAGGATCCAACAGTACATTAAAAGGATTATCCATCACAACCAAGTGGGATTCATCCCTGGGATGCAAGGGTGGTTTAACATTCGTAAATCTATCAGTGTGATACATCATATCAACAAGAAAAGAGTCAAGAACCATATGATCCTCTCAATAGATGCAGAAAAAGCATTTGACAAAACACAGCATCCTTTCCTGATTAAAACACTTCAGAGTATAGGGATAGAGGGCACATTCCTCAATTTCATAAAAACTATCTATGAAAAGCCTACAGCAAATATCATTCTCAATGGGGAAAAGCTGGAAGCCTTTCCCTTAAGATCAGGAACATGACAAGGATGCCCACTCTCACCATTATTATTCAACATAGTACTAGAAGTCCTTGCAACAGCAATCAGACAACAAAAAGGGATAAAAGGTATCCAAATCGGCAAAGAAGAAGTCAAACTGTCTCTCTTCGCAGATGACATGATACTCTATATGGAAAGCCCAAAAGAATCCACCCCCAAACTACTAGAAGTTATAGAGCAATTCAGTAATGTGGCGGGATACAAAATCAATGCTCAGAGATCAGTTGCATTTCTATACACGAATGATGAGACTGAAGAAAGAGAAATTAGGGAATCCATTCCATTTACAATAGCACCAAAAATCATACGTTATCTTGAATAAACTTAATCAGAGACGTAAAGGGTCTATATTCTAGAAATTACAAATCACTCTTGAAAGACATTGAAGAAGACACAAAAAGATGGAAAAATATTCCATGCTCATGGATCGGAAGAATTAACATAGTTAAAATGTCTATGCTACCCAGAGCAACCTACACTTTCAATGCCATCCCGATCAAAATACCAATGACATTTTTCATAGAACTGGAACAAACAGCCCTTAAATTTGTGTGGAACCAGAAAAGGCCCCAATGCCAAGGAATTGTTGAAAAGGAGAAACAAAGCTGGGGCATCACGCTTGCGGATTTCAAGCTATACTACAAAGCTGTGATCACAAAGACAGCATGGTACTGGCACAAAAACAGACACATGACCAATGGAACAGAATAGAGAACCCAGAAATGGACCTCGGCTCTTTGGGCAACTAATCTTTGACAAAGAGGGAAAACATCCAGTGGAAAAAAAGACAATTTCTTTCAATAAATGGTGATGGGAAAGTGGACAGCTACATGCAAAAGAATGAAACGACCACTCTCACACCATACACAAAATAAACTCCAAATGGATGAAAGACCTCGATGTGAGACAGGAGTCCATCAAAATCCTGAGGAGAACATAGGCAGCAACCTCTATGACATCCAGCCACAGACAACTTTTTTCATGACACACATCTCCAAAGGCAATGAAACAAAAAGAAAAAATGAACTTGTGGACTTCATCCAAGATAAAAGCTTCTGCACAGCCAAGGAAACAGTCAAAAAACTAAGAGGCAGCCACGGAATGGGAGAAGATACGTTTGAATGACACTACAGATAAAAGACTGGTATCCAACATCTACAAAACTCTCAAACCTGCATAGACAAGAAACTAATAAACAAATCATAAAATGGGCAGAAGATATGAACAGACACTTTTCCAATGAAGACATACAAATGCAACAGCACATGAAAAAATGTTCAAAATCATTAGCCATCAGGAAATTCAAATCAAAACCACACTGAGATACCACTACACCTGTTAGAATGGCAAAAATTGACAAGGCAGGAAACATCAATTGTTGAAGAGGATGTGGAGAAAGGGGATCCCTCTTACATTGTTGGTGGGAATGCAAGTTGGTACAGCCACTCTGGAAAACAGTGTGGAGGTTCCTTATAAAGTTAAAAATTCAGCTACCCTATGATCCAACAATTGCACTGCTGGGTATTTACCCCAAAGCTACAGATTTCAGCTACCCTATGATCCAACAATTGCACTGCTGGGTATTTACCCCAAAGCTACAGATGTAGTGAAAAGAAGGGACAGATGCACTCCAATGTCCACAGTAACCAAACTGTGGAAGGACCTGAGATGCCCTTCAACAGACGAATGAATAAAGAAGATGTTGTTCATATATACAATGGACTATTACTCAGCCATCAGAAAGGATGAATACCGATCATTTGCATCAACATGAATGGAACTGGTGGGGAATATGCTAAGTGAAATAAGTCAAGCAGAGAACGACAATTATCATATGGTTTCACTTTTATGGAACATAAAAATAGGAAGATTGTAGGAGAAGAAAGGGAAGAAGAAGGGGTTAATCAGAAGGGAATGAAGCATGAGAGACTTGGACTCTGAGAGAAACCACTAGGGAGGCTTCAGAGGGAGGGGGTGGGGGAATGGGATAGGCTGGTGATGGGTATTAAGGAGGGCACAAAATCCATGGTGCACTGGGTGTTATACGCAAGTAATGAATCATGGAACTTTACATAAAAAACTAGGGATGTACTGTATGGTTACTAACATAATATAATAAAAAAATATTATTAAAAAATATATTTGAGTCTCTGCTTTCAATCCTTTGGGGTATATACCTAGGAGTAGAATTGCTGGATAATGCGGTAATTCTATGTTAAAGTTTTTAAGGAGCCACCATACTGTTTTGCACAGTGGCTATGCCATTTGAGACTCCTACCAGCAATGGCCAGGGTTGCAGGCTTGCCCATTCTCCCCAACATCTTCTTTCCGTAGTTTGATTTCAGCCATCCCAACAGGTGGAAAGTGGGATCTCATAGTGGTTTTGATTTGCAGTTCCCTAACGACAGTGATGTGGAGCAGCTTCTCATGTGCTTATTGGCCTTTTGCATATCTTTTGGAGAAACGTCTATTCCAATCATTCGCCCATTTTAAAATTGTTGTTGTTGCTGCTGTTATTGAAATAGGAAAAATTCTTTATATAGTCTGAATACTAATCCCTCAGCTGATATATGATTTGAAAATATTTTCTCCCATTTTGGGGTTGTGTTTTTCACTCTCTTGATAGTGCCCTTTAATGCACAAATGCTTTAAATTTTGATGAAGTCCATTTTTTTCTAGTTTTTCTTTTGTTGTCCATGCTTTTGCTGTCAAATCTAAAAAAACATCACCAAACCATGTCACACAGATTTCCTCCTATGTTTTCTTCTACGAGCTTTATAGTTGTAGGTCTTACATTTACATCTTTGATCTATTTTTTAAGCTACATTTTTTGTGTGAGTGGTCTTGGCACTGTTGTTGAAAATCAATTGACCATGGGGCACCTGAATGGTGTAGTCAGTTAAGCATCTGACTTTTGGTTTCGGCTCAGGTCATGATCTCAGGGTTGTGAGATCGAGCCCTGCATCGGGTTCTGATCTCAGTGTGGAGTCTGCTTGAGATTCTCTCTCCCTCTCCCTCTGCCCCTGCCACTTATTATCTCTCTCTCCCTTTCAAATAAATAAATAAACCTTGAAAAAGAAAGAAAGAAAATCAATTGACCATATATGTGGAGGGTTCATTCTGGGCCCTCTATTCCATTCCATTCCATTGGTCTATATGTCTGTCCTGATGCCAGTATGACACTGTTTTGATTATTTTGTAACTTTGTGGTAAATTCTGAAATCAGGAAGTATGAGTCTACCTACTTTGTTCTTTTTCAAGAACATCTTTGTTCTGTTTTAGCTATTTGGGGTTCCTTGAGGTTCCCATGAATATTCCCATGGGTTTTTCTCTTTCTGCAAAAGCATCTTCGGGATTTTGATAGGAGTTGCATTGTATCTATATATTGTTGTAGGTAATATTGCAATCTCAGCAAATTTCTCGTCCAGTCTGTGAACATGGGGTGTCTTCTCATTTATTTAGATTTCCTTTAATTTCTTTCAGCAATGTTTTGTAATTTTCATTGCACAAGTCTTTCACTTGCTTGGTTAACTTTATTCCTGTTATTCTTTTTGATGCTATTCTTAATGGATCTGAGCTTTGTCCCACACTCTTCATGTGTCAAGAGTGAATCTGAGCTTATGATTTTATATTCTAGACCATGACAATTAGACCGCAACTGACCTTCCTGGTTTTATTTTGTACCATGTCCTTTATCCACTTGGTGCACCAAGGCAACTCTTCTTACTATACACCGTATGTCTTACAAACCCAGGAAACCAAAGAGCACGAAGGAGCAAGAGTCTTCCCACCCCTTTTAACTGGTAAAATCTTATTCACCATTCCAGGTCACCATTCTCCTACTGTCAGAATTCAGGTCCCAAGGTGTGAATATTTCTAGATGACACATGACTACAATGAAGATCCCCCAGACTATACTCTGAGTTAGTGTAATTTGTTGAAAGAGCAGTTTACCCCATATACTAAGATATCAGGAGATAAACTTTCAATGACAAAACCCAAAGTTAACAAGAAAAGTGAAAATAAGAAACGATCGAAGGTTTCTCAATATATAGTTAACCAAACAACGTTTATAGATTTAAGCATGTCCTAAAGATAGAAAATAGCTTGTAAACTAAACCAGCCATCTAAAGCACTAGTGTTTGTGATACAGAGATAAAGTTGTGCATAGTTTCCTTAAGAATTTATAGTCCACTGAGGAACAAAAATAAATTTGAAAAAGGCATTAGTAAACATGACTCTCACACAGTAATCACTGAGAAGACTATACATAAGAGCAGTTGTAATAACTATATAGGTAAAAAGCTAAATATATAATAACTTGTACCTGGTATCTAAGCAAAATATGCATGCATATAGACAAGGACTTGGAAGGAATAAATGAACACGAAAATTGTCTTGGGGTGACGGTAACATGGCTTTCAGAATTTCCTTTAATAAAATTGGTATAATCTTATTTTTGTACAAGGTGGAAAAAGCATGTAAGATGCTGTAACTATATTTAAAAATCAGGATTACCAAAACAGAAAAAAATCTGATTTTCCTTTTCGTCATTATAACTTTATCCAATTGAGTCTCTTTCCTGCTACAAAATTATCAAAATTCTAGACCAGATAACAGTTGACAATTCAGCAAACTGGAGCCACTCTCAAAAGCCAGCCGCTTTCCTGACCTTCTACATTCAGCATAACGAGTACAAGTGGAAACTCAGGAGTCCAAATGCCTGGGTCAGATTCCAGGTCCCCCAGTTACTAGCCACCATTCACTTCTTGAGTGTCAAGTTCTTCATACATGGGAATTGTGGTATGTATACATAACCTGCAGCCCCACTATCTAGAGATAGCTACTGCTGACACTGTAATGTATGTATCTCCAATGTTACTTTCTATGATTGACACCTTAGTTATAACGGTATACTTATCAAGATAGAAGAGAGATACACTTTATTTACACGTTTCAGTTTTTTTTTTTTTTTGTAGCCTTGTTTTGTGTTGGTGTCAGCCTATCAATCACCAATATTGTGGTCGGAATGGCCCTCGTAGTTCCTATTATGATTGCAAAACGCCCTCACAGTAACCATTAGGGTACTTTTAAAAAAATAGAGTTTTATTACTCACAAGACCTGGGAATTACACAGCACACTGGATGCCCTCACAGTAACCATTAGGGTACTTTTAAAAAAATAGAGTTTTATTACTCACAAGACCTGGGAATTACACAGCACACTGGGGGCTACACAGTGAGGTCAAGGTGAGAGAGCACACAGGGGCCTAGGGTTCTGTTTTCATTGAGTTTAAGGGTTGGGGGCTTGAGATTTCATGGGCTCACTCTTCACTGGTGAATTTATAATGGAAGAGCAGGAATTGGCACAGGCAGAGAAAAGGCAAATGACACAAATGGTCAGTTATCAAAATCAACCAAGATCTCTAAAACAAAGGAAACTTGGTGAGGGGGAATGGCTTGGCTTTTAATCCAGTTGTGTGGTTGACAGTGTGTTTATTCACAGTAGCCTTCTTTCAAGGGGATGCCTCCTTGAAAGGGGTGCCTCAGCACTCAAAACTTAGGTCAGCCACTTGCACTACAAAAAAAAAAAAAAAGAAAAGAAAAAAAACCCGAACACACATACACACACACACACACACACAGACACACACACACACACACACACACACACAACCAAAAAAATAGAAGGGGGAATGAACCATGAGAGACTATGGACTCTGGGAAACAAACTGAGGGCTTCAGAGGGGAGGGGGGTGGGGGACAGGGATAGGCTGGTGATGGGTATTAAGGAGGGCACGAATTGCATGGTGCACTGGGTGTTATACGCAAGTAATGAATCATGGAACATTACATCGAAAACTAGGGATGTACTGTATGGTGACTAACATAATATAATAAAAAATTATTATAAAAAATAAAAGTGGCTCTTCAGAAATAAAATAAAATAAAATAAATTTGAAATAATAAAACAAAACAAACAAACAAACAAAAAACAACTGTCAGGGCTTATAACACAGGCCTGAATATTCAGAGTACGGTATATGGGAATTCTAGTTTTAATTTTTTGAGGAACTTCCATACTGTTTTCCATAGAGACTGCACCAATATGCATCCTCACCAACAGCAAATGAGGGTTTCACTCTCTCCACATCCTCGCCAACACTTATTTCTTGCCTTTTTGACACTAGCCATTCTGACTGGTGTGAGGTCAGATCTCATTCTGGTTGTGCTTTGCATGTCGCTGATGATTAGAGATGTTGACTATCTTTCATGTTTTGTTGGCCCTTTAACAATATTAGTTCTTCTAGTCCATGAGCATGGAATTACTTTTTATTTGTTTGTGTTGGCTTCAGTTTGTTTCATCAATGTTTTATCGTTTTCAGAAGACAGGTCTTTCACTTCCTTGGTTAAGTTTATTCCTACATATTTTATTCTTTTTGACGTTTATCAACAATTTAGAGGTATTTTGATGTCCTGACATTTGCTAAGACTATTCAAAGTATTAGGGAATATAGTGTGAAAACAAGGCTGTGAGGCATAGGAAAGGTGAGCAGAATGGTGCTTTTTTTTTTTTTAACCTGCTGTCCTCTTACCAAACTAACTCTGCAGACTCCGTTTCCACCACCCCACCACTCCTGCCCCATTGCACCCCAGGCTCACACCTGCAGATATTCACTCGTGGCTCTGCCTCTAGACGCAACCACCAGGATGCCTTGTGCCTATGGGCAATCATCCCAGTGACTTTCTTCAGGAAGAAAGGAAGAAGTTGGTAATACCACTAAGCTCTTGGTTTGGATGGGAAGAAAGAGATAAGGTGAGTGAATGTTGCTGACCACTGGGCCATCTTTAGCCTTATATATGAGCCAAAAACTCCTGGTTTTAACTATTGCTTTGTATTGCGACTCTACCAAGGCTGGGTGGAGGAGACTCACAGGGAAAGGGGGATGAAGCAGCCTCTGGTCCAAGTTCCTTTTGGTTTACTTACTCATCTCCCAGAAATACTGAACCCTGAACACTGTGGACCTCAATGCATTTATTCTAAACTAGCTTGATCTGAAAAATATTATTTTAAAAAAAAGATTTTATTCATTCATTTATTTATTTGAGAGACAGAGAAAGAGCCCACAAGCAGTGGGAAGGACAGAGGGAATCTTAAGCAGAATCTCAGGCAGACTCCGTGTTGAGCTCAGAACCCTACCCCAGGCTTAATCTCACAACCCTGAAATCATGACCTGAGGCAAAATCATGAGTTGGACAATTAACCGACTGAGCCCCCCAAGCGCCCCAAAAATATTCTTGAATATCAGGGCTGTCTTAAAGTTTTGGCAATTCACTTTCAATAGTTGAACAAACAAAATCTCTCAATATTTACCTCTTTTTACCTTTTTGTTGTCTTTCTGGGAATTCTGGCTTCCACATCAGTGAGGAAGCTGGCAGTTAATGTGGTCTCAAACAGCTGGTGGCAATCAGACCGCACAAAAACGATGTTTATTTCCATTTCATTGGAGGCCTTGGCAAAGGTTTTGGGGCCTGAGGCTCTGGAACCAGACTATCTAGATCTGAGGTGTGGCTCAGCGATTTCCATCATGTGCGATCTTGAGTAAGCTTCTTAATCTCTCTGTATATTTATGTAGTCCTCTATAAAATGTGGAGATTAGTGATGCTTCACCTCATAGGTGAGGTCAATAAAACAGTATGTTCATTAGTTAGAGTATGCCTAGTAGGGTCGCCGGGGTGGCTCAGCTGGTGAAGTGTCTGACTCTTGATTATAGTTCAGGGCATTTCTCAGGGTTGTGGGATCGAGCCCCGCATCGGGTTCTGCACTGAGCATGGAGTCTGCTTGAGATTCTCTCTCTCCCCCTCTACCTCTTGTCCTTTTTTTGTTTTGTTTTTACAACATACGCACATACTTTACTGCAACTCTTTTCATTCAGCAATAGGTTATGTAAACCTTTCATGCAAGCTCATACAGGCACCTTTCATTCATTTTGGCCGTTGCATAGATTTCTATAAGAGGGAGATGCAGTTCTGTATTGCCATTTTAGCACACTTTCAATTTATCTCCAGTACTTCCTAATAATTGCAAGCAATGTCTTCATAAACAGATCATCGCACAAGCTGTATAAATATTTCTGAAAGAGGAGTCCTGTAATTGAAATAGTTAGGTAATAGAATATGTATGTTATGGAAGATAATCCCAAATTGGATTTTAAGACTTTGATGAATTTAATATGTGAGGGAATAACGTATGAAATAACAAACATGGGGCGCCTGGGTGGCGCAGTCGTTAAAGCGTCTGCCTTCAGCTCAGGGCGTGATCCTGGCGTTCCGGGATCGAGTCCCACATCGGGCTCCTCCGCTGGGAGCCTGCTTCTTCCTCTCCCACTCCCCCTGCTGTGTTCCCTCTCTCGCTAGCTGTCTCTCTGTCACATAAATAAATAAAAAATCTTTAAAAAAAAAAAAAGAAATAACAAACATGTCCATCAGTAGGAACACAGGTGGATTCGTTATTGTATAATCCACACATTGGAATAATATGCAGCCGTTAACAAGAAAGAAGCAGCTCTGTAGGAACTAATATGGAAGGAATTCCAAAATGTATTGCTAGGTGAAAAAGAACAACAAATAAAATAGAATAACACATACATATATATATATATGTGTGTGTGTGTATAACATATATATATGTTATTATATATGTTAGATATATGTCATATATATATTTTAGATTATACATATATATTTATTTATTTATTTATTCTAAATTTACCAAGTACCTCTGGCAGGTTATATAAATAAGTTGCATCGTAGGTTTCCATGTGCCTATAGAGAAGGTTATAACTGGAAAATAGGGGAGCAAAGAAAAAATAAAGAATTATTTTCCATTAATATCCGGTGACCTTGAAACTGACCAATTCTGGAAAACTCCTCCTCCCTGGGGAGAAGTGAAACTTCTTTGGGTTCTTTCACCTGTCCCAACCTCCTCTACCCACAGAGGATGTGATGCTGATTTTGCACATGAGAAGACTCAGTCACAGGTAACTTATCAAGAGACAGAATCAGGATTAAGCCCTAATTGTTACCACCAAAAAATCCAATACTCTTTTGCCTATATTGGTGCTTCTTAAATTGCATTTTTGGCACTTCCTTAGAGGCCTGTGGTGATGGGCTTTAGGTGGTGATGGGCTTTAGGACACACGAAGATCAACATGGCTCTCATCTTCCTGTGACACACATTGTATTGAAATATCTATTAAAAGAAATATTATCTTATGTATTTAGATATTTTGTGGAGTAGAATTCAAAATCCACATGTTTCATACATGCATTCTCAAACAAAATTCAGGCAAACAAAATCCAGGACTACTCTGGTCTATCTATATCCTTGCTCTCTTAAGACACATGCTTATTTTCTTCCTCAGGATATATGACTAGACTTTTTTGAGATGTACTATATTGTATGATGCTCACTTTCTGCTACGAAATGTGTCATAAAGCACATAGAGTTATCGCCCTCTTAATTATGTGGGAACATTTTGAAGCAGACAAAGAACTAGTAGTTTTTTGTCCATTGATTTCTTCTTCTAGGCTGTGGGATCCTCAAGGAAAGGGTTAGTGTCTTATTTTCTGCAATCCTGGTGTTTTGTAAATGTTGGCTGAAGAAATGCACTATTCTTTTGTTGACAGGAAAGGAAGCTTTCAGAACATCTTCTTGGATCTCCCATGCGGGGCTTGTGAATGAGCAGTGGGACTTTGGAAATAATGGAAGGAGCTTGAAATATGTTGAATGCTGCCTCCAGAATTTTCCAGGATTTGGTGTGCTGGGTCCAGAGGGGGACCCTATCTCTTGGATTGTGAAGGAACAGTCTTGTGAGATGAGAATGGGTTACACTGTCCCCAAATACCGAGACCACGGCTACATGAAGAAAATAGGTTTTCACATTATAAAGTATTTCATTCAGAAAAAAATGCCATTTTATTTCCATGCGTCAAAAGATAAAACCTTCAGGCACTGAGAAGTGTGGGGTTTAAGGCTGCTCCTTGTGGCTGGCATCAGTGGAAATGCACTCCTAGAAAATACTGTTGATTAGCGCCATTGTCCATTTCAAGCCTTTCTTATCAGTGAAAAAAGTACCATTCAAACACAAACTTATAATTTATATTAGCACAAAAACATCCAATTATTTGGGGTCCATGCATTACTTAACCCACACTTGTATAATAGTTTTGTCCTCCTCCATATTACAGAAAAATGGAAGCTTTTGGTGTTATGTTTTGCCTTTATGATGACAGACCCTCAGAATTAAAATCGTCCAATGTCAATCATTAGTGCCAGGACAAACCTTTCAAAGCAACATTTTCCTCTTTGAAGTCTTCTTTCATGAAAGAATCCTGCTTTTCCATGCTTCTGTGCTTGAAAATAAAAAGACTGATTTGAAGAGTGTCTTCTCCCCTTCCTCGGACAAAATTTTCCAAAGGACCTCTCAAAAGCCCTCTGCCTTTGATCCTGGGTGCCGTCTCAAGAGTTTTGAGATACGCTACTGAATTAAATTATGTGGCCATCAGTGAAAGTTTGGTTTTCTGATTAGCTTTTTTCCCCTAAGATTTATTTATTTATTTGAGAGAGACAGAGGGAGCATGAGCCGAGGGGGAGGGGCAGGGGCAGAGGGAGAGGGAGAGAGAAAGACGATACTGCGCTGAGTGTGGAGCCCAACACGGGGCTCCATTTCATGACCCTGGGATCAGGACCTTCGCTGAAACTAAGAGTTGGCTGCTCAACCAACTGCGCCACCTAGGGGCCCCCAAATAAGTAATTTCTTTATTTACAGTTAAAAACTCTGATTCTAATAAAAAATTATTATAAAAAAAACCCCACTCTGATTCTAAAAGTCAAACCTTAACAAGAGCTGGCTGTCTCTTCTTGTTGGTGCTTGTGAAGGAGGAAGGAAGGAAAAGAGGTATTTTTTGTAGAGGTCCACCTGCATTCCTGTGCTCAGCCAGCTGATTTCACAGTCCAGACTGAGGTGCTGAATAATGGAAGGACCTTTAAGACCAGAAAACAGCTGAGCCTTCTGGAAAAAGAGCCTCAGAGGGCATGCTGCCAACATACCAGTATTTCGGAGCCGCCCCTCTGAACGTGGGATCCTGAGGGAGGGACTGAATTTCATACAGTGCTGCCAGAAGTGTGTGCGGGTGGTGTATTTCATCTTCTAGAACAGCCTGCAGCCTCTGGTCTTTACTTGGGGATCTCTGCAGAGACTGAGTAAGATTGACAGCTTTGCAGGTGAGAACAAAGGAGAATCGTTGCTCTGGGACCCCTCGTCTCCTATTGCTTTCCCCACTGAAGTAGAATGAATCAAAATGCTACTGTTGGGTGTGGATAAGAGTTTCTGAACTCATTTGGGTTGAGAATTATGCCAGGAAAAAAGAAGCTCTTCCATTTCAGAAGCCTGTATCCGTTCACCTACTGTGTATAGGGCAATACCCTAGTTCTGTGAGAAATTCTTGACAGGATAAAGCCAGGCTCTTGTTCTGAACCGATGAAGAGATGTGAGGAGATTTGAGAGCCAGGGTTTGGTAGAGGGGAGACAATCCAACAGCCTCTAGAAGGAATATGCTGGTTTCGGTGACATATAACACAATTTACAGACGTACTATGTAAACATTATCTTATTTCTTCCTCTAGTAACATTCTGAGGTAGTCAGATTTTTTTCCTTGGATAAATGATGACCAGGGAAATTAAGTGCACTGCTTAAGACTGCAAAGGTAGATTCTAGTAAGAGGACTACAATACAGACAAGATTAATTGTAAATGTAAAACCATAAAAAATGTAACTTAAAGAAGTCTTAGCTGTAACACTCTTATGATATTTGGTATTTCCTTCTATATTTTCATATTTTTAAAATTTTACTTAAATTAAATTAACATACAGTATATTATTAGTTTCAGAGGTAGAGTTTCGTGATTCATCAGTTGCATATAACACCCAGTGCTCATTATATCATGTGCTCTCCTTAGCGCCCATCACCCAGTTACCCCACCCCCACTCACCTCCCCTCTATATTTAAGAGTCTCTTATGGTTGTCTCCCTCTCCGATTTAGGCTTATTTTACTTTTCCCTCCCTTCCCCTAGGATCCTCTGTTTTGTTTCTTAAATTCCACATATGAGTGAAATCATATAACTGTCTTTCTGATTGACTTATTTGCTTAGCATAATACCGTCTAGTTCCATCCACGCCATTGCAAGTAGTAAGACTTCATTCTTTTTGATGGTGGAGTATATATACATATATATACCTCATCTTCTTTATCCATTCATCTGTGAATGGACGTCTGGGCTCTTTCCATAGTTTGGCTATTGTGGACATTGCTGCTATCATATTTATGTGATTCATATAAATATGTACACAAAAAGACTTTACATATCTGATTAGAATTTATGTATTGTCATTTTCTGCCTTTTTTGTGTTCATCTTAAGACTCCATATAGCAGCTATATATCATAGCTTTCATGTTAAGGGGTTTTAGAGCTGTAAAATAATAATAGTTCATTATTTATGTAAATTGAGATTGTGCCTCGTACTTCTCTGTAAGTTAGTATTGCTTTACAAAATTGTTCGTAGAGCATTTTTCATTTGAATTTTCTTTGGATAAATTCCAAGTATTGGAATGGTTTCATCAAAGGTTTCAAAGTGTCCTTATAGGGCTTTGTCCATTATCAATGCAGGCAACCACCAAAATGTGCCGGCTCCCTTGAATCCTCTATCTCAGTCAAATGCATTTACTGAACATCATATTTGTGTTTTTAGTGTGTGTGTGTGTGTGTGCATGTGTGTGCGTGTGTGTGCGTGTGCGTGTGTGTGTTGAAGGTTGTCCCAGATGTACTGGGCAGTACATCAATATTACATCCCCGGTAATCTAGCATCAGATTCAACTCGGCTTCTTATTGTCATGTGGCCTTTTTGTGAGATGCTCCTAGATGATGTCAGATTAATCTTCAGAAATATTATACTTCTACTGTCTTGATGCTGCCCAAGATACGGCCTCTGGTCTGAGGCCTTTTTCAAGTTCCATGCCCAGCACACAGTAGGCTTTCTAGAGGTACCTGTTGAATGAATGAGTCTTTGCCCTTGGTAAGTGGAGTGCCTAAATAGACAGTTATGTTGATGTAAATACTTCATAAACTCAATCATTCAACAGACATTTATTGAGTCTTTACGGTGTGTCAGATGGTATAAAAACACCATGGAAAACAGTATGTGGGTTCCTCAAAAAATTCAAACTAGAACTACCATACGATCCAGCAAACCCACTTCCGGATGTGTGTGTATATATACATATGAAGGTGATGATGTCACAATCTCAGAGATATCTGGGGGCGCCTGCGTGGCTCAGTCAGCTAAGCCTCTGCCTTACACTCAGGTCATGATCCCAGCGTCCTGGGCTTGAGTCCCACAAGGGGCTCCCTGCTCAGCGGGGAGCCTGCTTCTCCCTCTGTCTGCCGCCCCCCACCCCCGCCACTTGTGCTCTCTCTGACAAATAAAAAAATCTTTAAAAAAGAAAGAGATCTCTGTACCTACATGTTTACTGCAGCATTATAGACAATAACTAAGACATGGAAACAGCCTAAGTGTCCACAAATGGATGAATGGATACAGAAGTTGTGGTATATATACACAATGGACTATTATCCAGGCATGAGAAAGAAGGAAATCTTGCCATTTGTAACAACATGGATGGACCGTGAGGGCATTATGCCAAGTGAAATAGGTCAGAGAAAGACAAATACTGTATGATCTCACTTATGTACAGAATCTTAAAAAGCCAAACTGTAAGGAATAGAGAGTAAAATACTGGTTGCCAGGGACTGGGAGTTTGAGGTAATGGGGAAATGGTGGTCAACATACAAACTTCCAGTTACAAGATAAACAAGTTCCAGGGATCTAATGTACAGCATGGTGATGATAATTAATAATATAATACTTGAAAGCTGCTAAGAGAATAGATCTTAAATGTTCTCACAACAACAAAAAAAAGAGGTAACTATGTGACGTGATGGAGATGTTAACTAACATTACTGCGCCAACCATTTCACAACAGATCTGTGTATCAATCACATTGCACGCATTAAACTTACACAATGTTCGTTTCAATTACATCTCAGTAAAGCTGGGGGCGAAAAAGAAAAAAAAATACAACCACTGCCTTAAGTGGGTCTGGTCAAGATTCTCCCCTCAAATCATGAAGAGAATTCCAGGTTAAGTGAAGGGACTGGTTCACTGGCAAGGATCCAAATAACTGATAAGAACCTGGGGAAAAGGGAGCACATATGAAAAAATCGAAACATTAATCTATCCAAGAATTTCCCACCATGTTAAAACTGAAGCTCACAGGGATGGAAATCTTGTCAGTTCTTGCTGACTCTGACCTTGGTAGATCGGGTGCCCTGTAGAGGACAGGCTCCTTCATTAGGGGGCTAAACACCCTGGTTCAGATGACAGAGAAGCTGAAGGCAAACCCAGGGGACAGTGAAGCACTTGCCTGCCCAGCCATGGCCTCATATCATGAAGTTAGCAACTAAATGTCCGCTGCTTCAACTCTGTCCCCCAAATCTCCCCTAGGAACCTCTCATATGGCCCAATCTAGCTGCAACCATGCAAGGAAGGGAATTCCAGGAAAGGTAGCTCAGCCTAGCTGGGGTGATGCCTTACAGAGCCACGCCAGTGAGCTCTCAATCAAGATTTATCGAGTGATCGAATAAGTGACTGGATGAATAGATCAATTTCAACAGGAAGAACCCTAAGGCCATATGATCTCAAACAACTGAGAGGTCAGCCAGAGAAGAGTCTGTTTTTTAGAGAGGAGTAAGCAAAGCTCATGGAGTGTTTTTCTGCATGCCAATGATGGCTCAGGCTGCGGGAGGCTCAAAGTCCAGAGTCCTGTGTGGAGGAGAGAAGATTAATTAAAGTTTAGACAACTGTTCTGATGGAACAGTGAGGATAAAAAGTCAAGCTAATCATTTATGAACAGTAAACAGGGCTGGAAAATCCAATGTGGGGAAGTGCGCTGTAGAAGGGGCAGGACCAATACAGCTCAGAGAATGTTTTACCCAAGTTTAGCCTATTCTTAGTGGGGGGTGTTAAGAAGGGGTTATATGTTGACTCAGTCTAGAGAAAGAAGAGAAACTTATTTATTTATTATTTTTTTAATGTTTTTTTATTATGTTAGTCACCATACAGTACATCCCTGGTTTTTGATGTAAAGTTCGATGATTCATTAATTTAACCAACATTTGGTTAACAAGCAGTTTGTTTGATATATCAGTGGGTGACTCACAGCTCAGCTAATCATTTCTAAGGCAGAGATTGGGAATTTGGAGGGTTGGTGCCTGGCCTTGTCATAGGTAAGCAAGCGGGGCATCCATGAGTCTTATTAAGGCAGGTGGGAGGAAGGAAGTTTCCTTGCAGTAAGCCCTTCCAGGAACACAAAGTAGATGGAAGGATTTCTTAGTACAACCTTAATTATTGGTATGCTGGGTGTTATAAAAATTAAAATAAAAATTTCATAAAGATTTTTAAAAGTTTAGAAAATACTAAAAAGTAGTTTTGGAAGGATGCACCTGTGGTTTCTGCCAGTCTTATTCTTCCTAGGAGTTAGTGAGGAGTTCGGTGAATGGGGCACCAATAAAACAGCAAGAATGAAGGCCTGACCATTACCTAGAACCGTCTGTTGTGTCTGTTTTGTGTCTTTGTATGTTTTCCATCGCATCTCATTCCTTGATATTTCTTGATCCTCTCTTTAGGTGAAAACCAAGATGTTCCACCTACAAGGCCCACAAGTGCTGCAGATGCTAGAGAAATCCTTGAGGAAGAGCCTCCCAGAGTCCTTAAAGGTGACAGAACATTCTTAGGGGAGCACAAAAGGACTAGCAACTGCTATGAAAGAAGTAGGAAGGAGAACAAGGTTTCTCTGAGCACCTACTCTGTGCCAGGCACTCACGGGTCTTACATCTCATTTAGCTTACATCACCTTACTGGAAGGCAAGTCTGTTATGTCCATGTAACCAAAGAGGAGATTCAAGCTCAGTTTTAAGACTTGACCAAGATCACACCACTAGTGAGTGTGTGAATTAATGTGTGAATTAAATCCACTATGATCTTTGCTGTGTGATGATCCAAAAACACCTCTTTGTGCCATTCCAAGAATTATATTATGTAACACTGGAGGCTTTCCCAGAACTGCACAGTTGACTGAACTAACATTAATGTTTAACTTATTCTTTCTTAACAATTGAGTGCCTGACAAAAGTTAACCATTATGATTCTTGTTTGAAATTAATGATAGGCCAGTTTCTATTTTGTCAAACCCCAAAGCTTATGTGGGGTTTGGGATGAGATATAGGATGAGATAGAAATTTTGTTTTAGAAACAGATCAATGATCTTGCATATAAAGAGGAGGTTTTTTTTTTTTTTTTTGATGGGGCAATAATATATGTTGCAAAGGGACTAGAATACTACTAGGGATAAAGAGTGCCATTGCATTTTAATAAAAGTATCAATTCACCACAAAGACATTAAAAATGCTGAAATGTATACACCTAACAACAGAGGTTCAAAGGACATGGGACAAAAATCAATAGAACTGAAAGAACAAATAAATAAACCCATGCGTGTAATTAAAGATTTTTAACACTCCTCTCTGAGTAATTTATAGAATAGACAGAAAACCTATAACATATATAGAAGACCTGAAAAATACTATGAACCAACTTAATTGACATTTACAGAGTACATCCCTCAACAGTAGCAGAATACACATTCTTTCCAAATGCACATGGAATGTGTACAAAGATAGACCACATTTTTAAGACTTTTTAAAGAACTGAAATCCTAACAAGTGTGTCCTTCAACAATATATTAAACTTTAAAAAACCCTGAAAGGTATCTAGAAAAACACCCAAATTTTAGAAATATATGACTCATTTCTAAATAAACCACACTTCAAAATCATAAGGAAAATTAGAAAATATTTGAGTTGAGTAAAGACAAAAGCACAACATATCAAAAGTTTTGGGATACAGCTAAAGCAGTGATAAATGGGAAATATATAGCAGTAAGTGCTTTACTGAAAAAAAATAGTGGTTTCAATCAGTGCTTTAAGTTTCCATCTGAAAAATTAGAAAAAGAAGAATAAATTAACTCCAAAGCAAATAGAATTAAGAGAATGTTAAATGATAAGAGCAGAAACCAATGAATTTGAGAGGAGAAAACCAATTAAGAAAATGATCAATCTGGCTCATTGAAAAGATCAATAATGTTGATAAACTTCTGATTCAGAAATGCATAGAGAAGACACAAATAAAACTAGGAATGAATCAGGGGACATTAATACCAACCCCATAAACATTATAAAGATAATAAAGACATACCATTATCAACACTGTGCCCATAGATCTCACAATTTATGTTCTGTGAAAAATACAAATTACCTGTCAACAGTCACTGAAGAAGAAAAATAGAACCGAAATCATCCTGTATCCATTGCAGAAACTGATTTCATAATTTAAAACTTTCCAACAAAGAAAATACCATTGCTCAGATGGCTTTCATGACGATTTCTACCACACGTGTAAGGAAGAAATAATATCAATTCTCTGCAAACTCTTGCAGAATAGATCAGAGGAGGAAACACTAGCCAACGCATTTCATGAGTCCAGAATTACCCTAATATGAAAACCAGAAGTGGATTTTATTTAAAAAAAAAAAGAGAAAGAACTAGAGAACAATATTCCTCACGAACATAGATGCAAAAATCCTCAACAAAATACTATCAAGTGAAATCCATCAATATATCAATAGGATAATACATTATAACCAAGGGGAATTTATCTTGAGAATGAAGGCAGGTTCAACATTCAAAGATCAATCAGTGTATTTCACTGTATCAACAGATTAAAGAAAAAAGCCAGATGATCTCTTAATAGATGCAGAAGAAAAATCAAACTGGAGTTCTTTCCTATGATGGATATTATGCAGTCATTAAAAATGATTATATTTGTGTTTGTTGACATGGAAATATACCCTTGGTATTGTGTGTGTGTGTGTGTGTGTGTGTGTGTGTGCGCGCTAAACTAATATATATTAGGTAATTTCATTGCTTAAAAATTGTATGTGTATTTGTCAATAAATGAAATAAAATGGAAAGATATAACCTAAGCTCGACGAAGTGATAGTGGATGATTTTTAACTAATTAATTTATCTGGATGTTTAACTGTATTCATAAATGTTCTTATGGTTTGACCCCCAAATCTATTCTATTTGGAGTAATAAAGTGGAATCTGAAGGTGATTTGAACCACATGCCCTATCACTTACTGACTTGATTTTATAGAAATAATCCTTGTCCTGATCAAACAAGGCACTTTACCATCCTTTTCTAATAAGCTGACCCCCTATCTTTCTTGGGATGCCACAGGTGTATGGAACCATCTTCCACATGAACCAGGGAAACCCATTTAAGTTAAAGGCCCTGGTGGACAAGTGGCCTGACTTTACAACAGTGGTTATCCGCCCTCAGGAGGAGGTAAGGTGCCAGATGTGGAATGAGTACACTTTTGTGTTCTTATTTGCTCTGTGCCTACCATGCACCTGGCAATGTGGTAGACCTAGGGGATATAGAAATGAATTGTATGATGGTGAGCAAGGCGCTGTCCTCAAGAAGTCCACAGCCTGGAGGAAAAGATAGATAAGTGAATAAATTACAACATGGAGTGAAAACATATACATACAACATATAAGCACATACAACATACAAGATACAAGCAGTACTGTCCAAGAGATGATGAAAACGAAAGATGTCAGGGCATGCAAATAGAGGACCAGAGGGCCTTCTAGGTAGGCATTTCACCAAGACTGGATTTTGAAGATAAATAGGATTTTAGCACACTGACAAGAATAGAGAGTACATTCTAAACAGAAAAAAATAAAAATATGTAGAGGTAAATATGAAGAATGTTAAGAAAATATAAAGAACAAGTTGCAATGCCTGTATTTGGGAATATATTTTCAGTTCCAAATTTAAAGATCACTCAAACTAAGTGCTTAATACATTTCAAATACAAATATGTTACAAGCATATTGGAAAACATAAAGTAAAAATTTATGCATGCAAAATATATGTATATATAAAAATATATATGTATATATTATATACATATATATAATATATATACATATATTTTACTATTATGTTATGTTAGTCACCATACAGTACATCATTAGTTTTTGATGTAGTGTTCCATGATTCATTGTTTGCTTATAACACCCAGTGTTCCATGCAGTATGTGCCCTCCTTACTACCCATCACCGGGCTAGCCCATACCCCACCTCTCCCCTCTAAAACCCTCAGTTTGTTTCCGGTGTCCATAGTCTCTCATGGTTCATCTCCCCCTCTGTTTCCCCCCTTCATTTTTCCCTTCTTTCTCCTAATGATCTCCCTGCTATCTTTTGGAATAAATTTTGTGTTTCAATTTTTTGAGGAATGCAAATAACTTTTTAAAATAATAGTGAATTGTGGTTTACATTTTAAAGACATCATGTGTCTAATAAGGGGTTAATATCCAAAATATATGAAGAACTTATACAACTCAACACCAAAAAAACAAATAACCCAATTAAAAAATAGGCAGAGGACCTGAAAAGACATTTATCCAAAGAAGACATACAGATGGCCAACAGACACATGAAAAGATGCTCAATATCACTAATTATCAGGGAAATGCAAATCAAAACCACATGAGATATCACTTTATATCTATCAGAATGGCTCAAATGAAAGACACAAGAAGTAAATGTTCGTGAGGATGTGGAACAAAAGGAACCCTTGTACATGGTTGGGAATGTATATTAGTGCAGTCTTTATGGAAAACAGTATGGAAGTTCCTCAAAAACTTAAAAATTAAATGACCATATGATCCAATAATTTCACTATTGGGTATTTACCCAAAGTAAGTGAAAATACTAATTTGAAAAGATATATGCACCCCTATGTTTATTGCAGGAATATTACAATAACCGAGATATGGAAGCAATCCAAGTGTCCATCGATACATGAATGGATAAAGAATATGATTTATATATGTATAAACATAACTTTATATATAAAATATATAAGTATAATTATTTATATATTATATATAATGGAAAATTACTCAGCCATAAAAAAGAATGAAATCTTGTCATTTACAACAATGTGGATGGACTTAGAGGGTATAATGTTAAATGAAATCAGTCAGAGAAAGACAAAATATGATTTCACTCATATGTGGAATTTAAGAAACAAAACAAATGAACAAAGAAAAAAGAGACAAACAAAAACCAGACTCTTAAATACAGAAAAAAAACTGGTGGTTGCCAGAGGGGAGGGAGGTGGGGGGATGGGTGAAGTAGGTGAAGGGGTTTAAGGGTACTTTTATCGTGATGAACACTGAGTAATGTATAGAATTGTTGAATCATTTTATTGCATACCTGAAACTAATATAACGCTGTATATTCATTATACTTAAAAAAAATTTAAAAATTTTTAAAAAGGAAAAATAAAAATATCATGTGTCTTTATTTCATCAGCTATATCATATATAAGTGAAAAATTCTAATACAAGGTTACCTGTGTCAATTTCAACATCGTTATGTTTATAATTCATTTGTTCTGAGACTCTTTTTTTTGAGACTCTTTTAAATAGAGTAAGATTTACTCTTGCAATGGAAGCTTGCCTTTGATAGAAATACTTTCTTTCTCCTGAGGATTACAGAATTACAGAAGAATGTTTTCTTTTTTTTTCTTTTTTTATAATAATATTTTTTTTATTATGTTATGTTAGTCACCATACAGTACATCCCTGGTTTTTGATGTAAAGTTCGATGATTCATTAGTTGCGTATAACACCCAGTGCACCATGCAATACGTGCCCTCCTTACTACCCATCACCGGTCTATCCCATTCCCCCACACCCCCCTCCCCTCTGAAGCCCTCAGTTTGTTTCTCAGAGTCCACAGTCTCTAATGCTAAGTGAAATAAGTCAAGCAGAGAAAGACAACTATCATATGGTTTCCCTCATCTATGGAACATAAGAACTAGGAGGATCGGTAGGAGAAGAAAGGGATAAAGAAAGGGGGATAACCAGAGGGGGGAGTGAAGCAGAAGAATGTTTTCTAAACCAGTGCGTATTTGGTTGATTTGAAATTGTAACACAGCACATAAATACCTAGTTCAGCAAGTTTTTCTTAACCATAAATTGAGTGATTAAATCCCTGACTTGCTTTCATGATGTAAATGATTCAGGAATAATGATAGTACATCAAGAAAAATATCAGTATTTATAAGTTTATAAAAAAGCACAGTATAATGAAATACTAAAGACAAGTATTCCAATCACTGGGTATAATCATTTTGATTTATTCCACATTACCTAACCAAACAGGAAATGACCGATGATTTTGATCACTATACCAACACCTACCAAATCTATTCTAAGAATCCCCCAAACTGTCAAGAATTCCTTGGTTCATCAGGTGTCATCAACTGGAAACAACATCTGCAGATCCAAAGTAAGTAAGGGATCTGGGAAGTGTGCTGGCTTCTGTGACTGTTCATGGCTACTCCTGCAGGGTCCCTTTTCACCCTGAGAACATTCCCCTACAGCCTTTGTAGGGGTAGGAAGCTCCACCAAACCCCACTCAGCTAGATGCTCTTTTTTTGCATCACCGGCTACCACCTCCGCAGTGGAACAGAATTCAAACATTGCAAACTAGGGACTTGACACAGGGAACTGTGAATAATGGAATTTCTTGTTAGCTGAGGATTCATGACATATTTTTGCAGACATATTCAGGGTCCCTTGGGTGATTAGGTGTGAGAGTAGAGCTCCCTCCCCCTCAGGCCTTCCATTCCTAGGATAAGAATGACAGTTCCTTGTGCCAGAGAGCGCCTCCAGGTCACAAGAACAACTACCATCGTTGTGAGCATGCCCTCCAGAGTCAGATTCTCTAGGGTGGCATACTTGCTCTGCCTGTTACTTGCTCTGTGATTTGAGCAAGTGATGTAACTTATCTATTATTCAGTTTCCTCATATCTAAAAAATGAGGGTAGGAAAAGTACCTAAAACATAGGGTCAGTGGAAGAATTAAATGTGGTATTAGACCAATACCTGGGCATGAAGTATGTGCACATTCAAGGTTGGCTACTATTTTTATTTTTATTTTTTTATTTTATTTTATTTTATTTTTAAAGACTTTATTTATTTATTCGACAGAGATAGAGACAGCCAGCGAGAGAGGGAACACAAGCAGGGGGAGTGGGAGAGGAAGAAGCAGGCTCATAGCGGAGGAGCCTGATGTGGGGCTCGATCCCACAACGCCGGGATCACGCCCTGAGCCGAAGGCAGACGCTCAACCGCTGTGCCACCCAGGTGCCCCATGGCTACTATTTTTAAAATACCATTTCTCCATTGATTTCACAGTGATATAGTCAGGATTTCTAGTATTATCTGCTTGCATAAGAGAATGACTTGGGCATGGTCACATGGTTAATGGCAACACCAGAAGCAACACTGCCTGACTTTAAATTCTGCATATTTCCACTAGGAAGCGTCTGTCGCCTCTATATGGGCAATTATTTCTCACCTTACTTTACCCTCTCTAGGTTCACAGTCCAGCCTGAACGAAGTGATACAAAACCTTGCAGCTGCTGAATTGGTCAAGGTCAAGCAAGAACAAGGCATTCTGTATATGTTGCCCAAGACAGCAAGTAAACTGCTCCCTTCCTTGCCGGAGGCAAATAACTTGCCTCTGAAATCTGGCAGACGCAAAGTCATGTAAGTTTGAAAAAAGATGCTCTGAATTTGTCTTATCTTTCTGTGTGGAAGAGGCCTCCCAACTTCTTTCCCTATGTTCCCTCTCGCCTCCCTACAAACCATTTCCTGGGTGATCCTTCTGGACGTGGATTATGTCAATTCATCCACTTAAAAGCCATCCGTGTTTCTCAGCTCCCATGCCCATTACAGACATTTGGGGTCCTACGAGACCTGCAATCCACCACCTCTTGGACTTCGTCTTGTCCCTCTTGCTTACTCTCACCAGCCACTTTGGCTTTTTTTCTGTGACTTGATTTCATACACTCACACATGCCTTTGGACCACTGCATTTGTTCTTTACCTAAAACGTCCTTCCCTCTGATCTTTGCATTTCTGCTGCTTTCTTGCCATTCATTTTCTCAAATGTCATTTCCTTCGACAGCTCTCCTCAGAGTAACCTAAAACCACCCCTTCCCGTAATTCTTCATCACAAAATCCAATTTTTGTTTTCCTCAGTGCACTTATCACTATCCAAAATCAGCTTATTTGTGTATTTATTGACCTACTTTTTGTTTGATTCTTCCTTGTAACAATTCAAACTCTACAAGAGCGGGAGATAGTCTTTATGTTGTTCACCAAGTTTTCAGTAGCCAGAACAGAACACAAAGTAGATATTTCATAAATATGCAATGAATTTACTTCTCAGAGCAAAACTTCTCCAGTAAAAAGAATTTAAGCATATTATATATTTCCCTCCACTGATGCCTGAATAGAATTAAAACTGATACAGGGCTGTGATATGGAGATGTCCAATCCTGCGGCCCTGTGGTGTAAAAATGCCTGGAAAAGCCGTATTCACACTGTACTGCCCCTTACCTCTGAAAGACACCTCCAAATCTATAATCTTGTTTGATTTCTTTTTCTTTTCTTTTTTTCCCAATTTTTATTTCTTTTATTCTGAAAAGAGTAAAATGAGTTAAATAATTTACTGTTTATCTGTCTAGGCTTGGACAGTCAACAACAGCACACACTTCAATTTTTGGTATATTTGCATAACTGTAAATATTTTAGGAATTTTTTTCTTAAGCTCTCTCTTTTTTTTAAATAATAATTTTTATTATGTTATGTTAGTTTGATTTCTTGCCCATCCCACAAGATAGACAAGGTAGGAGACATTATCCCCATTTTCCTGATGGAAAACAGGTCCAGCTGATGAAACAGCTTGTTCGGGTAACCTGGATGGTTAAGGGCACAACTGGGGCTCATGTCTACATCTCCTGCTTCCCCATTGTGGGCTCTTCCCAGGACACCTCCCGAAGCCCTTGTACAGCACTGCAGCAGCCTTCAGACAAGCGTTCTGTAAGGCGGGGGCTGCCTGCACTCCACACCACGGTCTCTCCCTGGACTTCAGCTCTCCCACAGTGGCCAAGGAGCCTCTGACACCAACATACAGAGCTTCCAGGATGACAGGATTCCAAGTTCTGGCTTTATAGCTTGCTAGCATATGCTTTGAGGCACTTGCTTATTTTCTGCTTACCTGTTCTTATGTGTAGAACAGGGATGTTATCAATCCTCCCATCTTAAGTGCAGAATCACAGCAATGTTGACAAAAATAATGCTTCATTTTAGTGTAATTCTTATTTTGTGTGTGGCACAAGTCCTACGTACTTATCATGTGATAGCTCTGATATTATTTAACAGAGGTGCTACTAATATCACCACTGTGTTAATATCTCCATTTTATAAGAACATTATGAATTCGGGCAGTCTGGCTGCAGAATCTATGCCTTTACCGTGCTCCAATTTGCATTGTCTGAAGACAATTTTGGGGAAAACAAATATAATACTCCACAGTATGTGTGATATTATGGGGTGTTCTTTTCCTTTGTTCTCAACAGCAACGAAGAGATGTTTAAACTCTCCTCCATGGATGTGACCCACGCTGCCTTGGTGAATAAATTCTGGCATTTCGGCGGCAATGAGAGGAGCCAGAGATTCATCGAGCGCTGTATCCGGACCTTCCCCACCTTCTGCCTGCTGGGGCCCGAGGGGACCCTTGTGTCCTGGAGCCTGATGGACCAGACAGGCGAGATTCGGATGGGGGGTACTCTGCCTGAGTACCGGGCCAAGGGTCTCATCTCCTATCTCATGGATGTTCACAGCCATGCTCTGGTCAAACTTGACTACCCTACCTATTACCATACATTGGAAACCAACAAAATCATACAGAAAATGAGTCACAGTCTGAATCATATCACCATGCCCTGTAACTGGAACCAGTGGCACTGTGTGCCTCTGTGAAGCAGTCCTGAACACAAGACAGTGTTGGGTGGGCTGACGTGGCAGGCGGAGTGGATGGGTGGGCAGAGAGAGAAAGAATAAATTGTAATCAGCAGTAAAGTGCTGTGTGTTGTCTGGGCTCTGGGAAGCAGTACAAATGGTCAACAGAACCACCATGGTCCCTGCTCTCAAACTACTCATGGACTCCCCTTTGAGTCCAGCAGACCTGGCATGGCCAGACCTTCCTGTAGCGGACCCTGGTCTTGTTCAGTTTCCTACACTTCTGGATCTCAGTGACACACTATTCAGCTGCATTCTGCCCTAATGCTTCTCCTGGAACACCTATCTTACACGTAGAGTATCGCTAATACACATATCCTGACACTTTTGCCAAGATGTGGCATTATCTTAAAGGTAGTAAAATTTTCCTCTCTCTTTCCTTTACCTTCCATCTCCCCGCCCCCACCCTCAACTAGTTTCACTGAGGTATAATTGACAAATAAAATTATAATACATAAAGTATAAAATGTGGTGATATCTATCATCTATCTATCTATCTATCTATCTATCTATCTATCTATCTATCATCTATCTATCTATCTATCTATACATATACACACACATTGTGAAAGGCCTCCCACAACCAAGTTGATTAATACTTTCATTATTTCATATACTTACTTTTGTGTGTGGGAGACAGAACACTTAAGATCTAATCTCTTAGCAAATTTCAATGACACATTACAGAATTATCAACAATAATCACCATGCTATACATTAGGCCCTTAGCACTTAACTCAAGACTGAAAGTTTGAACCCTTTTTTTATTATAATAATATTTTTTTATTAATTATGTTAGTCACCATACAGTACATCCCTGGTTTTTGATGTAAAGTTCCGTGATTCATTACTTGCACATAACACCCAGTGCACCATGCAATACGTGCCCTCCTTACTACCCATCACCAGCCTATCCCATTTCCCCACCCCCCCTCCCCTCTGAAGCCCTCAGTTTGTTTCCCAGAGTCCATAGTCTCTCATGGTTCATTCACCAGCCTCTCCCTATGCTGTCCACATCCCAGCCCCTGGCAACCACCATTCTACTCTTTCTATGAGTTTGACTTTTTTTTTTTAAATTTTATTTTAAAGCTTCCACATGTGATACCATGTAGTATTGGTCTGTATCTGTCTGGCCCAATTTATTCTTTCTCTCTCTGCCCTCCAGACTCAACCATGTTGTCAAAAATGGCAGGATTTCCTTGCTATTTTATGGCTGAATAATAGTCCATTGTGTGTGTGTGTGTGTGTACACCACATCATCTCTATCCATTCATCTGTCCACGAGTTGGCTGTTGTGAACAATGCAGTGAAGATGGGAATGTAGAAATCTCTCCTAGACACTGATTTCATTTCCTTAAGATACATATACCCAGAGGTAGGATTGCTGAATAATATGGAAGTTCTATTTTTAATTTCTTGAAGAACCTCCACACTGTTTTCTACAGTGGCTGTCATGATTTACATTCCCACCAACAGTGCACAGGGTTCCCTTTCCTCCACATCCTTGCCGGCCTCGTTCTCTCCTGTCTTTTTGATAACACAAACTCTGACAGACGAGGGTAATATCTCACTGTGGTCTCGATTTGCCTATCCCGATGATAGTGATAAGCATCTTTTCATGCCCCTGTTGGCCATTTGTGTGTCTTCTTCAGAGAAATGTCTTTTCAGGTCCTCTGCTCATTTTTTGGTTGGATGGGGTTTTGTTTGGTTTTGCTCTTGAGCTATTGGAGTTCCTTATATATTTTGGAGATTCATCTCTCATTAGATATATAGTTTTCAAATATTTTCTCCCATTTCATACTATGCCTTTTTATTTCGTTGATAGTTTCCTTTGCTGTGCAGCAACTTTTTGGTTTGATGTAGTCCCACTTGTTAATTTTTGTTTTTATTGTGTTTGGTTTTAATCCAAAAAATTGTTACCAACACCAATGTCAAGGAGTTTTTCCCCTGAGTCTTCTTTTGGGAGTTTTATGGTTTCAGGTCTTATATGTATGTCTTTAATTCATTTTGAGTTGATTTTTGTGTATAGTGTAAGGTAGTTGTCCAGTTTCATTCTTTTTTGCGTGTGGATATCCAGTTTTCCCAACATCATATATTGAAAAGACTGTCTTTTATCTATTATATATTTCTGGAATTTTTCTTGAAAATTACCTGACCATATATACATGGGTTTATATCTGGGCTCTCTATTCTGTTCCAGTAATCTACGTGTCTGCTTTTATGCCAATATTATAATGTTTTGATTATTATAGTTTTGATTATTTGATTATTATAATGTTTTGATTATTTGTAACGTAGTAAGAAGTCAGGAAGTATAATGTCTCCTACTTTGTTCTTCTTTTCCAGCATCTTTTTGACTGTTTGGGGTCTTCTGTGGTTCCATACAAATTTTAGGATTGTTTTTTCTATTTCTATTGGAATTTTGATAAGGATTGCGTTGATAAAGATTGCTTTTGGTAGAATATACCTCTGCACAATATTAATTTCTTCAGTCCATGAACACAGAATCCTTTTCCATTTATGTGTGTCTTCTTAAATTTCTTTCATTAATGTTTTATAGTTTTCAGGGTACAGATCAGTGACCTCCTTGTTTAAAACTATTCCTAAGCATTTTACTCTTTTGGTTGTTATTATAAATGGGACTTTCTTAATTTCTCTTTCTGATAATCCTTTGTTAGAGTCTAGAAATGCAACTCATTTTTTTATCCTGATTTTGTATTCTGGAACTCCACTGACTTGTTTCTTAGTTTTTGTAGGTTTTTTTGTTTTGTTTTGTTTTGTTTTTTTGGTGGAATCTTCAGGGTTTTCTATACATAAGATAATGTCACCAGTAGACACAATTTCACTTCTTCCTTTCTTACCTGGATGTCTTTTATCTCTTTTCCCAACCTGCAGTGCTACATTGAAGATAAGTAGCAAGAGGAGACATCTCTGTCTTTTTCCTAATCTTAGAGGAAAAGTGTTCAGCTTTTCACCATTTAGTATGAAGTTAGCTGTGGGCTAATATACAGAGATAAAATCCACTTCCTCATGGTGTATGATTCTTCTAATGTGTTGTTGAATGTGGCTTGCTAGTATTTTGTTGAGAATTCTTGCCTCTATGTTCATTAGAGACACTGATCTTTCGTTTTCTTGTTGTGTCCTTGTCTAACTTTGGTATCAGGGTAATGCCGGCCATATAAAATGAGTTTGGAAGTGTACCCTCCTCTTTAATTTTTTCAAAGCGTTTGAGAAAGGTTTGCATTAATTCTTTTTTAAATGTTTGGTAGAATTTCCCCATGAAGTCCTCTGGTTCTGAGCTTTTCTTTGTTGGGTGTTTTTGATTATTCAGCTTTCTTACTAGTAATTGGTTTAATCAGATTTTATACTTCTTTATAATTTAGTTTTTATAGGTTGCATGTTTCTAAGAATTTATCAATCTCTTCTGGGTTATCCAATTTTTGGTTAATAATTGTTAATAGTGGTCTCTTATGATTCTTCTCATTTTTGTGTCATCATTCGTAATCTCTCTTCTTTCATGTCTGGTCTTATTCATTTGAGTCTTTTCTCTTTTTTTCTTAGTTGGTCTAACTAAAGGTTAATCAATTTTGTTTATCCTTTAAAAAAACTCTGAGTCTCATTTATCTTTTCTATTATTTTTCTAGTCTCTATTTTACTTATTTATGCTCTGGTAGTTATTTTCTTCTTTTTACTACTTTTGTGCTTATTTCTTCTTTTTTTAGTTTTTTGAGGTGTGAGATTAGATTGTTTGAGATCTTTCTTTTCTCTTAAGAATTCATCATCATAGACTTTTCTCTTTGAATTGCTTTTGCTGCATTGTATATGTTTTAGTATATAGTGTCCTTTTTCACGATTCTGAAAATTTTTTTAATTAAAAAATTTTTTTGAATCACTGTTGTTCAGGAACATATTGTTTAATCTCTACATATTTGTGTATTTTCCAGTTTTTGTCTTTGTTATTGATTTTTAGTTGTATGCCACTGTGGTCACAAAAGATGCTGGGTATGATTCCAATCTTTTAAAATTTGTTAAGACTTGTTTTGTGGTCTAATATATAACCTATCCTGGAGAATGTTCCATGTGCCCTTAAGAAAAAAAAGTGTATTCAACTGCTGTATGATGGAATATGTGTATGTTATCTGTTAGGTCCATTTGGTCTAATATGTAGCTCCAATCCAATGTTTCTTTACTGATTATCTGCCTGGGTGATCTATTCATTGTAGAAAGTGGAATATTGAAGTCCCTTTCTATTATTTTTATTGTTTTCTATCTCTCCCTTCAGCTCTGTCAATATCTGCTTTATATATTTAGGCATTCCATTGTTTGGTACATATATATTTTTAAGTATCATATTCTTTGAATAAATTGACATGTTAATCATTATATAATGACCTTCTTTCTTTCTTACTATAGTTTTGACTTAAAGTCTATTTGGTCTGATATAAGTATAGCTACTCCTACTCTTTTTGTTTCCATTTGTACTGAATATCTTTCAACTTGAAGAAATTCCTTTCAACATTTGTTATAAGGCTGCTCTGGTAGTAATGAAATCCTTCGGCTTTTGTTTGTCTGGGAAAATCTATCTCCCTTCCAGGTCTGAAGGACACTTTCATGGGTAAAGCATTTCTCGGCTGACAGTTGTTTTTCTTTCAGCACTTTGACTATATCATTCCATTCCCTTCAAGCGTTCAAGGTTTCTGCTTAAAAAAATCTGCTTATACTCTTATGAGGGTTTTCTTGTATGTAAAAAGTCACTTGTCTTTTGCTGTGTTTAAAATTTTTTGTCTTTTTTTTTTAAGATTTTTTTTATTTATTAATTTCACAGAGAGAGAAAGAACACGAGCAGGAGGAGCAGGAGAGAGAGGAGCAGGAGAGAGAGGAGCAGGCTCCCCGCTGAGCAGGGAGGCTGATGTGGGACTCGATCCCAGGTCCCCGGGATCATGACCTGAGCGAAGGCAGGTACTTCACCGCTGAGCCACCCAGGCGCTCTTGTCTTTACTTTTTAACAATTAAATTATAATGTGCCTTGGTGTGGGTCTCTTTGGATTATTATTATTATTATTATTATTATTATTGTTATTATTATGGTTCTCTTTGGGTTTCCTGGATTTTAGTGTCTGTTTCTTTCCCTAGGTTTGGGTCTTTAGCCATTTTTTAAAACACATTTCTGCACTATTCTCTCTCTTTCCCCTTCTGTGACACCTATAATAGGTATATTGGTCCACTTACTTGAGTTCCATAAATTGGTTAAGCTATTTTCACTCTTTTTAGTTATTTTTTTAAATTTTTGCCTCTGATTAGATGATTTCTATTGACCTATCTTTGAGTTTTCTGATCCTTTTCTCCATCTGATCTTGTCTGCTGTTGATCTGCTTTATTGCATTTTTCTGTTTAGTTATTGTGAATTGTTTGGGACTTTCAAAATATATTCTGTCTTTTTGTTGAAATGCTCACTTTGTTCATGCACTGCTCTCCTCAGCTTGGTGAGCATCTTCATGACCATTATTTGGAACTCTCTGTCAGGTAAATTACCTATCTATGTTTCATTAAGACTGGTTTCTAAAGATTTATGTTGGTTGTTTGTTTGTTTGGAACATATTCCTCTGTTCTTTATTTTCCTTGACTCTCTGTGCTGGTTTTGGCACATTAGATAAAACAGCCACGTCTCCCAGTCTTGCCAGACTTGCCTCATGTAGGTAATAATCTTTGTCAATAAACTTGACCTGAACCTTTATTTTCCTCAAGGCTCTGTTTTTGCACTGTCTTTGGTCTTTGTGGTTCCCAGGAGATTAGGGTGTGTCAAGATCTGCTAGTGTCCCAACAGCATGGAAATTTCCCACATGTCTGTTTAGGCTCCCAGAGAGCTATTATTTGCCAGCCCCTTCAGCTTCCAATGCAAGCTAATTAGAAGCCCAACCTCCAGGCAGCACCTGGGAAAGTCAAGATATTCGATATACAATCTAGCCCTATCAGGGAGAAACTGGGAGCTGGGTGTTTTTGCCTACTTACTCTGTGCTAAGTCAGAGGGGAGAGTCTCTGGGAATGCTTTTGTGCCTATTTAGAGCGAACTCTTTATTTTGTGTGTTCCTGGGGGATTCATGAATGCTGAACCTCACTGGCTCCCGAAACTAGGTAATTTAGAAATCAGTCCCCCAAATGGCAGCCTTAGAAGATGAGCTGCTAAAAAAAAAAAAAAAAAAAAAAAAAAAAAAAAAAAAAAAAAGGTAGAGAGAAGATAATGAGGTGCTAGATTTGTAGACAAACTCCTTTCAGGAAGAAACTGGAGACTGTTTTATTACTGCAGTTATATGAGGAGAGAAAGCAGAAGATGTACCACTAGCTCTTTTAGGTTCTGGGAATATCCCAGTGAGTTCCCACATGTGGGCTGATTGGAAGCCAGAACCTAAGGCAGCAGCTGAGAAAGTATACAGTCAAATCCTTTCCAGGGACAAACTGGGAGGTGGCATTTTGCCTGCTCCTTCTGTGCTGAGCCCTGAAGGAATTGCTGGGGGAAAAAAATGCTCATGAACCCATTTAAAAACTGCTTCTTTGTTTGATGTGGCCCTGTGAGATTCATGTATGCCAAGCCACAATGGCTCTCAGAGCAAGGTGATTTGGGGGCCCATCCCTTGGGTGGCAACCTTAAAAACTAGGCACTAGATGTGTGGTCCAACCCTTTGCTTCTCAGGAAGAAACTGGGAGTTGGGGGTTCCCTCCTGTTGTAAGGTGCTGTGCTGGGGTGGGGTTTATGGCAAGCATATCTTAGCCCTTCTTATCCATTTCAATGTGGCTCTTTTCTCATTCACCTCATGTGTAGAAGTTGCTCTGAAAGTTTCTGGATTTCTCTCAGAGGGAACTGCCCCCTCTGAGTGTGTCCCTGGGAGGAGACAAAGTCAAGAGCCTCCCATTCCACCATCCTGGTGCCATCACTCCTGACCCCCTTTTATTTAGTGACCAAAGTGTGTTCTATCTCTTCAGTAGGTGTTGTGAAGTGAATCTTTCACCAGTAGCCCTTTGATCTCTGTTTAATAACCATGTTAACATATTATGCACATGAATATAGGACATCAGGTATATATGCTCCTCAGAAAGACTGACTAGTGGTAGCATTTTCCTCACAGAAACCCCAAGAAAGTGAGAACAGTGTTATCTTTCTTGAAATGGGTCCATTTCCATCCTGATAATCACCCTGCTATAAACAAATGTTGTGTTTGATTGTGGAAGTTAAACTAGAGGGTCCATCAGTTGGAAGACATTGAGAGGGGATAGTGGGGACACACACTGTCTATAGGTCAATAGATAAATAGATGAATCTTTAGATATTTGTAAATATGCTTCTAGGTCTGTCTCTGTGTGTGTGTGTGTGTGTGTGTGTGTGTGTGTGTGTGTTTATAGATCAATATATAAAGAGATCAATATATATCAAATGACAAATATTCAATTATACTAATATATCACATTTACACGACCTTTACTTAATATGGAATACTAAAGTTCCTTTTCTTTCTTTCTTTTATTCCTTTCTCCTTTTTTTAAAAAAAAAAATTTCCTTGAGGGAAATTCCAGGGATTGGAAGTAGTGCTGTCAAAATGAGCAAAGATTCTCCTGCCTTTTTATATGAATGTCTCATGCCCTTTCTATGTGCTAATAGCACAAAACAGATGTGTCGAATTCTCCACAATTTTCTCATTTCAACAATAGAATAGATATTAACTGATCACCTACTGTGTGCCAGGGACTATTCTAGGAATTTGGACACATACTGAATGAAACATAGATCCCTTGAAGAGCTTACATTCTCGTAATCACCTATTAATATAAAACAAAACCCATCAATAATATTACATAAACACTGAGGATGGGGCAGTGTAGTGTAGTGATTAGTACACCCTGTGGAGCTGGACTCTCTGAATGAAAATCCAGATCTGTCTTTTGTCAGCTCTATAATGTGGGGGAAATTATTTAAGATCTCTGTGTCACAGAATTGTCATTCCTAAAATGAGGGAAAACGACAGTTCCCAAATTACAGGTGTATTGCACAAATCAAATGAATGAAAAAAATATAAGCAAACAACTTAGGAAAACGTCTGGCACATATTAAGCACTCCAAAAACATAAGTTGTAATTTTTGGTATTAAGCACCAGGATAGGTGCGATATGGACTGAAGACTATCATTACAAGATGGGGGGCGGGGTGGTCAGGGAATGGTTAGCAAATTGGGTGGGACCAAGCTATAAGATGTCCAGAGTATAATTTACAAATTGGATTCGAAATAATTGGGTGTCAATTTAGCATGTACCACATATATATGTTTAGTAGTCCTTGTGTCAGAAATGTCAGTGGCAGGAAAAGGAAATATCCATTTTTATTGGCTTGAGTCCCAGTATGGACACCAGTTGGATTACTAGGCAGACACAAATTACCCCTTTGCACGATTCCCATTAAACATGCTGACTATTGAAAGCAGAATTGGTTCACAGCAAAGGAAAGAATATTTTCAGCTAGTATATGTAATAACACAGAAAGACATAAACCTTCGAATTCCAAGAAATGCCTGGCAAGGACATTCACCAGAGTTATTTGAAATTCTACTTGAAGCATCATTTTCTCCAGAGTGCCACCTACCTTTCTGTCCTCTGTGGCCCCATATTCAGAATCACATCTTCTCTCGCCACCACTCAGCAACAGCACAGTTGCTGCATTTCTCATCTTGTGCCATTTTTAAGGCATCCCAAGGTCCCTGAAATTAACATCGACATTAACCAATTCTGCAATCTTGGTCCTATTAACAAACATTAGAGCTGGCTAGATGTTCCGCGGTGAGAGGCTATGTGTCCTAGCCTGTCCTTAAATATTAGAAACCTCTGAGAACCAAACTGGGGGCTCAAGTTTTCTTTCTTCCTTCTTCCTCTCATTTATGATGCCTGCAGCTATAATAGAGAATATTGTGTTTTATATCCTTTTTCTGGACCCACTATCCAGCTGAATCCAGATACCCAAAGATACTGTTGTGGGAAGGCATGAAAAAACAAGAGACTCAGAATTTAAAACTTTGTAGTATGACTGAATTGCCAGAAAGAAGGGAAGAGCTCTCCATGCCAAGGCTGTAGACCACCACAGCCTATTTTCTTAACACACCAAAGTAACAAGCCATCAAGCTCAGGTCCCTCTCTAAGACATCCCTGTGGTCAGCAAGGGAGGAGGGATACTGTGTCACTGAAGTAGTTATAGGAGACCTCATGACACTCAGAGAAAAAGATTCCTCATGATACCAGTTGGAAAGACAGGATTCCATGTCACGCATGAAATTGAGACACATAGGGATGCTGTATTCATAAGTTACCTAACTTTACAAAGGGTATTTAAAAGTAATGTTAAGTTCTTCCTCAATTTTACTGAGTCCTTTTTCTTTAACCATGACATGCAGCACCGTTTTATTATAGAGGTTGGTTTCCTTATAATATTCCCTCTGTAGATATATAACCGACACATTTATTCTTCTGTATTATTCATTAGGCTATACTATGGCTTTGTGGAGATGGTCTTGCTTACCATCACTGTAGAACACATTCCAGGGAGGGGCGCCTGGGTGGCTCAATCGTTAGGTGTCTGCCTTCGGCTCAGGTCATGATCCCAGACTCCTGGGATAAAGGCCCGCATCGGACTCCCTGCTCGGCGGGAAGCCTGCTTCTCCCTCTCACAGTCGCCTTGCTTGTGTTCCCTCTCTCGCTGTCTCTCTCTGTCAAAAAATAAATAAAATCTTAAAAAATCTTACTCATTTATTTCTGGCTAAAAAAATAATATGTGCCCTTCACAAATATTTAAGTGTATATTATTGTACCTTATTGTTATCTGTAAGCACAATATTGTACAGCAGAATTCTAGAACTTTCTCATCTTGCATAACAGACACATTATATTCATTCAACAGCAGCTTATCATTTTTCTATTTCCCCAGCTCCCGGTAACCACCACTCTACCTTCTACTTCTATGAGTTTGATTATTTTAGACAGTTCATGAGTGGACTCATGCAGTATTTGTCTTTCTGTGATTGGCTTTCCCTTACCATAATGTCCTTAAAGTTTATCCATATAGTACTTCCTTCTTTTTTTTTTTTTAAGATTTTATTTATTTATTTGTCAGAGAGAGAGCACACAAGCAGGGGGCAAGGAGCAGAGGGAGAGCAGGTTCCCTGCTGAGCAAGGAGCCCAATGCAGGGCTCGATCCCAGGACCCTGAGATCATGACCTGAGTTGAAGGCAGACGCTTAACCTACTGAGCCACCCAGGCGTCCCTACTTCCTTCTCTTTAAAGGCTGAATTATATTCTGTTTTATGTATATAACACTGTTTCTTTATCCATTCTTTATCCGTTTTCTTTACCTGTCAGTCGATACTTAGGTTGCTTCCACATGTAGGCTGTGAATAATGCTGCAGTGAACACGGAATGCGATAGCTATTCAAAATCTTGTTTTCGATTCCTTTGACTATATACCCAGAAGTGAGATTGCTGGATTATATGGTAGTCCTATTTTTAATTTTTAGAGGAACAGTTCACATGGTTTTTCATAGCATATATGTTGCACTTACTAATATTAATGACCTAGATAGAGTCAGTCTTTATTTTAGATACCCCAAGCTATTACTAGTAGAATTAATTTACAGAATTATAGGATACAACAACTGTAAAAACCCAATTAATAGCCATACCTCCAACTGATGCTTCTAAATTGAATTTTGATCAAGAATATTCTAATATGCCAGAAAGAATATTCTAATATACAATGGAATATTACTGAGCCACAAAAAAGAACAAAGTCTTGCCATTTGCAACAACACGGATGGAGCTAGAGAGTACTATGCTAAGTGAAGTAAGTCAGAGAAAGACAAATACCATATGATTTCACTCATATGTGGAATTTAAGAAACAAATCAACATAGGGGAAAAAAAGAGAGAGGCAAACCAAGAAACAGACTCTGAACAATAGAGAACAAACTGATGGCTACCAGGTAGGAAGGGGATGGGGGATGGGTTAAATAGGTGATGGGGATTAAGGAGGGCACTTGTGATGAGCACCGGGTGTTACATGTAAGTGCTGAATCACTAAAGTGTATACCTGGAACTAATATTATACTGTATGTCAACTAACTGGGATTAAATACAAATTTAAGAAAAATATTCCAACAAAAATTATCTTAAAATAATTATAATTAGGGACGCCTGGATGGCTCAGTTGATTAAGTGGCCAACTCCTGGTTTTGGCTCATGTCATGATCTCATGGGTGGTGATATCAAGCCCCAAGTCAGGCTCTGTGCTCAGCGAGAAGTCGGCTTGACGATTCTCTCCCTCCGCCCCTTCCCCAACTCGTTCTCTCTCTCTCTCTCTCCAATAAATAAATAAGTCTTCAAAAAAATAAAATAACTATTAATAAATATCTAGGATAGGGTTGCTACAATTCTACTTATGTAAATACCATTACTTGATTTAATCATATGAATCAGTTCAATCTCAAAATATATTTCCCTTTGTCAATTTTCTTTTTTTTTAAAGATTCTATTTATTTATTTATTTATTTATTTATTTATTTATTTAAAGAGGGCGAGAACAGGGGAAGGGGCAGAGGGAGAGGGAGAGAGAATCTCCAGAAGACTCCATGCTGAGTGTGGAGCCTCTATCCCACGACCCTGAGGTATCAACTTGAGCCAAAACCAAGTGTCAGTTGCTTAACCGACCGAGCCACCCAGACACTCCTCCCTTTGTCAATTTTCCATAACGTTTTCTTTCTATAGATAATAAAAGTCAAATAACAAAGACACTCAACATTTGAAACCATGAATAATTCCTAAAAAAGAAATAAGAAGTTGGACATTTGGGTATAGAAAAAGCTGGGGATGGAATAATAGGATATCACACTAACCTTTTTGATAATGCACCTTTTACAAGCAACATTTAAGCGAAATACATGTTCTTGTGCTGAAAGAGGAGGTGGAAATATTATTCATGGATGTACCTGAGACTGTCTGTCATGTCAAAACCCAGAGAAAATAAACTTACAGCTCCACTAAAGTTGATTACTCTCTTGAGGAGTGTCTGGCTTCTTTGCACTCATGGGACTCTGGTTTTTCTGTGCCGATCAATGATAAAGACTCCTTGTCCTCTGGAGATCTTAGGCCATTCCAACTGTTCAACTGTCCAGTATTCTTAGTGGACTACTTCTCCTTACAAAGAACCTGAAGAGAAAAAAATCTTCCTGCATCACAAGTGCATATTATAACTGGTGGAATGGATCCTTGATAATGGGTGATCTTACCCATAGAAGACAAACATGTTGGATGGTTATATTATATTTATCCTTCAATTTAGCTGGCAAAATAAATAACTCAGACCATAACACAGACCCCACCAAAAGAATCAATTAAAACTTCATAGTCCAACTAGTTATGAGTAAATGAATAGCTTTGGATTTTTTATTTTTTGCCATTGCTAACCCTTCATGTAGTTTCTAGACCAAAAGTAAGGTATAACAATGCATATCTTAATTAAGAAAAGATCATCTTAATTCTGCTTTTGACTAGGATTTAAAGAGCACTGGCCTCACCCTAATGATGAGAAAGAGCTGGATAAAAACTACAAAATCATAATTTTTTGGAACTCACTAGAAAACTGAGGGCACAGGACAACCAAGTAGGCTGAATACCAAGAGAGTTAAGAAATGACACACAGATGGTCTTACCTGTGTCAGAGCACAAGAAGAATAAGGTGGCTTCCATACCAACAGGTAGGAAATTAGTTAGAATTTTATTAAGTTGCTAAAGATTGAATGTGAGCTAGTGTGACAGTAGGAAGCACCTGGAGCCCCAGACACAAGAGTCCTACCTACTCACAGATTCTTCTCCATAGGCCTTCTCCAGGTGCTAACATTAGTCATCAGGGAAATTCAAATCAAAACCACATTGAGATACTACCTTACGCCAGTTAGAATGGCAAAAATTGACAAGGCAGGAAACAACAAATGTTAGAGAGGATGTGGAGAAAGGGGATCCCTCCTACACTGTTGGTGGGAAAGCGAGTTGATACAGCCACTGTGGAAAACAGTGTGGAGGTCCCTTAAAAAGTTAAAAATTGAGCTACCCTATGATCCAGCAATTGCACTATTGGGTATTTACCTCAAAGATACAGACGTAGTGAAGAGAAGGGCCATATGCACCCCAATGTTCATAGCGGCATTGTCCACAATAGCTAAACGTGGAAGGAGCTGAGACGCCCTTCAACAGATGACTGGATTAAGAAGATGTATACAATGGAACTCAGCCATCAAAAAGAACGATTTCTCAACATTTGCTGCAACGTGGACAGGACTGGAGGAGATAATGCTAAGTGAAATAAGTCAAGCAGAGAAAGACAATTATCATATGGTTTCACTCATACATGGAACATAAGAAGTAGGAAGATCGGTAGGAGAAGAAAGGGAAGAAGAAAGGGGAGGGTGAACAGAAGGGGGAATGAACCACGAGAGACCATGGATTCTGGGAAACAAACTGAGGGCTTCAGAGGGGAGTGGGGTGGGGGAATGGGATAGCTGGGTGTTATACGCAAGTAATGAATCATGGAACTTTACATCAAAAACTAGGGATGTACTGTATGGTGACTAACATAATATAATAAAAAATATTATTATTAAAAATAAATAAATAAATAAATAAATAAATAAATAAATAAAGGCTGGGGACAGGGTGAAGACCAGAAAGTGCCTTCCTTGGTTTTGCAGGGAATGTCTCTGTGAAGAAAGCATACAGTGCAACCCCCTATCTGTCCTCTCTTCTCCTCCATAGCAAAACTCCTAAACTGCTGGAAGAGGGGTAACAACTCCTGCCACCCACAAGGCATAAGCAAAAACCCACTGTTGCTGGAGAAGAGTGAAATAAATAAAAGCCCACTACTCCTGGAAAGGGACAGGAAATCGTCCTGGGCCCAGGATCCTATTTCAAAATTAGTAAATGTATGCTACCACTGGGGGAGTGGTAGGAAATACTCTTCCATGCAATTCCTGCCATAAAGACAAGGCTGAGGTTGGCTGCCATGAGGAGGAGGGACAGGCATGAGGAAGCTCCCCTCTCAGGCATATAGGCATAGAGGTCCTGCTTAAGACTGGAGGCCTAATCAGGACAAGAGAGAATGTGCCCTGCTCCCACACCATCAGCCTGAAAAGCACCAAGTAACAAGCTTTTTCTCTCAGATACTAAGTATGGCCACTTTCTTCAACAAGTGTTCAAGAAATATGGGCTTCGGAAAATCTTTCTTACTTTCATAGTTTAGGGCTCTTTATCTCCAGCATAGGAAGGAAAACAGTTTGGAACAAGCCTGGTCTTGTCTCACCTCTGGCCAGGTCTCTGGCCTGTCCAACAGAAACATCGGATTTCCACTCCAAAATCAGCTCTTGCAAAGACAAGTGATTTGCTCTGATCACTTCAATTGTGATCAAGGCATATGCTGGCAATTGTCTGCCTGGCCTTATCTTGATAACATTTTATTACGTATTTATTTTGGAGGAGGAGGAGTTCCAGACTGAGGCAAGCTTCAACCGACACAGTGATGTGGATGTGCACACAAGGTCTATGGGATAAACTCATCAGAAAAGTCCAAAATGGGTTTTGGGGATTTAATGAATTAAGTGATTTTAGTAAGAGTTTTTTGGAGGAAAGGTACACACATTTCCTCAGTAGAACAACATGGAAACTTTTAAAGAAATTTTTCTCTCTGTCATTTCATGAATATGAGCCTTATGGAAAAGGACTACACCTAGAACACCAGAAAAGAATTAATTTCACTAAATATCTTACATGCATAATGCATTGTATTCAATTATTCTTTCTTTATTTAACAAAACATGTATATATGCTTACCACGTATCAGGAACTTCTTTAAGCAATTATTGTCTAAGCCATTATAATTATGTATATCTAAATGAAGAGAAGACATCATCTCATTTCTGCTCATATGTAGGGTTTAGAAAACTAGAAAAAGTTTTCTTGTTGTTCCCGCACCAATGATAAGAAAAGGCTGGATAAACTACAAATCATACATCTTCTGGAACTCATTAAGGCAGGCACAGAGAAACCCATCAGCCTGAATTCCAATTAAGGAAGGGCCCCTCTTCAGTAAGAAAGGACTCACTTATGGCACAGCAGGGGAAGAGCTTAATATTTCCTCAAAACCCTGCAGAGTAAGTGCCATTATTTACTCCTCTTTCTCGATACAAGAACAGAAGCACGGAAAGAGGAAATGATTTGTCCCAGGTCATAGAGTAGGAAAGTGGTGCAGTCAGGATCTCGACCCTGTTGGTTTGGCCCCATCATCCTCCCTCTGAGCCACTATGCGATGGTGCTTCTTCCATCAGTGCCTGGACCTGCACCCAGCACTCAGAGGAACAAAAATAGAACTAATGCCACTGCTCCTGAACCTTTCTCCTTATATCTCATCCCAAAGTGTGTGAGATTTATAACGGTTATTTCATATAACGGAGCAAGGATAATAACCACACAGAGTCAAGGAAGAGCATGAAAAATGCTTGGTTACCTGATACCACAACATTTTTGTCATCCAGGGAAACCACCCAGAGAGATTGAGAGACTAGTTTAAGATACGGGTTAGGAGACCCAAATCCTGACTGACTGCTGTTAAGGCTGAAGGAGACAGAGGCTTACGGGTCTGGTTTCTGGGGCTGGGGTACAGGGGACACTACTCTTGTTATGGTCAGCCTTTGTGAGATGTGGACTCCATGGGGACCAAGGCGTCCCCTGTGCTGATAGGGACAGAGCAGTTTCAGTGGCCTTTAGCCTTGGAGAAAGAGTAAGGCATGATTCTAATGACTTCAGCCTTAGGAGATAAAATTGAGAATTAGCAATCTAGGAATCAAGACTCCTGGAAAGGAAAGAGAGAAATATGTGCAGACCTGTGCTCCGCTGGTCCACAGCCTGAAGGAGCATGCAAACTTTTCAACTTTCTCTCTCGACACTAGCCGCTTCTGTCCCTGCTCCTTGCATGGGAAGGACTCTTCTTCCTGTCATAATGAAACCAACCACTAACCCAGCGAACAAGGATAAGGGTGATGAGGACAAGGCCCTAGAGAGCGTCAAATTTCCCTCCTTGGTTGTTTTACACAGAGGAGCTGAGACTCAAAATCTTTTCCATGAGCCATCCTTTCTTTCCTGAGAATGGTAGAGCAAGTGCTAACGTTGGGGTGGTGGCACTTCAGAGTGAAAAGGCTCTGGGCTCAAATTCTATCTGATTCAGCCACACTGAGCCTCAGTGTCCTCCTCCATACTAGTGAGGCTAAGAAGTGCCCGCATTGAGTCATTGGGATGTTTAACCACAGCTTCAAAATGGGAAGGGTAGAGGGCACAGCTCATCCTTAAAAAGGATGCACTCCATGCAAATAATTTTCGTGTCTTCACACGTGTAAGAAAAGAGACCAGATGCTGCAAATCAGACCTCCTCCCTATCTTTCCTGTTGCGCCTTGCTCGTATCGCAGGTACTTGAGAATGCGAAGGAGAGGTTAAAGGTGTGGCTTACACAACATGCCTCTCCTTCTGGTACCTGGTCTTTCGGTACCACAGGGCTTTAGGATTGCAGAGTCATAGCAGGGCTGGTGGGGGCAAAGAGCAACCTGGTGATTTGGAAAAAGAAGCTCAGGTGGTACACTGCTGGCCTCGCAGATAGTTCCCTTAACAAGAGTCCCTGAGAAGAAGGGCTGGATTTCACAAGAGCTGACACCAGATTTTTTTTGCTAACGTGCAAGGCCCACTAAATGAGCCTGTGCTCAGTAATTTCTGGAGGAGACAAACCTAAACGCAGTCTGCAAGACCCTACCGAACCGACTGCATCAGAAGGAAATTTCATCGTCTAGGAGTCTGCTCCTCTTCATTTGCTCCTGGGGACACCGGCAAGGATTGGTGTGGAGACAGCGAGACAGCTTTCCAGGTGGTGACTCATACTAAAATAGATATATATAAAATCTCCATTGCTTTAAGACATCATCTCCACTTAAGGGAGACAAATCAAAATGTGATCAAAATACGATGGCAGACATATCTAAGGAAAGGGAATAACTTAAGAAACATGTATCTGGCACTTAGTTTGTGAGGAGTAACTTGTTCGGTAATATGAAAAATTCTTGCAGGTCGCTGATCTGAACTAATGAATGAGGAGAGATTTGGACACTTTCTGGAAGCACGGGGTGAATGGAGCCCTTAATGTGTGGGGACTGCACCTGTTATCGTATTTAATCCTTCTGGTTATATTACAAGGGAGGTCGTTTTTCCCTGCATGTGACTCATAAGAAGACTGCTGCACTCACACTCAGAAAAGAAAGAAGGAGGTGACTACGAGCCTGCCTTGTTTGCCTGAGTGTCACTGTCGTGTTTTGCAGATACTGTGTTTTTTCAAATCGAAGGTTTGTGGTGACCCCACATCAAGCAAGTCTATGGGCACCATTTTCCAACAGTATTTGCTTCCTTTGTGTCTCTGTGTCACACTTTCGTAATTCTTATACTATTTCAAACTTTCGCATTATCATTGTATTTGTTATGGTGCTCTGTGATCAGTGATCTTTGGTGTTGCATTTGTAATTCTTTGGAGATGCCACGAACTGGGCACATACAAGATGGTGAACTCCATCACTAAATGTTGTGTGTGTGCTGACTGCCCTTCCGATGTCTCTTTCTCCTTGGGCTTCCCTATTCCCTGAGACACAACAATATTGAAATGAGGACAGTTAACCATACAATGAATGACCTGTAAGTGTTCAGGTGAAAGGAAGAGTCGTACGTCTCCCACTGCGAATCAAAAGCTAGAAATGAAAAAACAAAACAACAACAACAACAAAAAACAAAAGCTAGAAATGACTAAGCTTAGGGAGGAAGGCAGGCCAAAAGCCAAGACAGGCTGAAAGCCCAAGGTGGTTTCCCCTTACACAGTTCAGCAACGAGCCAAAGACTGTAGGAGATTGCTCTTTCCCAAAGATTTCCAGAACTCTCTCTCATTCTCCCTTTCCCTCTCTCGTTTTCTCTCTTTCTCATTCTCTCTCTCTCCCCATCCTCCTGCTTTCTCTCTTTCTGAAGCTCCACGCTGGCCTCTATCTCTGTATGCTCAAGTCAGTGCGAGTGCAGTGGTTTGGTCAGGCTCCATTTCCCTGACCTGTAGCCTTCAAACAAGCTGATACAATCATAAAACTCACATTTTTTCTTTCCCTTTAATCGGAAATGGTAGTTCTGCACTGTGCAATGTTGTTTCATTTGCTGTTTAGTTTTTTGGGTTTTTTTTTCAAGTATTTGATCTTTTTTTAAAAGATTGTATATATGTATTTAGCAGAGAGAGAGAGAGAGGGCACGCAAGCAGAGGGAGTGGCAGAGGGAGAGGGAGAAGCAGGCTCCCTGCTGAGCAGGACTCTGGGATCAGGACCTGAGCTGAGGACAGATGCTTAACCAACTGAGCCACCCAGGTGCCCCTCATTTGCTGTTTAGTTTTGTCTTTTTTTTTTTTTTTTCCAGGGGAGAAGGTAAATCCAGATCCTGTTACCCTAGCTGGGCCAGCAGCAGAAGCCTCCTCCCTGCTGTCCTAAAGTGACAAAGTTACCCAGTTCCGACCTGGAGCACGGCATCTCACTCACAGCCGGGTTTAATACAACATCTCAGAACACTTCTTCGGTGTCTTCACTTAGAAGTGACTTTGTCCTCCTCCAAAGATCATAGTTCCAAAGTAGAATGCTGTAACACAGACTCTTTTCTCCTTTTCCATGTGGTTGGGATTTTATAGAACATTTTGGCAATCCCAATTTCACGCAGTGGGTCAACTATGTAAAGCTGCTGTATTTATTCTAGCTCGTAATCAGTACAATATGCACCAGAGGTGCAAGAGGGAGGCTTCGAGATGGAGTAAGGCTTTAGAAAAGGGTGAAAATACCAGTTTGGAATGCAGCCTGGAAATTATTTTTTAAAGATTTTATTTATTTATTTGACAGAGAGAGGGAGGATGCAAGTAGGCAGAGGGAGAGGGAGATGCAGGCTCCCCACTGAGCAGGGAGCCCAATGTGGGGCTCGATCCCAGGACCCCAGGATCAGGATCCAAGCCAAAGGCAGACATTTAATGGACTGAGCTACCCAGGTGCCCCTAGTCTGGAAATTTTTTTTAAAAAAGATTAATCGTTTATATTTAGACCATGTCCAAATACCCACATTAAAAAGACTGCAGCAAAATACCGTGCAATATACAGCACTTTAACTCAGGTGGGGAGAAGGAGGAGGAGGAAGAAGAGGAGAGGACAGAAAAGGATGGGAAGGAAGAAGAGAGGGAGGAGGAGGAGTGGTAGTAGTAATAAAATACCATGTTCAGTGCTGACTATATGACAGATAGTCTCCTAAGCCCTTATTGACTCATTTAATGTATTAACTCATTTAGCTCCCACAAGCATTCTATAAATTAAATAGCACTATTATCCCATCTCCTTTTTTTTTTTTTTTTTTAAGATTTTACTCTTTGAGAGAGAGAGAGTAAACGAGCAGGGATAGAGGGAGAGGAAGAGAGAGAAGCAGACCCCCTGCTGAGCAGGGAACCAACACAGGGCTGGATCCCAGACCCTGGGATCATGACCCAATCCAAAGCAGACACTTAACCGACTAAGCCATCCACGTGCCCCTCCCCCATCTCCTTTTGAAGTTGTGAAAATCAATAAGAGGAACCCTTTAGAATGGACTCAGGAAGCCATCAGAGGGAGCTGTGGCCATACCACTCTTCCTTGCACACAGTACAGACCCAACAGAAAGTGACCTCCCTCTAAGTCCATCTTACTCTAGCTCCTACCTTACCAGGGAGCTGGAAGAAAGCAACAGCCCTCCCCTCAGCAACAGCCCAGCCAATGAGAAGTGGTCACAACTCAGCCAATAAAAAGCCTCTATCCTTGAAACCCTTCCTTTCCTCCAATGGGCCTTTTGTTTAGAACAGCCTTCCCAACTTCTCTCATCCTTCTATGAAAGAGNGTTTCTGCCCTTTGTTCTCCAGACTTGCCTACAATTTTCCATAGCTTTCTTATCCTTGATTGCAATTCCTTGCTATTCCCAAGTAGCCATTTTTGATGGTAAAATAACTGGCAGTTTTATTTTTGAGGTTAACAGAGGAAACCAAGGCCCGGAAAGAGTAAGTAACTTCCCCAGTGTTACACAACTTTTTACTGGTGGAGTCAGGAGAATCACTAATGGCAAATGAATTTCAAAAGATGTTATATATACTTAAAAATGTGCTTGCTAATCTAAAGTGAAACTGATAGCTGGACTACACTGAAGTGTAAGAAAGTGAACTAAAAACATGCAGAAAGCACCTCCCTTCCTTTCTACCAGTATCATCCTTCCTTGGAGTTGGTGAAAACTTTAGTGAAGATAAAGAGACACTGAAGGGGGACCTGGCCATTGGAAGACAACTTACTACTCATTTTTCTGAATCGCCTCCAGCTTCTTCTCATTGCTGGCTGTTTCTTGGTTCTCCCTCTAGGCTAAAGTATCTTCCACAATGTTCCCATTACAAGGTGTCCAGATGCTGCAGACACTGGAGAAATCCCTGAGGAAGAGCCTTCCTGAATCCTTAAAGGTGACAGTGAAAAATTCTGGGGGGAGTAAGGAATAGAAATTTTCTGTGAAACAAGAAAAGAGATTAACATTTATTGAACATCTGGTCTGTGCCAGGTGCTAGTGGTGTTTTCTCTTACTGAGCTTGCACTACCTTTCTACAACATATTTGCTATTATGTCTGTGTCACTGATGAGAAGACAGAGCTCAGTTAGGTGATTTACCTAATATCACATAAACAGTAAGTTCAATGCTATGTTATGAACATAGGTATGCTTGGAACCTAACTGCCTTTTGCTTTGTGCTCTGTGATTACAAAATGGTTCCCTTACTCCTTTCCAAGGAAAAAAAAAAAAGGAAAACATTTTGTAATAACACTGGAATTTTGTCCAGAGTTTTCCTCCAAGGTTCACTGGGACTACAGTTAATGTTTAAATTATTCTCCTGAAAAGAACACTTCCCAGGTGAGAGGTTAACCATCAAGACCTCTGAAAGTCAAAAGAGGTCAATTCCTATTTTGACTTAAATTTCCCAATTTCTCTGAACTGACTGCACACCAGGCTATTTTGTGACTGACTCCCAGTATCTCCCTTAACCTAGTACAACTGCTCAGAAATCTCAGGATTAAATAAGATGTACATATAAATACCTACATCCAGAACTGTGCAAGAGTACCTCTAATGACATGCTCGGGTACTTGCTTGTGTTTCTCTTTAGCACCAAAGGGACAGGGTGCATGTACCAGTGGAACCAAAATACAACCATGTGTCTTTGTGTATTGTGTATGTGTGTTTAGATGACAATTGTTTTCCCTGAAAAAAGAAATTTCTGTAGACATAGAAATTGGATTTTTACTGTTTTATAGACACTCCTATAAGATGCATACATTTGAGATAAGATAAATGCATTTGTCTCCCTCACTCCCTCACAGGTCTGTTACTCCCTTCTTTCAGTATTAAGGAGTAAAATATTAGCATTATTTTATTTGGAGATCACCTGGCATAGTTTTTAATTATTAGAAACAGACTAATGAAACGTTGCCCTATTCTCTAATTACTACGAAAAAAATAACTTCGAGCCACAGCTAATCCTTGAACAACATGGGTCTGAATTATTTGAGTTCACTTATATGTGGATTTTTTTCAATAAATACAGTACACTACAGCAAATGTATTTTCTCTTCCTTGAAATTTTATTAATAACATTTTCTTCTAACTTATTTTACTGTAACAATACAATATGTAACATATAAAATACGTCTTAATCGACTGTTCATATCATCAGTAGGGCTTCTGGCCAATTGTAGGTTATTCATAGTTAAGTTTTGGGGGAATCAAAAGTTATATGCAGATTTTCCACTGTGCGGGGAATCAGTACCCCCAGCCCCCCATGTTGTTCAAGGGCCAACTGTGATCCAAAACTAAAGTCACCCACTTTGGTAGACTCCCACTAACATTAATCTCTATTACTTAATCTTTAACTCTTTTCCCTTGGTTATCCTTAAGATCCAGGCAATCTTGCAGAGAGACAGTCAATTTTGGGGGAGGAGGTTGCATTAGTTAGACACTCTACGAACAGTTGCCTAAGATATGTTTATGGTGAGTAGCTATTTTATAAATTCTTCAGGTCACAAGTTTTTCTTCATGCTTTAGTGCAGAATGTTGTCATTTAAATTTCTCTTTACCCCTTCTGTTAATTAGACCCCAAATATTTTGAGAAAACTCTTGGTGTATCCCAAGTGTCCTTTCTTGGAACATCTCTGTGGTAGGATAAGGTGGCTCTCTTTGTGCCTTAATTTCCATTCAGGATTAGCATTCTCCTTCCATTGCATATTAAAGATACACGTTTCCTCCTAATTGAAATCTAGAATATTTGTATGCCAGGTCCTTTTAATGGATGTATGACCTAAAACTCAAAACTTACTTGCATCTCAGTTGAGAAGAAGTCCAGCCATTCTTCTCAGTGTTAGATATTAAACACACGGTAGTGCTTGTGTCAGCTCCAGCCGAGTCACCTTAGAGGAGCTGCCTGGTACGTTCTGAGTTCAGCAGGAAAAAAGAAAAAAACATTTTTAATTATTTAGGCCATGGGAATAACAGAGTAACAGTTCCACATGTTTTCAGATCCCATCATGGATAATATTGTAGTGCAAATCCACTTTACAGGCCCCAAAAGCAAATGTGTTAAAAGATAATGTCTATATTTTGCCAAACTATACTGAATTTCTTTATCAAGACTCCACTTATGGTTGAAAGCAAAATAAATTTAGATAAACTCAGTCAACTGAGATTTTTTTTAAGAGTTATTTATTTATTTATTTGAGAGCTAGAAAGAGAGAGAGAGGGAGGGAGCATGCACAAGCAGGGGCAGGAACAGAAGGAGAGGGAGAGAGAGAGAGAGAAGCAGACTCCCCACTGAGTGCGGAGCCTGATGAGGGCTTGATCCCATGACCCTAAGATCATGACCTGAGCCAAAACGAAGAGTGGGGTACTTAACCAACTGAGCCACCCAGGCGCCCCTCAACTGAGTTTTTTTCCCTTCTCTTTCTCCCTGGCGTAACATCAATAGTTTATGTGGGCTGGAGAGCAGGGGGGAAAGATATTGGCATGGTCCTTGGTCATCATCCATCGTGGTGGAAATTATTAAAGTATATACCATCTTTTTGACCTTGGGCCATTGGCATGTTTCCATGCTGGTATCTGCAGAGTCTTCATATTAACAGTTGCCATGAGGCCCACGCTGGTATCCACTGCTGCATTCCCCAGTCCCCAAACCACAAAAATGCAAATGTTCACAGCCTCGATCTCATTCATTCTCTCCTCCTCCTCCCTCTCTCTCAACAGCCCATATAACACGATGAGGGTGGGGATCCAAGACTGGACCCCAAGCCACGGGACTGCGCAGCCCATTCTCTTGAGCACTTTGCTATAGGCTCTGCTTGTTAGTGGAAGCTCATTGAATCTTTCCAGAGAATAATGTGGTCATTTATGTTAAGGAGTTTTAAACACGTGCATAATCTTTGAGCCAGCACTACTCTTCTGGATATTCTAAGAAAATAGGTGCCCGTGCAAAGATTTCTGTGCAAGCATGTTCTATGAAGAATGATTTGTCAAAGTGAAAAGATGGAAATGGCTAAAATTGCCACCAATAGGCAAATAAATTGAACTGTGATCATCCATACAGTGGAATCCTATGCAGCCATTATAAAATAATTGAAAAATTTTCTGTTTATGAAGAGATAAATATGACCACAGTGCATTCAGTGGGGGAAACACGAGGCATCAGATTATTTTATGTTTGCAAACTTGTGTATCTCTATGTGTATGAATAGGAGAGTCTTGGAAGAGATCATTTTAAATCCTAAAATGAAGAGTGGTATTCTTAAAATCATCATATTTTATCTGTCCAAACATTTTCCTGTATGCATGTGTGATTCAGATTGGATGGGGAAGAAAAAGCTCTCCTCATTAGAGAGGCAAAAATGTAGTACATGGAGATTGTTTGACCTAGATGCCCTACTTGGCCTTATTCCAACATAAAATTCCATGATTTCATAGAAATCATCCTTGTCCTGATCAAACAAGGCACTTTACCATCTCTTCCTAACGAGCCAACCCTCTCTCCCTTACTTGGAATGCTGCAGGTGTATGGGACTGTCTTCCACATGAACCAGGGAAATCCATTCAAGCTGAAGGCCCTGGTGGACAAGTGGCCTGATTTTACAACAGTGGTTATCCGCCCTCAGAAGGAGGTAAGGTGCCACATGTGGAATGAATATGCCTCTGTGTTCATTTTTACTGTGTGTCTGCCATGCACCTGGCAGTGTGGCAGCCCCAGGGGATACAGAAATGAATTGTGTGATGGTGAGCAAGTCCTGTCCTCAGGGAGCTCATAGTCTGGAAATAAAAATCGATAAGCAAATAAAACAACAGAGTGTGAAGTGTGCAAGAACAGAAGATATACAACAAGAAATAGCCCAGGTAAAAGCTGATTCAATGATGAAGGTTGGAGATGGAAGTTACAGGATAAGGTCAGAGACGCTTCCTAATGAGAGGTTTCATCTGCACTGGATTTTGTGCAAATTTTGTAGATAGTGGTAGGCTGACAAGAAAAAGAGGCCATTTGAACCAGAGAAGAAACCAAGGGCCAAGACAGGAAGGTGTGAGACAGCACTATGCGTTAGAACGATTATAAAAAAGTAAACTTATAAAACTACAATTTCCATATGCATTTTGGGGAAATATTTAAAGATTTATTTATTTTTGTTTTAGAGAGAGAGAAAGCATAAGTGGGGTGAGGAGCCGAGGGAGAAGGAGAGAATCTCAAGCAGAGCGTGGAGCCTGATGCAGGGCTAGCTCTCACAAGCCTGAGATCATGACCTGAGCCAAAACCAAGAGTTGGACACTTAACCAACTGCACCACCCAGGTGCCCACATTTTGGGGAAACACTTAAAAACTAGAGAAACTAAACAGTTAATACATTTCAGACAAAAATTCCTAAGCTTATTTTTAAACACCCAGTAAAATTATAAATTTATAAAAATACAAATATTGTATCTTTCATAGAAATGAGATTATTTGAAAACCACTAAATTAAATAATATATAAAGAAATCTGTATTAGTAATAAAAACTGAACTGAAATAAAATTATTTGATCTTTTATGTTAAATGTGATCTTAAGGAACAAAATGTATTAGCGGGTATCCTTGCTGACTTGTCAGTGTGTTTTGGGGCAACATTTTCCGATTATTTTTTAAGAAGCTTTCTTATTCTGCACTGAGCTGTGGTAATACTTTCTGTGCCTCCTTCCTCCCAATAATCTCATCTGTTATTGGAAGGAGTTAGGGAGACCCTAAGTTTGTCTCGTCCCTCGAATACAAGTAGATAGTTATCAAATCATTCTAAACACCCAAGAAACAATCAGAGATCTGAAAAAACAAATGCAAGTCTACACATAGAAAAGCGACCACCGTTTGGAAGGTAAGAGGTACAGAGACTTGAATCTGGGGTGATATAACTGAGGATACGGAGGCAGGGAGGCAGCCGGCTTCAGGAGGCTACTGCGAAGTATTCTAAGCAGTGAAATGCAGAACTGGAACTTTGAGCAGTCGGCTACAGTGGGGGATGTGCCTGGCTTAACGGTGCTCTGGTGGCGAAGCAGCTCAGGTGGTGAATCAGGGCAGAATCCCAGGTGTGACAGAGTGGTCTCAGGATCCCCAGGGTGGCAAGAAGGAAGGGTGGTGCCCAAGTGTGGCAGGCAGAGTTTCCAGGTGTAGGAACGGGGAAGACAGCTGAGAAGACAGCTGAGAACAGTGATTGGAGGTGCTGGCTTTGTGCTCTATGTTGCTGTAAACTGCAGACAGCTGCGCGGTCGTGTGACAGCTTTCTTGGGAACAGGTCCAGCAAAAGGCAGAAGCATACTGAGACCCTCCGTGGGAGGAACAGCGCAGGTCCCCACCACGGGAGTCCTAAAATTGTGGAGTTTGGAGACTCAGTTGTGTTTGTGAGATGAAAATGCTTGGACACATGTAGGGTGAACACAGAGTTCTGATGAAAACCAAGTAGACAAAAGTGATTGATTGCTTTTCTCTGAGGGCTCAATGAAGAGGGGGGGCCGAGAATTTTCAGCTCCAGGGCTAGAGAGCCGGGCAGGGCCATTTTCATCAACCCCCCTCAGGGCTGAAAGTCTTCAGGGAGTAAAACAGCGCCACCTAGTGGAGTTGGAGTCGCTTACACGGAGCCCTGCCCCTGTGCGCTTGGAGGTGCATTTCCACTAGGACAAGTCCATCTGAGAATCAGCACAACTGGTGCCTCCCCCAGAAAACCAGCACGAACAACTCCTCACACCAAGTTTACTGATCACAGAGGCTGCAAAGCTTCAGCCCTTGGGGAAAACAGTATATAGCATTCTTTGTATTTTTATTCTTTAAGTCTTTTAGTATTATTTTTTCAGTTATTTTCTTAGTTTTTCAATTTTTTATTTTTATATATTTTATATCTATTTTTCATTTTTTGTTTCCTTTCATTGTATTGTATTTTATATATATACATATATTTAATGTATATATGTATATACACATTATTCATATTTCACTGTTTTTATATATATATACATTATATATATTTCATTGTATTATATTTTATATATATGTATATGTATGTGTATCTCTCTCTTTCTTCCCTTCCTTCCTTATTTTGGGATATATAGTTCTTTTTAACAAGCAGACCAAAACACACCCAGGATCTAGGGGTTCTTTTCCTTGTTGTTGTTTCTTTCTTTTTTTCTTTTCTGGACAAAATGATAAGACAGAAAAATTCACCCCAAAACAAAGAATAAGAGGTAGTACTCACAGCCAGGGATTTAATCAATACAGATATAAGTAAGATGTCTGAACTAGAATTTAAAACAATGATTATAAAGATACTACCTAGGCTTGAAAAAAAGCATAGAAGACACTAGAGAATCCCTTCTGTAGAGATAAAAGAACTAAAATCTAGTCAGGCCAAAATTAAAACTGCTATTACTGAGATACAGACCCAAGTGGAGGCCATAAAAACAAGTATGAATGAAGCAGAAGAGAGAATCAGTGATACAGAAGAAGAAATAATGGAAAATAAGGAAGCTGAAAAGAAGAGGGAAAGAAAACTATTAGATAATGAAGGTAGACTTAGGGAACTCAACAATTTCATAGAACAAAATATCTGTATTATAGGAGTCCCAGAAGAAGAAGAGTGGGGAAAAGGGGTAGAAGGTTAATTTGAAAAAATTATAGCTAAGAACTTTCCTAATCTGGGAAAGGAAACAGGCATCGAAGTCCAAGAGGCACAGAGAACTCCTCTCCAAATCAACAAAAATAGGCCAACACCTCAACATACTATAGCAAAACTTGCAAATCACAAAAATAAAGAGAAAGTCCTGAAAGCAGTTGGGGACAAGAGGTCCTTAACCTACAAGGGTAGATATATAAGGCTGGCAGGAGACCTGTCCACAGACACCTGGCAAGCCAGAAAGGACTGGCATGATAAATCCAATGTGCTAAATGGGAAAAATATGCAGCCAAGAATACTTTATCCAGCAAGGCTGTCATTCAGAATAGAAGGAGAGATAGAGTTTCCAAGACAAACAAAAACTAAAGGAATTCATGAACACTAAACTAGCCCTGAAAGGAATATTTAAAGGAACCCTCTGAGCGCAAAGAGACACCAAAAGTAACAAAGACTAGAAAGGAACAGAGACAATCTACAGAAATGTTGACTTTACAGGTAATACAATGGCACTAAATTCATATCTTTCAATAATTACTCTGAATGTAAATGGACTAAATGCTGCGATCAAAAGACAGAGAGTATCAGAATGTTTAAAAAAACAAGACCCCTGAAACAAACAATCCTAAAATGTGTATGGAACCAGAAAAGACCCTGAATAGCCAGAGGAATGTTAAAAAAGAAAACGAAAACTGGAGGCATCCCAATTCCGGACTTCAAGCTATATTACAAAGCTGTAACCATCAAGACAGACTGGTACTGGCACAAAAACAGACACATAGATCAATGGAACAGAATAGAAAACCCAGAAATTAATCCTCACCTCTGTGGTCAACTAATCTTCAGCAAAGCAGGAAAGACTATCCATTGGAAAACATATAGTCTCTTCAAAAAAATGGTGTTGGGAAAATTAGTCATATGGAGAAGAATGAAACTGGACCAATTTCTTACACCATACACAAAAATAAACTTAAAATGGATGAAAGACCTAAATTTGAGACAGGAATCCATCAAAATCCTAGAGGAGAACACAGGCAGCAACCTCTTTGTCCAGCAACTTCTTGCTAGACACGTCTCCAAAGGCAAGAGAAACAAAAGCACAAATGCACTATTGGAACTTCTTCCAGGATAGAAAGCTTTTACACAGCAAAGGAAACAAACAACAAAACTAAAAGGCAACCTACAGAATGGGAGAAGATATTCACAAATGACATGTCTGATAATGGGCTAGTATCCAAACTCTATAAAGAACTTACCAACTCAACACCTAAAAAACAAAAAAATCCAATCAAGAAATGGGCAGAAGACATGAACAGACATTTCTCCCCAGAAGACATACAAATGGCCAACAGACACATGAAATATCTCAATATCACTCAATATCACTTGGCATCAATACAAATCAAAACCACAATGAGACACCACCTCACACCAGTCAGAATGGCTAAAATTAATAATGAAGGAAACAAAAAGTGTTGGTGAGGATGTGGAGAAAGGGGAACCTGTCGGGTTTGGCGGGCAAACTCCGAGAGGCAAATGAAAAGATGATTCCAGACACCTTAGTGGGAGAAAGGAGAGGCCTGGGGACCAAACACTGTAGTGGTGAAAGGTCCTGAGCCAAGCTTTGTCTCCACTTTTATTGGGGTCTTAGCAATACATCAGGAGCAAGCAAAGCAAGGAGGAAAGTGTCAGGATAATTTAATATAATAACAATGGTCAGGATAATAATATATGGGGCAGCATGTGATAAGGGTGAGGAGGCAAGAAGTCCGTGAAGTATGTGACTACCACAGGTGCCTGTTTTTCTTCAAAAATTAAGCATTTACTCTCTAGATGAGAACCTTGAGCCACAGTAAGAATCTGGCCATTTCAGTCAAGAAACTTCCAAGGAGGCCCAGCATTCTAGGCACTCCTCCTTCCTTTGCTTCTCAATTAGTGTCATCCAGGGAGGCATATAAAAGTCAGATTTTGTCTATCCAGGCACTGTGAATTCCCACAGGAACCCTCTTATACTTTTGGAGGGAATGCAAACTGGTGCAGCTGCTCTGGAAAACAGTATGGAGTTTCCTCAAAAAGTTACAAATAGAGCTACCCTGCCACTCCGAATCTATGCAAAGACCCCAGATATCCATGGACAGGTGAATGGATAAAGAAGATGTCGTATATATGTATATACAATGGAATATTTCTCAGTCATCAAAAAGAATGAAATCTTACCATTTGCAATGACATGGATGGAACTAGAGAATATTACACTAAGCGAAATAAGTCAGAGAAAGACAAATACCATAAGATTTCACTCATGTGTGGAATTTAAAAATAAAACAATGAACATAGTTTCCCTATGGGAGGGGGAAGGGAAAAAAAGATAAAAACAGAGGAAGCAAACCACAAGAGACTCTTAACAATAGGGAACAAACTGAGTGTAGCTGCAGGGGAAGGGAGTGAAGTGATGGGGTAACGGAGTGATGGGCATTAAGGAGGGTGCTTGATGTATTGAGCACTTCTTGCTATATGCATCTGATGAATCACTAAATTCCACCTCTGAAACTAATAATACACTACATGTTATCCAAGTTGAATTAAAGTAAAAAAAAATTTTTTTTAAAGATTTTATTTATTTATTTGACAGAGATAGAAACAGCCAGCGAGAGAGGGAACAAAAGCAGGGGGAGTGGGAGAGGAAGAAGCAGGCTCCCAGCGGAGGAGCCTGATGTGGGGCTCGATCCCATAACGCCGGGATCACGCCCTGAGCCGAAAGCAGGCGCTTAACCGCTGTGCCACCCAGGAGCCCCAGTAAAAAAAAATTTTTTAAATAATAATTAAAAAAATAAAAAATAGAAAGCAAGTCTAAAAAATAATAATCTCATCTGTTATTTAATAATTTGAGATGATTTTCCTAAATAAGTGGTTTCTGTCTTTTTGGAACTACATTTTGTCTAACTCTAGCATCGTTTTAAGAAAGCATTTCTAATTTTTCACCTTCTTTGGCTTCATTAAGTATAGATGGAGATTTTATTTTTATTTCTTTTATAATGATTTTTTTATTATATTATGTTAGTTACCATACAGTACATCCCTAGTTTTTGATGTAAAGTTCCATGATTCATTACTTGTGTATAACACCCAGTGCACCATGCAATACGTGCCCTCCTTACTACCCATCACCAGCCTATCCCATTCCCCCACCCCCTCCCCTCTGAAGCCCTCAGTTTGTTTCCCAGAGTCCATAGTCTCTCATGGTTCATTCCCCCTTCTGTTTACCACCCCTTTCTTCTTCCCTTCCTTCTCCTACCGATCTTCCTACTTCTTATGTTCCATATATGAGTGAAACCATATGATAATTGTCTTTCTCTGCTTGACTTATTTCGCTTAGCATAATCTCCTCCAGTCCCGTCCATGTTGCTGCAAATGTTGAGAAATCATTCTTTTTGATGGCTGAGTAATATTCCACTGTATATATGGACCACATCTTCTTAATCCAGTCATCTGTTGAAGGGCATCTCGGCTCCTTCCACAATTGAGCTATTGCAGACAATGCTGCTGTGAACATTGGGGTGCATATGGCCCTCTCTTCACTACATCTGTATCTTTGAGGTAAATACCCAGTAGTGCAATGGCTGGATCATAGGGTAGCTCAATTTTTAACTTTTCAAGGGACCTCCACACTGTTTTCCAAAGTGGCTGTATCAACTCGCTTTCCCACCAACAGTGTAGGAGGGATCCGCTTTCTCCACATCCTCTCCAACATTTATTGTTTCCTGCGTTGTCAATTTTTGCCATTCTAACTGGTGTAAGGTGGTATCTCAATGTGGTTTTGATTTGAATTTCCCTGATGGCTAATGATTTTGAACATCTTTTCATGTGTCTGTTAGCCATTTGTATGTCTTCATTGGAAAAGTATCTGTTCATATCTTCTGCCCTTTTTTTTGGTTTGATTATTTGTTTCCTATGTATTGAGTTTGAGAAGTTCTTTGTAGATCTTGGATACTAATCTTTTATCTGTAGTGTCATTTGCAAATATCTTCTCCCATTCTGTGGGCTGCCTCTAAGTTTTTTTGACTGATTCCTTGGCTGTGCAGAAGCTTTTTATCTTGATGAAGTCCCACAAGTTCATTTTTTCTTTTGTTTCTCTTGCCTTTGGAGATGTGTCATGACAAAAGTTGCTGTGGCCGATGTCAAAGAGGTTGCAGCCTTGTTCTCCTCTAGGATTTTGATGGATTCCTGTCTCACATCGAGGTCTTTCATCCATTTGGAATTTAAGTTTCATTCCAGGCAAAGACCCCGTCAAAAAGGAGAATTATAGACTGATATCCCTTATGAATATGGACAACAAAATTCTCAACAAGATCCTAGCTAATAGGATCCAACAATACATTAAAAGGATTATCCATCATAACCAAGTGGGATTCATCCCTGGGATGCAAGGGTGGTTCAACATTCGCAAATAGATCAGTGTGATAGATCGTAACAACAAGAAAAGAGTCAAGAACCATATGATCCTCTCAATTGATGCAGAGAAAGCATTTGACAAAATACAGCATCCTTTCCTGATTAAAACCCTTCAGAGTGTAGGGATAGAGGGTACATTCCTCAATTTCATAAAAACCATCTATGAAAAGCCTACAGTGAATATCATTCTTAACGGGGAAAAGCCAAAAGCCTTTCCCGTAAGATCAGGAACACGACAAGGATGCCCGCTCTCGCCATTATTATTCAACATAGTACTAGAAGTCCTTGCAATAGCAATCAGACAACAAAAAGGGATAAAAGGTATCCAAATTGGCAAAGAAGAAGTCAAACTGTCTCTCTTTGCAGATGACATGATACTCTATATGGAAAACCCAAAAGACTCCACCCCCAAACTAATAGATGGAGATTTTAATCCAGAATTAGCTATACCCAAATTTAATACTGTCACATTCATAAATGGTGTGTTCTGCAAGTATTTGAACTGTAGTAAAATTTATTCTTGCAACAGACCCTTTTCCTTATACTTGTTTTCCTCTTCTTCCCATTGAGAATAAGAGAAGTATTTAAGAATGCTTTCTAATAATTGTCTTTAATTTGAAATTTTAATGCAATATGTGGGTAGAGAATACTGTTGTTATACAATTGTCTATCATAAATTGAATACTGACTCTCTTGATCTCATTATTTAAATGATTTAGGAATAATTGTAATGCACCAATAAAAATACCAATATTTTAGTACTTTACAATATCACAGTATATCTCACATTTTGGTCCTTAGTACATTTGGAGTGTATTTTGTGTATGGTGTAAGAAAGTGGTCCAGTTTCATTCTTTTCCATGTAGCTATCCAGTTTCCCCAACACCATATATTGAAGAGACTGTCTTTTTTCCTTTGGATATTCTTTCCTGCTTTGTCTGTCATAGAATAATGGACTGTATAAACAGGAGTTTATTTCTGTCTCTCTATTCCGTTTCATGACCTGTGTATTTATTTTTGTGCCAATATCATACTGTTTTGATTACTATAGCTTTGTAATATATCTTGAAATCTGGAATTGTGATATCTCCATTTTTACTTTTCTTTCTCAAGATTGCTTTTGCTATCCAGGGTCTTTGTAGTTCCATACAAATTTTAGTATTATTTGTTCTAGCTCTGTGAAAAATGCTGTTGGTATTTTTTTTTTTTAAGATTCTATTTATGTATCTGAAAGAGAGAGAGAGAGCACAAGCAGAAGGAGAGGTAGAGACAGAGAGAGAGGCAGGCTCCCCGCTGAGCAAGGAGCCCGACACGGGACTTGATCCCAGGACCCCGGGATCATGACCTGAGCCTAAGACAGATGCTTAATTATCTGAGCCACCCAGGTCCCCCAAACGCCGTTGGTATTTTGATTGGGATTGCACTGAATCTGTAGTTTGGGTAGTATGGAAATTTTGATAATATTAATTCTTCCACCCCATGAGTATGGAATATCTTTCCCTTTGTTTGTGTCATCTTCAATTTCTTTCATCGGTGTTTTGTAGTTTTCAGAGTACAGGCCTTTCAGTTTGTAGGTTAAGTTTATTCCTACGTATTTTATTCTTGCTGATGCAATTGTAAATGGAATTGTTTTCTTAATTTTTTTATTACTTCATTATGAATGTATAGAAACAACCAATTTCTGTGTATTAATTTTGTATCCTGCAACTATACTGAATTTATTTATTACTTTTAAAAGTTTTTGAATGAAGTCTTAGGGTTTTCTATGTGTAGTATCACGTCATCTGCAGATAGTGACAGTTTAACTTCTTTAACAATTTGGATGAATTTTATTTATTTCTTTTTCTGGTTGGATTGCTGTGGTTAGGACTTCTAGTACTGTGCTGAATAAAAGTGGCAAGAGTGGGAGCATCTGGGTGGCATAGTTGGTTAAGTGTCTGACTCTTGGTTTCAGCTCAGGATGAGATCCTGTGGTCATGGGATCCAGCCCTGCATCTGGCTCAGTGCTCAGTGTGGAGTCTTTGAGATTCTCTTTCCCTCTCCTTCCGCCCCTCCCACTCATGAGCTCTCTCTCTCTGAAATAACTAGATAAATCTTTAGGAAAAAAAGTGGCAAGAGTGGACATCCTTGTCTTCCTCCTGGCCTTAGAGAAAAGTTCTCAGTTCTTCACCATAAGGACTTAATATCCATAATCCATAAAGAACTTACACAACTCAACACCAAAAAACAAATAATCCAATTTAAAAATGGGCAGAGGACCTGAATTAGATACTTTTCTGAAGAAGATATACACATGACCTACAGACACATGAAAAAATGCTCAACATCACTCATCATCAGGGAAACACAAATCAAAACCACAATGAGATATTACCTTACAGCTGTCAGAATGGCTACAATAAAAAGGTAAGAAATAATAAGCATTGGCACAGATGTGGAGAAAAAGGACCTTCATGCACTGTTGGTGGGAATGTAAATTGGTACAGCCACTGTGGAAAACAGTAAGGACGTTCCTCAAAAAACTAAAAATAGAAATACCATATGATCCAATAATTGCACTACTGGGTATTTACCCAAAGAAAAGGAAAACACAAATTTGAAAAGATATATGTACCCCTATATTTGTAGCAGCATTATTTATAATACCCAAGATATGACAGCAACCCAAGTGTCCATCCATAGAAGAATCTTTTTTTACCCAATCTTTTTATCACACACACACAAAAAAGATTTCGTGTTTGTAGAGTATTACTCAGGCATAAAAAGAATGAGATCTTGCCACTTGTGAAACATGAATGGACGTAGAGGGTATAATGCTAAGTGAAATAAGTCAGACAGAGAAAGACAGATACCATATGATTTCCCTCATAAGTGAAATCTAAAAAACAAAAAAACAAACAAAAATCAGAAACAAACCCATAAATACAGAGAACAAACAGATGGTTCCCGGAGAAGAGGGTGGAGGCATGGGCAAAACGAGTGAAGGGGAGAGGGAGGTACGGGCTTCCTGTTATGGATGAATAAGTCATGCGGATAAAAGGTACAGCATAGGGAATACAGTCAGTGGTGGTGTAATAGTGATGTATAGTGAGAGACAGTAGTGATACTTGTGAGCATAGCATAAAGTATAGACTTGCTGGATCATGATATTGTATACCTGAAACTAATGTAATGTTGTGTGTCAACCATACTTTAATTTTAAAAACTCACAATATAGTGGAAACTAGAAAAAAGTATTGCCATCATGAACTATAAAGAATGTTTTATTCCCCTTTTCCCAATGACAATAGGAGATGATAGATGATTTCGATCACTACACCAATACTTACCAAATCTACTCCAGCGACCTCAAGAACTGTCAGGAATTCCTTGGCTCACCAGAAGTCATCAACTGGGAACAGCATTTGCAGATCCAAAGTAAGAGAAATGGGATGTGTGCAGACTCACTTCTCTGTCCTGAACAATTTTCCCTATGAGTCATATCTCCTACACCCCAAGCTCCAGACCCTCAGCCTGCTGCCCAATCTTTTAACTCACTCATAAAGGGAGAAAAAATACCCTCAAATCTTGCAAAGAATGGGTTTTATAGGGAACCATAATATAATTTCTTGATAGCTAAGGATTTGTGGCATATTTTGCAGACATATCCAGGATCCCTTTGAGGGACTGGGTACCAAAGCAGAGCTTCCCCTAGGGCCTTCCGTTCCTGGAAAAAGAATGACAACTGGTGCCATAAAGCACCCCAGATCATGGAGGACAACTGTCATGGTTGTGGACATGCCCCCAGAGTCAGACTGCCTAGAATGGCATCTGCCTGTTACTTGCTATGTGATTCTAGTCACATGACTTAACCTGAGACCATGACTTTCATATGCAAAAATGAGGATAGTAATAGTTTCTAGAACACAGGGGCATTGAAAAGATTGAATGAAATCTTGAATAAGAATTTCTTACTACGATACCTGGATGGGTCTGTTAACTTTTGCTGTGTAACAAACCTCATAATTCTATGAATCAACAGTTTGGGCTGGGCTCTGCAAGGCAGTCCTGTTGGTCTCACTTGGGTTTACTCATGCAGTTGCAGTCCGTTGGCGGGTGGACTAAGGGTCGACTGCTGCAGCATGGCCTCAGGCACGTGTCTGAATGATGGTTCTGGCTGTCAGTGTTGGCTGCTGTGGTGGTGGCATGTTAGGAGCACATGACCTCGGCAGGCTAGCCTAGGCCTATTCATATGGTATTGGTTTCAAGATCATCGAGATCACAAGGCGAGGGCTAGCCCCAGTGTTCGAGCATTTTTAAGTTTTTCCCCCTACATCAAATTTATCTTTCCCCACTGGCAAAAGCAAATCATATGGCCAAGGTCAGATGCGGTGCAGGAAAGGACTACTCTAGGGAATGGATACGAGGAGACATGGGTGAATGTAGGCCATTAGGGCAGCAATCTACTACACTGAGAACATAGTAAGTGCACGATGGATACTGGCTACTCTTTTTCTAAAACACTGCTCTCCTTTCATTATCAAAAGTACATGATCATGAAGTCCAGAAAACTAGGTTCCAGTCTTGCTTTGCCACTAATGGCTTAATGAATTTCTGGGCCCGTTTTCACTTACGTGAAATGGGGAAGATTGCACAAATCCTGACATGACTCCAGTCACACGGCAGCAGCACTGAGCCTAGGTGCTCTGTAAATCCCAGACACTTCCCACTCCACTGGAGCACTGCTACGCAGAAGGTACTTAAATCACTGTCTCTCCTTGTAATCCCATCTAGGTTCACAGCCCAGCCTGAATGAGGTGATAGAAAATGTGGCAGCCACTAAATCCGTCCAAGTCAAGCAAACACAGTGCTTTCTCTATATGATGGTTAATGAAGTGAAGAAACTGGTTCCTTCCCTGCTGGACGGAAAGAAGTTGTCACCCAGTGAGGGCAAACCCAACACCATGTGAGTTTGATACAAGTCATTCCACACTACTCACAACTCCCACCACTGACCTAGCCTCCCGCTTTCTCTCCCTGCTTCCACGCTGGCCCATCTGCAATCAGTCTTCTTCAATGCAGCAAGGGTCTTTTTTTTTTTTTTTTTAAAGGTGTAATTCAGACCATGTTCCTTCTCTGCTTAAAATACTCCACCATTTCCTTTCTCATCTGGAATATGTCAGACTTCTGCCTACTTCTTTGACCAATCCTGCCCTTCCTGCACAGTCACTCCAACAACGGTGGCCTTTTTCTGTCCTTCTGTCACCGCAAGCTCACCTATACTAGGGGACTTTGCATCCGCTATTTCCCCTGCCAACTCTGTCTCTCGAGACAATAGAGGTAACAACAGACACAAAGCTCCATACTCATGGATTTTGCTTTTCTCCTGGCCCTCCATAGCAACCAAGAGATGTTTAAACTCTCCTCTCTGGACGTCACCCATGCTCCCTTGGTGAATAAATTCTGGCATTTCGGTGGCAATGACAGGAGCCAGAGATTCATCGAGCGCTGCATCCGGACCTTCCCCACCTTCTGCCTGCTGGGGCCTGAAGGGACCCCTGTGTCCTGGGACCTGATGGACCAGACAGGCGAGATGCGGATGGCGGGGACCATGCCTGAGTACCGGGACCAAGGCCTTATCTCTCACGTCATCTATTTCCAGACCCAGGCTTTAGACAAACTCGGCTTCCCCCTGTATTCTCACACAGACAAGAATAACAAAATTATGCAGAAGATGTGTTACAAACTGAATTACATCCCCATGCCCTGTGACTGGAACCAGTGGCACTGCGTACCTCTGTGAAGCAGCCCTGCACACAAGACAGAGGATGGGCCTGGGCCGACAGAGGGAAAGAAGAAACTGTAATTGTAACCACCGCTGAAGGAATAGCACTACTGGGGCTCTGGGGAAGCAGCATGATTGGTTGACAAGACCACCCCGGTCCCTGCACACAAATCGCATATGGGCTTCTTTAGACTTATCAGTCTGAGGCAGCCCCAGGTATTCCTGCAGTGGCCCCCACATAACTTAGCCCCCACAGTCCGGGGATCTCTGTGACCTTGCTTGATCAGCTACATGTCGCTCCAAATCGCTTCTCCTGGAATCCCTAGGACATGGATTAGTAGAGCCTTGACACATTTTCCAGGGAGGGGTAGTATTTTCTGGACAATATGATTTATTCCTCTTCCTTTCTATGGCTGTTTCCTTAGTGGTCAGCAAGTGTATTCTGCTCAGTAGGTTTGTAGAGATGATCTGTTCCTCTGATTGCTGCCCCAGAAGTACATTAAATATATATAAATATATGTAAGATGTTAGGTTAAACATAGTCACATGATATAGCAGGGAGAATTAATAAGAAAAAGACATAGGTTAGCCTGTCCCCTCCTCACTCCCACACTTTCCTAAACCCACCTGAACCCCCCAAAATAAAGAGATTTTGTGTTTCACTGCATACGTTGAAATGAAGTGGTTCATGATGGGGAGAGCACGGGTGAGTTTACGGAGAGAGTGAAGCGGGAGCAACCAGGCAGTGGATATTTACTGAGAAGAGACAGAAGATGATAGGGAGGGTATGGACACGTACTGCCCCACTTGCCCTCAGCCCGTTATTTCAGGATGCCTGAATTCTATGAAGTTCGTGGGAGAATCTGATTGGGAGTGTGGCAGGGTATTCTTCCTGGTAGGGATAGGTGAACTGGGAGGCTTCCTTTGCCACAGCAAATCACCTGGATTAAGAAACTGTTTCCTTCTGGTCCACCTCAGCCTGGCATTAGGCTATGCAATTGGGGATGAAATGTTCCACCCACCTACCCACACAGAAGTGGACTGACGTTTAATTTCTTGGCCAGTCAGTGTTTTTCAACCTTGGCCCAGCGGAGATTTTACACTGGACAGTTCTCTGTTGTGGGGTAGGGAGTGTCCTGTGCATTTGTAGAATGCTTAGCAGGACCCCCGGCCTCTACCCACTGATGACAGTAGCATCCTCCATCCCAGTTATGACAACTAAAAACGTCTCCAGATATTGATAAGTGTGTGCTGCAGGCAAAGTCACCTGTAACTGAGAGCCAGCGGTCTAGAGAAAGGATTCTCAAACTTGAGCCTGCATCAGAATCACAGGCTGTGATTTAACTGTCAGGCCTGTTAAAACACAGACTGTGGAGCCTAACTCCTAGATTTCGGATTCCACAGATTTTGGGTAGAGTCCCAGCATTTACATTTCCAACAAGTTTCCGGGTGATCCTGATGCTGCTGGTCCACGAACCAGGCTTTGAGAACCACTGGTTTAGAGAAATAATAGAACATATTATGTCCTAGAGCCATAGATGAAAATTCATATTGCACACTACTTAGGTATACTGTTTTATTTCTGTAGGTATAATGTAAATATACATTCTAATTGATCATATTAGTTCATTATTAAGGAGGGCACATGTCACAATGAGCGCTGGGTGTTACACGCAAACAATGAATCATGGAACACTACATCAAAAACTAATGATGTACTGTATGATGACTAACATAACATAGTAGAAAAAAATAAAAATAAATAAATACCTAAAGCTTCTAAAAACATCATCATTAAACAGTGCAATAAGCAGACACCAAACTACACTTTCACTACTTCCCCATAAAACCTGCTCACTAGAGAATGATTTTTTAATAAAGGAAAAGAATATCCTCAGCTATTGAATGCTGTTCCATGGAAAAACACAGACCTTTGGGTGCTAAGAGTTGCCCAGCATGACCATTTACCTGGGCTGTTGGAAATCTGACCTGAAGGATCTATTGTAGTCAGGCTTCTGGTATGGAATGAGTAAGTCATGAGAATAAAAGGTGCAGCACAGGGAATATTGTCAATGATGCTGTAATAGTCTTGTGTGGTGACAGATGGTAGCTATACTTGTGGTGAGGATAGCATAAGGTATAGAGATGTTGAGTCACTATTTCGTATACCTAAAAGTAATGTAACATGGTGTGTCAACTCTACTCAATTAAAAAAAAATGAAAAAATAAAAACAGGTGATTCTGGAAAAAGAAATCTAAAAAAGACTGCCCTGGGGTATAAGGCAGTCTCACTGGAAGAGGCTCTATCAGGTTTTCCTGATAGCCAATACAGTTGTAAGCTTACACAAAGACTTAACCCCAGATGATAAGAATTGGAAGAGTTAACCTATTAAAAGTTATAAAATGCAGTTTTTCCAGGGAACCTCTGAAAGCAGATAGTACATAGAAGATGACTGCCTTGAAAACAAGCAAAACAAAAACAAAACCAGAAATCCAGATAAATTTCTGAGCTTCCACTAAAGACCACAGAAACAAGATTCTACTAATTGTCCCATTTTCCTTCACATGTTTATGTCCTTTCTTGTTTTGATTTTTTATTTTTATTTTTTTAAAGATTTAATTTAATTTATTTATTTGACAGAGAGAGAGAGACAGCCAGCGAGAGAGGGAACACAAGCTGGGGGAGTGGGAGAAGAAGCAGCAGGTTCCCAGCAGAGGAGCCTGATGTGGGGCTCGATCCCAGGACTCTGGGATCACACCCTGAGCCGAAGGCAGATGCTTAACGACTGCGCCACCCAGGTGCCCCAAGGTTCAAAATTCTCAGACATAGAAAGAAGTAAAGATGGTACCGTACTGTTATGTTACTCTTAACAAACAATTATATTCTTTTCGTACAATATATAGAAGAAGGAAATGTCCTTGTGCTGTAAAGATGGACATATAAATATTCCTGAGAATCAGAACTGCTTGTTCATAGTAAAACAAGATATGCAAAACCCACAGCATTAGCAAATTTAAACATACCTCATGAAAGTCTCTTGTCTTCTTATCCTCTGAGGGAATCACATTCTTTTTTGCCAAGCCAGGACTGTGGGAATCTCAGTTAGGCCATTCTAGTGTATCTCTCCCCAATCCCTCAGTGGACTATGCATCCTTTCCAAGTCTGAAAATGTCAAGTACACATGGAATTACACCTGCCAGTGGATGAGACACCTCTTGAGAACTGGAACTGGACAGCCCGAGGTGGTCATCTATGATCGTGCTTCCAATTATCTCTCATAACAAATAACACACATCAAGCCATATAGCAAGATCAAACTAGTTTATGAACTTTAGTCCACAGAGTTAGGGGTAATAGAATCGCCTTGGATTTTCTTTGGCCAACTGGTGGAAATCTGTGCCATTGCCAACACACTGGATTAACACGAAAGGTGAGTTCGAACAATCTAGTCTAAGATAAATAAAATCCTACCTGACTTCAAAGTGTTTCTTCCTCGCCTAAGTTAGTTCCCTTTTGAGATGGAGACAACTTCCAATACTTTTTATCTGTTTTAACATGCTTTTGCTTTTCTTGAATACCAGGAATCTCAAATTAAGGCAAAGGTTTATCTAACTTTGTGACTTAAGCATTTCCACTTACATATAATGAGCTGGTTAGGAAGAGTCGCCTTGAGTCAACACAGACGAGGAATCTGATGAGGAGGTTTAACAGGAAAAGCACACACAGTTATCTGGACTGTGTACGACTGTGCTGCAGGACAATATATCGTCTCTTTTTGACATTCTTCTTTTCATTGCATCATTTTTCTCTTCATTAGCATGATCATATCAAAAGGGGCTAGATCTACAACCACCGGGAGAAGTATTTCACTCAGTGTTTTGAGAGATACATTTACATATACAACCTATTCCACATTAGGGTAATTTTGTTTTGTTTTGTTTCACTTAAGAAACACTAATATATATTTTATATTTGTCAGGAACTTGCCTAACCACTTCACAAATGTTAGAGTGTTTAATTTAAAAAAAAAAACTAGTAATAGTGGGTAGTATTATTAACCCCACCTACAGAAGAGGAAACAAAAGCACAGAGAGATTAGATAACTGGCCAAAGACACACAGCTTGTAAATGGTAGCCTCAGGATCCAAACCCTGAGGCACAACCAGAACTCCGAACTTGCAGAACCAGTTCCCTGAACCTTGACCCAGAGGGAGGAACTGAATGCTTCTGGTTCCTATGCCAGCTAATAGAAACTTATTTCCACCTCCAACTTCAGGTCTACATTAAAAGCTTCAACTTAGTGATTTTTTAGAAAATGTATTGGGACTTCAACAAGATAAAAAGATTCTGCACTGCAAAGGAAACAGTCAACAAAATTAAAGGCAACCTACGGAATGGGAGAAGATACTTGCAAATGACATATCAGATAAAGGCTAGTATTCAAGATCTATAAAGGACGTATCAAACTCAACACCTAAAAAAACCAAATAATCCAGTCAAACAATGGGCAGAAGACATGAACAGACACTTCTCCACAGAATATATACAAATGGCCAACAGATACATGAAAAAATGCTTTATATCACTCGGCATCAGGGAAATACAAATCAATACCACAATGAGATACCACCCCACACCAGTCAGAATGACTAAAATTAACAAGACAGGAAACAACAAATGTTGGTGAGGATGTGGAGAAAGGGAAACCCTTTCACACTGTTGGCGGGAATGCAAGCTGGTACAGCCACTCTGGAAAACAGTATGGAGGTTCCTCAAGATGTTAAAAATAGAGCTACCCTATGACCCAACAATTGCACTACCAGGTATTTACCCCAAAGATACAGATATAGTGAAAAGAAGGGGCACCTGCACCCCAATGTTCATAGCAGCAATGTCCACAATACCCAAACTGTGTGGAAAGAGCCAAGAAGTCCATGGACAGATGAATGGATAGAGAAGATGTGGTATATATGTAAAATGGAATATTGGCCATCAGAAAGGATGAATACTTACATTTACATCAACATGGGTGGAACTGGAGGGTATTATGCTGAGCGAAATAAGTCAATGGGAGAAAAACAATTATCATATGGTTTCACTCATGTGTGCAATTAATTTTTTGAATAATAATTAATATATATTTAATTATGTTATGTTAGTCACCATACAGTACATCCTTAGTTTTTGATGTAATGTTCCATGATTCATTATTTGCGTATAACACCTAGTACACCATGCAATACGTGCCCTCCTTAATACCCATCACCGGACTATCCCATCCCCCCCCCCC
>NW_024424786.1:35180352-35181418 GCF_017311325.1 Ursus maritimus | reverse complement strand
TGATGGATAATCCTTTTAATGTACTGTTGGATCCTATTAGCTAGGATCTTTTTGGGAATTTTGTTGTCCATATTCATCAGGGATATTGGTCTGTAATTCTCCTTTTTGATGGGGTCTTCCCCTGGTTTGGGGATCAAGGTAATACTGGCCTCATAGAATGAGTTTGGTAGTTTTCCTTCTGTTCTATTTTTTTTATTATATTATGTTAGTCACCATACAGTTTCTAATTTTGAAAGAGCTTCAGGAGAATAGGTATTATTTCTTCTTTGAATGTTTGGTAGAATTCCCTGGGGAATCCGTCAGGCCCTGGACTCTTGTTTTTGGGGAGGTTTCTGATCACTGCTTCAATCTCTTCATAATTAATCGGTCTGTTTAAATAGTCAATTTCTTCCTGTTTCAGTCTTAGTAGTTCATAGGTTTCCAGGAAGGCATCCATTTCTTCCAGGTTGTTTAATTTATTGGCATACAGCTGTTGATGAAAGTTTCTAATGATCCTTCCTACCCAACAAGTGGATATGACAATTATAAATATCTATGCCCCCAACAAGGGAGCAGCTAGATACACAAGCCAACTCTTAACCAGAATAAAGAGACATTTAGATAATAATACGTTAATAGTAGGGGATCTCAACACTCCACTCTCAGCATTAGACAGATTACCTAAGCAGAAAATCAACAAAAAAACAAGAGCTTTGAATGACATACTGGACCAGATGGACCTCATAGATATAAACAGAACACTACACCCCAGAACAACAGAATACTCATTCTTTTTGAATGCACTTGGAACTTTCTCCAGAATAGACCATATACTGGGTCACAAAACAGGTCTCAACCTATACCAAAAGACTGAGATTATTCCCTGCATATTCTCAGACCACAATGCTTTGAAACTGGAACTCAATCACAAGGAAAAATTTGGAAGAAACTCAAACACTTGGAAACTAAGAACCATCCTGCTCAGGAATGATTGGGTAAACCAGGTAATTAAGAAGGAGATCAAACAATTTTTGGAGACCAACGAAAATGAAAACACATCGGTCCAAATCTATGGGACACTGCAAAG